>NC_063335.1:10838047-11024363 GCF_021869965.1 Rhincodon typus
TATAGAAACATAGAAAGTAGGAGCAGGAGCAGGAGTAGCCATTCGGCCCCTTCAGCCTGTTCTCCCATTCAATATGATCATGGCTGATCACACTATTCCTGATGAGGTTAAGCATTCCTGCTGATTCATGGGAAACCCTGTCTTGTAACAGACTGACGACTATCTACAATCAATTTTCTTGATTTGACTTTAATATCTGAGGCTTACATGGACAGAAACCAGTTTTTAAAAGGACACTGCTGACACAATATGGCTTATCACTAGACAAGTCCTGGAATATATGATTAGCTATCTCAGAATTACCATTTTTAACAAAAAGGCACTGAAGCTCAAAGAGGCATCAATAAATATATATCTATTGTTTTGTTCACATTTACATTATAATTTCATATGCTGGGAGATTAAAAGTGACTTGTAGAGTTTTTAATTGGAAAGAGTCAGTGGAACTAGTCTTCAAATATACAAACAAACCATACTTCAATAACTTTGAATAACAAATTAGAGAAAATAACATGGAGTGATAAAAGCAAGGCTACACAATCTGCCTTCAACTCTAGTCAATGAAAAGCAAGTTGAAACAATAATACAGAGAAACTTAAGTCTTCAGGATACTTGCATTGTTGCCATTACAATGGAAACAAGGCTATAGTAACAAAGTTAGATTCAGTTCTTTTCATGCCACAACCCAACCGATCTGTAAACTGTAAATGCCTTTACTTTCCTATCAGTATTAAATACGCCTTCCCTCCATCTTGTGTGTGTACGTTTGTCACCTTTTTGAAGATGGTAGTAATAGATAATAAAGAAAACCTTGGAATTTGTTCTCCTCAATTTTTGATCCATTTAGTTGAAATGTGATAGCTATGTGCTCAAAAAAAAATATTGTTGCAACTGACTGTGGCAAGTTTTAAAAAAAGGGGAGCCATGTCCTTTCTTTATCTGGTCATAACACCAACCAAAATGGAGTCGGTCCATTTGGGAAGACACTAAAAATTAGGAATGTTCAAGCATAAGAGATGAAGTATCTCAAAGAGAGCACCCAAACCTCCAAAAGAACTCATTGGCCTAACCCTCCAAGTGCTGCCTGACATGCAAATGGTAGAGTCTCCAGCTTGTACATTGGACCTAACAGCTGTCTCAGCACCAATAGAACTGGAATGCAAACAATCCTGGACCTTGAGGGACTGCTGAAGACAGAATGGTGAGCTTTATCTAAATTAAATGTATATAGAATTTATTTTATATTAAGTACTGTACATGTATAATACTGCACAGTATTCCAACTAGTAATTTGCTTTGCAGACAAGCAATATCGAAGAGCACCAAATTCCAGTTTATATATTGATTCTCTGATTCCCTTAAAGTTGTTTTGCAAATTTAAAGAATCCAGCTAGGACTTAACATGAAAAATTACTTTATGCAAGCAAGTTTGAACAGCGGTACAAATTGACGCTTTTAACCCTGTGACTTCTTCTTGTGGACAAGAATTTTCATTCTGACATTTCACCTTATTACATTGCTCACTGTATCTGACTCCTTCATTCAGCCCTGCAAAGATGTTTTATTTTATAAGATATTATCCCCATTTACTGGATTCCAAGCTTCCGTTTTGTTATGTTTGGTATCAGTAAATCACAAGAGGTAAACTTCTGGAAATCTTTGGCAGATGCAAGATAGAATTTTTGACCAAAGAAGCTAGGTATTACCTCCTGTTCATCTTTTGGATGGCAAGTCAATACATTTCATTTGACAAAGCTTTTAAATTAGTGTTTAGGAAAGGCAACTACTGGTTTTAATTATTTGACTCTTTGATGTATGATGTTTCTAGGATTAACAGAAGTAGGATAGAGTGCAGAGAAATTTTCTTACACCACAAAGAAACTTGCATCCAACCTAATTCAGTCATCCTCCCACTTCCTACAGACAAAGGGGGTGGCCATGGGTACCCGCATGGGCCCAAGCTACGCCTGCCTCTTTGTAGGTTACATGGAACAATCCCTCTTCCGTACCTACACTGGCCCTAAACCCCACCCCTTCCTCCGTTACATTGATGACTGTATCAGCGCCGCCTCGTGCTCCCATGAGGAGCTCGAACAGTTCATCCACTTCACCAACACCTTCCACCCCAACCTTAAGTTCACCTGGACCATCTCTAACACCTCTCTCACCTTCCTGGACCTCTCTGTCTCCATCTCGGGCAACCACCTAGAAACCGATATCCATTTAAGCCCACCGACTCCCACAGCTACCGAGAATACACCTCCTCCCACCCACCTTCCTGCAAAAATGCCATCCCCTATTCCCAATTCCTTCGCCTCCGCCGCATCTGCTCCCAAGATGAGGCATTCCACTCCCGTACATCTCAGATGTCCTCGTTTTTCAAGGACCGCAACTTCCCCACCTCAGGGTCCAGAACGCCCTCCACCGTGTCTCCTGCATTTCCCACAACTCATCCCTCACACCCCGTCCCCGCAATAACAACCAAAAAAGAATCCACCTCATCCTCACGTACCACCCCACCAACCTCTGGATCCAACGCATCATCCTCCAACACTTCCGCCATCTGCAATCCGACCCCACCACCAAAGACATTTTTCCCTCCCCACCCTTATCTGCTTTCCGGAGGGACCACTCTCTCCGTGACTCCCTTGTCCGCTCCACACTCCCCTCCAGCCCCACCACACCCGGCACTTTTCCCTGCAACCACCGGAAGTGCTACACCTACCCCCACACTTCCTCCCTCACCCCCATCCCAGGCCCCAAGAAGACTTTCCGCATCAAGCAGATGTTCACCTGCACATCTGCTAATGTAGTACGCTGCATCCGCTGTACCCGTTGAGGCCTCCTCTACATCGGGGAAACCAAGCGGAGGCTTGGGGACCGCTTTGCAGAACACCTACGCTCGGTTTGCAATAAACAACTGCACCTCCCAGTCGCGAACCATTTCAACTCCCCCTCCCATTCCTCAGATGACATGTCCATCCTGGGCCCCCTGCAGTGCCACAACGATGCCACCCAAAGGTTGCAGGAACAGCAACTCATATTCCGCTTGGGAACCCTGCAGCCCAATGGTATCAATGTGGATTTCACAAACTTCAAAATCTCCCCTCCCCCTACCGCATCCCAAAACCAGCCCAGCTCGTCCCCGCCTCCCTAACCTGTTCTTCCTCCCACCTATCCCCTCCTCCCACCTCAAGCCGCACCCCCATTTCCTACCTACTAACCTCATCCCGCCCCCTTGACCTGTCCGTCCTCCCTGGACTGACCTATCCCCTCCCTAACTCCCAACCTACACTCACCTTTACTGGCTCCATCCCCGCCTCTTTGACCTGTCTGTTTCCTCTCCACCTATCTTCTCCTCTATCCATCTTCTATCTGCCTCCCCCTCTCTCCCTATTTATTTCAGAACCCCCTTCCCCTCCCCCATTTCTGAAGAAGGCTCTAGGCCCGAAACGTCAGCCTTCTTGCTCCTATGATGCTGCTTGGCCTGCTGTGTTCATCCAGCTCTACACCTTGTTATCTCATGCTTTTAAAGCAGTCTGTTTTTTTGATCAGTCTTGATGAATCTTGTATTACAGGACTTAAAGATCCTGTGTGACTGATATCTGCAAGCACTTGCGTTTGCTCCAATTTTTATGTTTTCTTAAAGCATAACAGTATCTCTGCGAGACTCAGGATCATTGTTGAAAACTTGAACTCAATTTATAAGTTTTGCTAAATGTTTAATTGTTTTGCAGGCATTGGAGCTCTTCCCTTGAACCCGTGAGGATTCCAAATGTGCCTGCAGCTGCTAGTATACCTATTTATTTTGTCCAGCAAGTGCTGCAACCATTTATTTTACTGCTGTTGCTATTTTGATTTTTTTTAAAGGTTTAATTCCATGTTTATCTAAAGTTGTATGACTTTGAATTGAAGGTTAACAGAGTTGGAAAGACCAATATGAATGAATGTTTGAAATGGTGACATATCAATATATAGAGTTGATATTTTGTAAAACAGCAAAATAGATGAGTAAACTGAACAAGTGCAATGGACCCTTCAGGTTGTCTAATTGCAAGCTAGAAGCAACATTGGCAAGGTTACACAACATATGACCTTTCAGACAAAAGTGTAGACATCCTAACTTGATTCTTTTCAAAAGAGTTACATCCTAGTGAGAGAGGTTTTGGTTGATATTATTGGTATTGTTGGTATTGATATCGGACAATTATGCTATCTCAAGTATTAAATAGGTTTTCACATGATTTCAATCATAACAAAAGTTCCAGTTATTAAAGCTAACATCCTGTATTCCAGATCTCTTCCTTACCCTTTTATTATAATTCCAACAGTGTAAAGGGTGCAGATATGCATTTCCCTTCTGAATCCATTATAAAATGTACGTGTGAATGGGATAAACTCAGTTTTTATAAGGATACGTGGACATATATCATCTTGAACTGAACAATGAATATGAAGAAAAGCCATTGTATAAAATTTCAACCCATCCCCTAAGAGCCCCAGATACAAACTGACATTTTGGAATGAGAGATTTAATGAAGTGATTATTTAATTGAGGCCTCTGCTTGGTCAATCTCAGTACCAGTTGATGAAGACTAAATTGCCTTATATAGTGACTGGAACAAAGGCCAGGTGGATCTCATTGACTATGAGATCCTTGATTGTTGTTAACCTGGGCCAATCAAAGAGCCCTGGCTGACACAGATAAACAGGAGATTCAGAGAGGTTCCTCTGTCTTGGAACTGGCTTTGAGCTGGCTGGTCACAGCCCATGTACTGTGCAGATGTAAATAAAAGGTGACTTGGTGACAGAATACCCACCTCTGTTCAGTTATTTCACCTTGCCTATTGTCATTGTGAAACTATGATGACATTTGAAAGGAAAAGCATGTTTTCGTTTCTTTCCTTATCAGTTTTCTGACAGTACAATCATTCCCTGTCAGTATAACTACCACAATGTATGTTTACCTGCTGGTATTCTATGTATGATTGCTTTCATGAGAAATCAATGAGTTAAAAACTGCCAGAAGAACCAAAATTAAGAAAAAAGGTTTACCATTGATGTCTCAATGTGCTCAGTTTCCACTTTGCCTCTAATGAATACTTTTTATTAGAATACAGGTGACTCACCACACAACAAGTAGACTCAGTCACTGCAAAATCTGTTCAGTTTTAGCAGAGTGCAAGAATTTATTTGTGGCAAATTGCATTTAAAAGATAACAAGTGATAAAAACTCTTTTAAAAGGGGAAAAAAAAGCAACAGAAATTGCTGAAAAATCTCAGCAGTTCTGGCAGCATCTGTAGAGAGAAATCAGAGTTAATGTTTTGGCTCCAGTGACCCTTGTTCAGAAGTGTGTTAAAAGGAGTTCATTATGAATGCCTGTTTATTTCAGGCAACTAAAGAATTCTGGCTCTATAGGCCCTTCTTGTCATCAGCAAGAAGTAGTAATTTTGTAACTGTTGTGAATCTGCTCTTACTTGCCAAATGATGCTAAAATTCTTCGGTCTGCAGAGAAGACATATTGTAAATAATGGTGCGATGTTGTGACAATTTTTTGTCTTATGTTTCTCTGTATTGTTCTCCCCTCTTGTTGGAATATAACCCATTGGTACTTGATGACCTCCAATTCTTCAACCAAGTGTATGAATTTTCCCATTGCATTTCAGCAAGCTGGTCTACCACAGGAGACATCATAGCTGAGCCTGAATCAATGATGGCAAATAAAACTAATACCCCAGCAGCACTGACACTAATTGTAACCCCTTTCTAGCACCCCTGAATCTTGAGAGCTAAATCAGCACAGTTCAGAACCCAGTCTGTCATATTTGTGAATCTTCTGATTTGGATGCTTCTTTTCTGAGTCATTGCATGGGCAGTAATCAGAAATGCAAGCTTTGTTCTCATCACTGTGCAAAAACAAGTTGAACTGCAACCTGTGCTGAAAAGAAATGTGTATGAAGAGAACTTTTTTTGAATACTATTCCATGAGTTGAACCATTTTTGTAATGATTTTTAAATTTTGTTGCTTAGAAGCCGAAAGTTACGGGATATGTTTACATTCCTTTATCATCCAAATCTTATATTCGCTCATTTATTCAGTAACCATACTGTTGGTTGTTTTATAAGATTTAAATAGTTATAAACCCTTGAATAACCCTATAAAGTGTTATTTTATATTTTGTTTTCCCTCTTTTTAAAGGAGGTTAGTGTTTTGGAGACATGACATACCCTATTGAGTTTCCTAAAATCCCATGTTTAGTAAACACTTGAATTAGTAAAACAAAACCCTATAAATCAACAGGAATTAAAAAAAATCTGAATGTGTTTTGGAGCCTTAATATACTTCTATATTGTTGATCTTCAAATTAATCTCAAAGTTTAGATCTGAGGCGAAGGTTAACATGTTTGGACTAACGCATATAAGATTAACGCCCTGAGGTCAAAGCGTACTCAATATCTGATAAATTCTGAATGTAGACAGCTTTGGTGGTAATCCTGTGATAATATGCAAGTACTCAATTCTGTTGCTTACCCCTTTATTGGTCAGCTTTGCAAATTGTCCTGATGAGTGCAAAATCAAACCTTAGTCAAAATGTATCTTTTTCCAGCAATACTCAAATTCATTTATAAGGACACTTAACATAATCATTACCAAATGTTCAAATGAGAAAAGTTAGAAATAAATCCGTGAAGATGCTTTGTGTAGAGCTGAGTGAAGGAAGCAGCTATTTTGAATTAAGTAAATGTGAATTCAGTTTATTCTGAGTTAGGAAATCTCTTCTGTAAAAACAAAGCATTACATAGTGACAAAATAGCAATAGGGTATGTTTTCCTCCACTTCCTGTCAGCTGATGTGAAACTGGTGGCATTAATAGATTGCATATGTGTTATCAAGTAGCGAAGCTATGTGCCTTCTTTTCTAGAGAAAAATGTGACAATATGTGCTTTCAACTCCATCAAACAAATTTCTTCTTTAGCTGAATTTCACAGTTGTGCCAACTATTTTGAACTGAGTTAAATCTATGGTTAGTAACCTGTGCATTGTAATTTCAGGACAGTTCCCTCAATGCAGCAAACTTACACAATGCAGAAAAGTGATGTACTTAATTTAGCATGAGTGATTTGGATAATGCAAATACGTCCACATATCTGACGATTGAAATCATAGTCAAGTTTGCAAATGGAATCCAAAACGATTATTGTAAATAAACTATTAATTTCTCGTCCTTCTAAATCTCTCTGTAGCTTTGCGATGCTTGACTACATCATCTTTCTCCCAATCCTCTGATGTCCAGCTGGTATGACTACTTTTGTTTGGTTCTACTCCTTGCTATCCAATTGTAGATAAAGGATCAGCTGAAATAGTCTTTTCTATCTCTTTTGCTTCTACAGGCTGCTCCTTGCAGGTTCTACATATGTACTGAAAACATCCAGCTCTACCTCAACGCCACCTCTATTGACACCTCTAACACGCTACTTGTTCAACATTTGATTTGCAGAGATTCAGTCCAATTAAATATTGGAAAAATTGAAACCGTTGCTTTCAGTCTTCAGCACAAATTCCATTCTAGTCGCTAACTTTGTCACCACTGTGACTCGGAAATATCTTGCTAGGTCATGGTCTGGAACTCCTTACCTAATAACATTGTGGGTATACCACCACCACATAGACTGCAGAAGTTCAAGAGGCAATATGCCACTCTCAATCTTGAGTTAGAGGCCCTTAATAAAAACTGGCCTTGTCACGGATGCCCATGTCACGTGATGGAAAAGAAAGAAAGCATTCAGGTCAGTTATCATTCATGTCAATTTCAGCACTGTGACATCTCTACAGAAAAGGCAGTACATGCTACCTCCGAAAGCATTAAGCTTACAGTGAACCAAATGAAGCTGCCATTGATGTTGCTGTGTTGGGAGACGTTTTCTTATTCATTCACAGGATGAAGGCATTGCTGACTAGGCCAGTTAAGAGTCAACCACTTTACTGTGAGTCTGGAGTCACATGTAGGCCAGCCCAGGTAAGGATGGTGAACCAGATGGGTTTTTGCAACAATCAACAATGGATTCATGGTCATCATTAGACTCTTAATTCCAAATAGTTATTGAATTCAAATTTCACCATCTGCCGTGGCAGGATTTGAATCTGGATCTCCAGATTAGCAATCCAGCAACAATACCACTAGGCCATTGCCTCCCCATTGCAGATTTAGTATAAGGCTTCCAAGTTTCCAGTTGACTAATTCCTATATTACATTTGCTTGGGGGAGCACTGATGAGAAAAGCACATACACTGGGACTATGCAGAGGTTTATGGGTTGACATGAGTAAATTCAGAAGAAAAACATTTTCAGAGTGTACACTCAAGCAAAACAATGAGAAAATAATGATAACAGTTTTAGTGAAATGGTTGGGCATAAGTATTGGCTAGGTCACTGAGGGGAGCTCCCTTGCTCTTCCTTGACATAATTACAAGGCCTCTTATGACATACAAATCGAAAAACAGTAACATCAAACTAGAATGCTCTTTCAGTACTACCCTAGAAATTTTGCCCCAGCCTGTGGAATGAAAATTGGCGTTAATTCAGAACTAATTCAACTAATTCAGAAGTAAGAATATCATAACTCAGACTTGGGTTGACACAAAATCATAAAATCCTTACCTCGTGTTGGTGTCATTTTGCAAATTTAAAACTCTGACAATGCAATTCAAATTGTATGCTGAGTCTTGACATGGATTTTGAACCCATCACCTTCTGAGTCTGAGGAAAGAGTACTGATAATCGAAGAAATCAATTACATTATTAGCATCAACATGTAATTTGAGGATATTGGGTGAATGATTTTTGATTTTCTATTTTGTGTCATTTTGTTACAGAATCTGCTTTTGGTTTGATTTCGCTGCCAATTTGCTCCCCTGTTCGTTAATCTTGAAAACATTTATAAACAAATCTCTGATCTTGCCCCCATACACTGACCGTTAACCAGCACTTCCAGTAAGACTTATGCTGAGACTGAACCCTGTCCAATTTTTCATGTTCTTAAACCAAGGATGAAAACCCAATTGTCACACTCTCTATACAGCTGTAACTGAAACTAATTAATTTTACAAAATCTGCTTTTAATTTTATCATATAACTGAAAAGGTCTGAATTTTGCTTTTGAATGTTTTGAAGTCTTTGTTCCAAATTTCTATTACTTTCCCTTGGCTGAAGCCAGCTGGACATTATATAAATGGAATAGATTGTCTTTAGTTCTCAAATTTGGACTTGTATTCAAGTTTTTAGCAAACCAGTCAACTTTCAAAGGGATTCCCCTCCCCCCCTCAAAACTAGAGTTATAAAAACAAATATTAAAAATGGTGTAGTATGAAGGTTTATGGTAAAATAACTTAGACATGGCAAAGCAAGAATATGTGTCTGTTAAGACTGACACTGGTGTAACAGCGCAGCAGAATAAATAAGATAATCAGTAAAGGGTACATTGTCAGGAGACTACATCTGAGTGAGATGTGGACTGATTGAGTAGCAAATCAGGCTCACATGGAAATCTGATGCATGGACAAAAGAAGTGCTTTAAATAAGATACATTCCAAAGTGTGTTAATTATTCATCAAATTTATTAATACAACTAAGGTGGACTAATAATTTTAAGGTTTATTAAGACCAAATAAAATAAAGTTAATACAAGTAAACCAAAGTAAAATAAATTTAATATAAGTGAAATTAAGTTAAGGCATGGAAAGACAGTTTGGTCACATGAATATGTGTTCTCTCATGTAGGGGAAGTTGTGCATGCTTGGGTGATCTGGATGACCACAGGTACAGGAAGTGTTATCATCTCAGAAACTTGAGTTTCTGAGCTGGAGTCATTGTGGCGCATTGTGAGACTGATAGGTATGTGGATAGTGCTTTCAGAGAGATGGTCGTACTGCAGGCTAGGAGCATGGGAGCAGGCAGTCCAAGAGAAACAGTCATGAAGTGCAGGAAATCCCTGACTTCCTCTTGCTACTTGATTTTCCATTTTGGATACGAGTGAGAATGTTGGTTCCTCAGAGGAACGCAGTCCTAGCCATGGCACCAAAGACAGCTCAGCTGTACTAGAAGGTAAGGCCAGTGGTGATAGGGGTTCGTTAGTTCAAGAAACAAACAAGCATTTCTGTTACTGTAGATGTGACTTCAGGATAGTCTGTTGCATCCTTGGCAATGTTGCAGAGGGTGAATTTCTGGATTGTGTGCGACATGAGTTTTTGGAGCATTATGTTGAGGAGCCAACTAGGGGTTGGTTTGTTTTAGATATAGTATTTGTCATGAGAAAGGGCTAATTAATAACCTTGGTGTAAAGGAACCTTTTGGAAATAATGGCAATAATGTGATAGGATTTCCCATTGAGTTTGAATACTGGATGGTTCATTCTGAAAGTAGGTTCTTATATCTGAAGAAAGAAAATTATAATGGTGTGGGGGGAAATTTGGGAGCAATTTAGAATGCAAGAAGGGAGGACCAAGAAATTGTTTAAGGAAAAAGAAAGTATGTTCGGAAACTAGCAAGGTAAATAAAGGAGAATTGTAAAAACGTCTTACATATGTGAAAAGAAAAAGATTAATGAGGATATATTACAGGGCCCATCAGAGGCACAGACAGAAGAACACATCGTGAAGAACAGAGAAATGGTGGAGATGCTAAACAATTACTTTGTGTCTGGCCTCGTGGAAGAAGATACAGAAAATCTCCCAGAAATGCTACATGACCGAGGGACATGTGAAACTGAGGAAGTAAAAAAGAAATAGTGTTACTAAAGATTGATAAATTTCTTGGATGAAATGTGGTTTATCCTGGAGTGCAGAAGGATAGTGATAGGTATAGAAAGGGAAAGAACAAGACAGTGGATGTTTAGGTGGCTCTCTTTCAAATTCTATAGTTTCTGGAAAGGTTCCTGCAGACTAAAAAGTAAAAATGTAACCCTATTATTTAGAAGGGACGAAGAGGGAGAATGGAGAACTATAGATCTCTTAATTTGACGTCAATAGGCAAAATGTTGGGATCTATTATAAAGGATGTGATAACTAAGCATTTAGAAAAAAATGGTAACATTGAACAGTCAACATGGATTTCTGAAAGACAAATTATATTTGACAAATCCTTTGGAGTTTTTTCAAAGATATTACCTGTAGCAATGATAAAAGTGAACCAATGGATCAGTACTTGGATTTTCAGAAATTTAAACAAGCTACCGGCTGGATCTGACCTGGACTGTCATTTACATTTCTGGTCCCAACACTATAAGAAGGATATGAATGTAATGGAGAGAGTGCAGAAGTGACTGGTTCCGGGGATGAGACACTTCAATTATGAGCAAAGATTGGAGAAGTCGGGACTCTTCCTCAGAGAGGAGAAGGCTAAGAGGAGTTCTGATATCTTTGATATATTTGATAGATGTTTCCAAAATCATCAGCAGACTGGATAGAGTAGATGGGCAGAAACTGTTCCTGTTCTTAAAAAGGACCAAGAAGCAGAGGGCACAGTTTTAAAGTGTTTTGCAAAAATAAGCAAATGCAGATTCAATTAAGGTACTCAGAGTGCATGGTCATTTTAGAATTATTGAGAATTTGCTAACGGACAGAAAATGGAATTAGAATAAACAGATCATTCTCAGGATGGCAGACTGTTAGTAATGGTGTACCCCACAGATCAGATCTACCCCATAGATCACAACTATTCATGATTTGTATAAATGATTTGGATGTAAGACCAATTGGAATATTTCCAAATTTGCTGATGATACCAAACTGGGTCGGACCGTAAGTTGTGAGGAGGATACAAGGAGACTTTGAAAGCTTGGGAAGGCTAAGAGAATGGGCTAGATTATCCCAGATAGAATAAAATGTGAATAAGTGTGAAGTTATCTACTTTGGTAAAAATAAATAGAAAGACAGAATGTTTCTTAGATTTGAGAAGTTGGAAAGTATTCATTCTTTATTCACTATTTACCTAAAGTTAACATACATCTGATGAAGAGTCATCTAGACTTGATACGTTAGCTTGCTGTCTCTCCATGGATGCTGTCTGACCTGCTGTGATCTTCAGCATTTGTTGTTTTCACTCAAGGAATTAAGGAAACTCGTGTGTATTCCCTGGGATTTTGAATAATGAGACATGATCTTTTCAGAACTTACAAAAGTGTTTCAGGGTATGACAGAGTGGATATATGTATGATGTTTTCTTGATGTTGTCTAAAACCAAGGGGCATTTCTCAGGATTAGGGGTAAGCCATTTAAAAATGGAGCAAAGATGAATTTTTTCCCTTGGAAGATAGTGAATCTTTGGAATTCTCTACCACAGTGAACTGTGGAAGTTACATTATTGAACATGTTCAAGGCAGAAATCCACAAGTTTCTGGATCCTAATGATACCAAAGATATGGAGATAGTGTGGGAAAGGGGTACTATTTTATCTAATTAACCATAATCTAATTGATTGGTAGGGCAGCCTTTGTGGGCTGAATGGCTAACACCTGTTCCTATATTTGTAATGAATAAAATAATGAGATAGACGCTGGGTAGCACAAACCTTGAGTAAGGCTGAAAAAAGGAGACATGCTGTCAGAGATAACAAAGTGTGGAGCTGGAGGAACACAGTCCCGACCCAAAACATCAGCTTTCCTGTTCCCCTGATGCTGCCTGGCCTGCTGTGTTCCTCCAGCTCCACACTGTGTTATCTCTGACTCCAGCATCTGCAGTTCTTGCTATCTCATCGACATGCTGTCAGAGTTTTTTGATTTTTACTCATCAGGACAAATGCAGGATTACCAAACTTCAAAGAAAACAACAACTTTGCCTGAAGTGAAGGGTGCTGATTGATTAACAGGTGAACTGTTGTTAAGGTGATGCCATGGAGTCTGCATAGGGGAACTGTTATTCCAAACTTTTCTTTAAATTCAAAAACAGAAATTTGACTTGAGACAACACCTTCTTTGAAGTTAAAAAACAAAATGGTCCCCTGGATTTGATGGTTTCCACTATCTTAAAAGAAGTTCATGAGTAAATTGCTGGAATGTTAGTTATAAAGCTTTCAAAGACCTATTAATTTGGGTGTTATGCCAATAGTTTGAAAAATTATTAATGATACTTCACTAATAATAAGGGTGGGAAAGAAAACAATCTGGTAACTTCAGGCTTATTGGTTTAATGTCAGTGAAGCAAGTGTCATTGGGAATTTGATTAGTTGCTTGGACGATGTAGTGGAGCCATGAGAAGCAACATAATGTTGTTCAGCATTTCTGATGAATATAGTTAATTTTTTCAGGAAGGCACAAAATAAATAGCTAAGGAACTGGCTATAGATACTAATTTAAATCAACATCTTGAAAAGATTCGGTTCAATTCCACACAAATGAGAGAGGAAAACCTTTCAATATTTAACCTTTATTAGCCAATTATGATCCTTTAGATCAAAGATCTCCTCACCTTCTAAGGTCTTTTACCCTGTGCTTAGTATCAATGATCTAAAGCAGCTGGATGCAACTTCTACTTAGTGTGCTTACCCTTTATTAACGTACCAAAAGCAACATATTCTCATAAAAACCGAAAGAACTGCGGATGCTGTAGATCAGGAACAAAAACAAAGTTGCTGGAAAAGCTCAGCAGGTCTGGCAGCATCTGTGAAGGAGAAAACAGAGTTAACGTTTCGGGTCCGGTGACCCTTCCTCAGAACATATTCTCATAACACAAGTTGCACACTGGATTTCCATGCAGTGGAGCTGGCTACAGGGGTCACTCTGCCAACGAATCCTGTGCACAATCCCATGACTGACCAGATCACTCTTCCTACTGTAGCCCCAATGTCCTTGGAGGCTGCATTTTTATACACCACCTTGACCTGGCTGGCAGAAAGGAAATACCTCAAATCAGGTCATCCAGCAGGCTTAGTAAGCAGTCCCTGGCTATGCTGGGCCCTCCCCTGAGTGGTCATACTTTACTCACTGCAGAGGTCTGTGTCTTGGCTCATACAAAGCAGGTATGATCCATTGTTTCCTTGGGCAGGACGAATAACATTCACACTACACCCTCCCCCTGCCCATTCCACCTTCTCCCCAAGGTGGCTATTGTCCACTCAATTTCTGAAGATGGGTTGTTTATATGTATGAGCCATCATTTTCACAACGTGAGGGCCTGGATTGGTATTAGTTGAGGTGTTCTTGGTAAATCAGTCTTAGTTTGTATCAGCAATTTGGCCTTCAATTAGAATCTTCTCATTCTGCATAACTTTATCTTCATACCACCCAGTGACAAGCTCTGGATACTGGCCTACCTCACCACTGGTTATATTTTAATGTAAGTGCGAATACAAGACAAAATCAGAGAGATAAAACAACAAAATGCTTCACATCATGACTGAAATATATTGACAATAAAATCAACCTCCACGCTTAAGCATATAATTTTGAGAATGAACATGACTACATTTGTGAATCTAGCCCATTCAGCTTATCATTTCAGTAAATATGCAATATCTGTTCCATTCTCCCAGGCCAATGATGATTCAGGCCACACAACAGGTACATGACAACAAATGATTGTATAACAACCAGTATGTGTGATATAATTCACACTTAAGGCCGTATTGCAAGCCTCAGACCAATGTCTGGTCATTATAATTTCTCTTTTTTGTTGTTTAAGGGTATCAAAATGTTTGTTCCATGTGTTAATCTTCCAAAAGTGACAAGGTGTTTGGGTAATGGAGTAATTCATATCCAAAACGGGCAACAAACCCGCTTAACTGCCCTATCAAATCAACCTTTACAGTGACTTTTACTTTTCAGTTAGTATAAACATTAAATAGTACCCATGTACCCAGTCCACCAGACAAAATGTTCCATCTGAAATGGGATAGTTCAGATCCATCTACAGATATTCCCAGTGTACAGTTGTGACACTCTATTTCCCCCTTCCTTTAGAATGCCACATGAGTAGGGAAATCCACTCATGAACTCACAGCTTGGTGCATTTGCAGTTAAATGATGCAGACAAATGGAAGTATCTCCTCTGAGCACACCTGGACAAATTTGGGTCTACCCAAGAAGTCTTCTCCATTAGGGCTAATTACCAGGGGTAATGGTCATAATGTGACACATGACCCTAACATTCTCCCCCAGCATTCTATAGAGAGATTAAGCGTCTCTCCTCCCTTAAACCAGGATAGTACAGGACCACCTTACCATGCCCATGCTGACAATCCCTCCATGCCACTCAGGGATTTTTTTTGGTATGCGCAGTGTCATAGAGATGTACAGCATGGAAACAGGCCCTTCAGTCCAATTCATTCAGGCTGACAAGATATTCTCCATTAATCTGGTCCCATTACCAGCAATTGGCCCATATCCCTCTAAACCCTTCCTATTCATAGAATCATAGAATCCCTAGAATAATAGAATCCCTACAGTGTGGAAACAGGCCCTTTGGCCCAACTAAGTCCACACCGAACCTCAGTGCATCCCACCCAGGCCCATCCCCCTATAACCCACCTAAGCTACACATCCCTGAACACTATGGGCAATTTAGCATGGCCAATCCACCTAACCTGCACACCTTTGGACTGTGGGAGGAAACCGGAGCAAACCCACGCAGACATGGGGAGAATGTGCAAACTCCACACAGACAGACACCCGAGGCTAGAATCGAGCCTGGGTCCCTGGTGCTGTGAGGCAGCAGTACTAACCACTGTGCCACCGTGCCGCCCCTAAGTATCCAAGTATTCAAGTATCCATCCAGATGCCTTTTAAATATTGTAATTGTACCAGCCTCCACCATCTCCTTTAGCAGTTCATTCCAAACTCGCACCACCCTCTGCATTAACAAATCACCTCTTAGGTACCTTTTAAATCTTACCCCTCTCATCTTCAACTTATGCCCTCTAGTTTTGGACTTCCCTACCCTGGGGAAAAGACTGTGACTATCCACCCTATCTATGCCTCTCATGATTTGATAAACTTCTATAAGGTCATTCCCTCAGCCTCCGATGCTCCAAGGAAAATAGCCCCAGCCTGGACAATCTCTCCCTATAGCTCAAACACTCCAACTTTGGCAACGTCCTCATAAATCTTAATAAAAACCGAAAGAACTGCGGATGCTGTAAATCAGGAACAAAAACAGAAGTTGCTGGAAAAGCTCAGCAGGTCTGGCAGCATCTGTGAAGGAAAAAATCAGAGTTAACGTTTCGGGTCCGGTGACCGTATATCAGAACTCAAGGACTAGCAGGGAGACCAGAAGGGAGATCTGCACCAGTCCTCTGATTTTTCAGATACAGCTGATAAGTTGACAAGGAGATATGGCTGTTAGATGGCCATCAGTAACTCTGGAGGACAATCTCCCTTCCACAATCTTTTGGAGATTTTCACATGCCAGCTTCATCAACCAGGAACCATATGTTGTTCATACATAATTTTCAGTGGCTTCCAAAGAGGCATTTTTATCCTCTCTTAGTATTTAATTTATGCAATGGCTGTGTCCGTCCAAGCACCCCACTACATCTTGCAAATGAGCAATAACAACATGATCTATTGCGGAGCTGGTTCCTTCCAAGAATCTCTTCCATACTTGCTGCAGCACTCAATTCTGGAAATCATATATTTTATGTTTACACCATGCGGCTATCCTCATATTTGCTAAATGAATCATTACTGACACTATTTCACAATAAGCATTGTGATAGAGTAGTACTATTTATGTAGGAATAACAACCAGCCTGGTCTTTGATCCTGGTGAGGGCAGCCTTTGGATGACTTCCGATTTTGTTAGCACAGTGAGTGAGCCCTCAAGGCTAAAATAGGAACAAGAAGGATTAATGTTTCTTCCTTACCAAGGTAGAACCATGCAATACTCAATGGGTACACATCCCCTGGCTCCACTCCTCTAAAAGATCCCATTTTCATGCCATCCTAAATGAAGCTGGGGCCTGTGCTGAGCCTTACCTCCTGCACACACTCACGCTCTCTCTCTCACACACACACACACACACACACACACCTTCCTCATGATGCTCCTTCCACCACTGAGGCTTTGGGACTCCAACTAAATAATAGAAGTATTTGGATTCCAGGGAATCTTCTATTTGCACCCATCTGCTTCCTATTCTCCTTATAAACCAGACTATTATTCTTCCACATTGTCTTTTCAGATGGTTCACAAATAATTAACATCTTTCCCTTTTGTGAACTTCCCAAACCGTTTCAAGTAGAAAGTGCATTTTATTTCCTGTGAGCTCCCCAACATAATCTCCCTTCTTATGCCCCACCAATTTGCCACTCTCCACTGTTGATTCCCACTGTTTACCCTTGTCTCAACCCAAGGTTTTTAAGTGGGATTGGTATGATTAATGACCGGCTCTGCATTCTCCTTATCATTTTTAATATATTGAAGCACTAAGGCCTTATCCAGGTATAAGTTGTTGGTCAGGAGTCTCAGGATCATCCCCCTTAACAGTGTCTTCATGGTTCTGGAAAACAAAATAAAGTGAAAAGCTGTCCTTCGAGCAGATTTGATCAGAGATACATTGTGGCCGTGTGCAGTTGAACTTAATTAAATTAGGATCCCATCAATGTTTCCTAACCCTGTTACCCCCTTGTCGGGAATAGAGTTGATGTTCTCTGTCATGGGGGTGATGCTCCCCAAGATGCCTTGATTTTGGTGTCTTGGGCTGCTATGAAAACAGTGTTCCAAACTCCTTTATCATTGTCTGGAATATCATTTACAGGAAAGTCAGTGATGATGCCCAATCATCCTACATGATGAGGTCTCAGAGTTGCCCAGAGGCAACCCTGCTAATACTGGTTTGGTCCTGTATTTGCCAGCTGGTGAAGCTTTATTTGACGTATGTGAAGCCACTTAACTGGCTGTACAGCTGGACTGCTCACACTATAGGGCTTGCCATGTCTGCTATAGAGCATACATTCTTGTATAGTCATTCAAATTCTCTAGTTCTATTGCGAATTTTAGATCATGTCTTGATCTTCCACACCTCATTCCTGGGGTTTGAGTGGCTCCAAGTTCAAACAAATAAAAGTATAAGTACTGCAGATGCAGGAAATCTGAAATAAAATCAATGTGATGGAAGTCCCAAAGAAGAGTCACTAACAGAAGTTAACTGCAGACCTGCTGAGTTTCTCCAGTATTTTTATTTTTATTACAAATTCAAGCATACTTTGATGACTGTGACCTATTGTCGTTGCAGGTTTAGATTTAGAGAATGCAGTGTCTACCACAGCGCAGCCACAATTTACTTTGGTTACTTATCTAACTTTGACCCTGAGTATGGGCACCAGCATGTACATTGGCATTTCTGTGTGATGCCCAGTGACCATCTTATGAGAAAACCTGTCCCTTTTGATTTTACACCTTGGATACCTATCCATTGAAGGACCGCAACCACTAAAGGTCCTGAGCAAGGAGATCTTTGTACATAGCATTTCTGAGAGTACAGTTCAAATGTTCCAAAAATTCCTAAAGGTTGGGGTTTATGCACAATGCACCATTTACTTTTAATACCTAACAGCTTTATAGTAGACTGCATTGCCCATCATGTAAAGTGGCTCCTCTAATTTGATTCCTCAAATTTTCTCCAATGAGAAAATACCTCCTTTACTAAAGCCTTGGCTATGCACAATGCAGTGGCTACCTCACAGGGAAAAGCTTCCATTCACTTGACCAACTTGTCCACCAGAATAAGACAGAATTTGTTACTTCTCTTTGTGTTAGATAAGGATCTAATGGAGTCTATCTGGCGACACTGCTTGGGACCCTCCATCCCTGTTCTGACCCATGGAAACCTGGGGAAGTTTCAGGATTATTCACTGCCTGAGACATGCTTTACAGTGACTGTCAACAACCTGGCAAATGCTGGGCCAACAAGGCACAGACTTGATCCGTTTCCTATGAATGTACAAGTGATACCAGCCTAAGCACAGTCCTGACAGAAGAGGTATTTGGCCTCTAACAGCCAGCAATACAAGCATAGAGAGTGAAAACAATGCTTCAGAGGAAGTCAAAGATCCCATAATCCAACCTCTGTTATCTAGTTCTACAAGACTACAGCCGCCCACTTAAATGTCTCTTCCTTTGGGATGTATTCCTGCCTGGAAACAATGTCAGTCACCTAGATCCCACCTACTATGCAAATGTGGAGCTCCCCTAACTATCTGAGCTTGTCTGAAAGCCAAGACCAAAGCAGCACCTTGATCTTTAGGGTCGTGCTGTGCAATGAGAGTTTCCACCAGGCCACTCGTGCACTGGAGACTATCCTGTCCTTGATGCACAACTCTGGTAAGGGTTGAGTGGGGGTGTGGCGTGTGTTAGCATATGTGGTGTGTGCCTGTACAAAGTGAAATGTTTTGGTGCCCAGCAGGTGGCACTCACACATTGACTATTCCTTCTCTAGCTCTGAGTGGACCCACTATGCTTGTGTTGCTGGCTGTTAGAGGCCAAATACCTCCTCTGCCAGGACTGTGTTTAGGCTGGTATCACTTGCAGCAACTTCCACAGAGTGAATTACCAACTAGGGTTCACCACAGCTAGTGCAGACACTGCCTGTAAAATACTTTGCAGGACAGCGGGCCTTCTATTCCCTTGTTAAGAAAACTTAACAATGGCACTGACCTCCCACCAAAATACTCAATAAGCTCTCTCGGTCTCCAGAAAGCACAGAACTGATCAAATAGCTGGTACCAATTCTCATCTTCCATGATCTATCGCCCACTCTCTTGGTCAGATGGTTAAACCTAGAATTTGGACTTCTTTCTGCGCCTTTTGGGCTTTATTTTAAAACCTGCCTCTCTTAACAATACCAGCAGTTCTGCCAGAAGTTCCTATTGCTCCACTTTAGTCTTGGAGAAGAGGAACAAGCCATCCCACATTATCGGATGAGATGACTCGACATCAAATTCCTTTCAGAGAATTGTACACTAGTAGAAAATGGAGTAGCTACTGTGAAGGCCCTGGGCAAACATTTCCAGCAACACTGCTAACCCCTAAAGGTGTAATCACATCTGTAATGGTCTTCCTTCCTTACCGGGATGGACCAGAATCCATTGGAAATGTCTGAAATAGTAAAAATCTGGACATTGACCAGGAAAGCAGCTAGCAACTGTGGTGGCACAGGTAGGGATGATCTTAGTCAAGACACAGTATTTGACTGCCACTATCCATGAGCCATCAGGTTTTATGGGTCGAATGGGGGAATTGATTTGTTTGGGTATTGGTTGGAAAACTCTCTGTTCCACTAGGGATCCCACAGTTTCCTCCAAGTCATCCTCTGCCTCTTTTGGTGAGGTGTATTGTTTCTGAGGTAGCACCATGGCCTCTCCATCTTCCTGTCCCTCTGTACCAGCCACCCTACTGTAAACATGATAATGGGTGGCAAACAAAGTCTTCTGTTCCCTAATTAAATCTTCACATTCAGAAGGGGGTATGCTGTACTGGGGAGTCAAATTAATACAATCTCAATAAGGTGATGGGTCTCCTTTCTCGGTTTCTTGCCTGGAAGTCACAGCCCTGGTCTTCCCCTGGTACCACTCCACACACAGACAATAATTCCCCATATCTATTGCTATTTGGTGACAGAGCAACTTGCCTACTCCCTGAGCTCCCCATCCTGTATCTGGCCAGGCTACAGGTCCATTTAGTGATCAGAGAACTGACCTGGTCGTCTAAGGGGTTGGACTCAACTCCAGATGCTGAGTCATCTGCAGGAAACTGTAAGAACTTCCACTGGACCATGGGAAGTCAGGGGTCAGGAGACAACAGTTTGGGAAGCTTCCATATCTATCAAGTATCTCCCTTCCTTCCCCTCCACCCAAATGTTTGCACATGGTTGTCTATGCTTGCAGTACCTGTCAGGACACAGGCAATTGGCCTGGTGGCAGCTGCCAAAGCTGCCAGCATTGCTTCTGGTCACACATTGGTGCATTGCTCCTTTCTAGAGCTGATAGTCTCTTTACCATGTCCTCTCAGGAGGATACTGTGATGAATTACCCCTGCATGTTTGGATTTCACTCCTCCTTTGACATGAAAGGGTTTTTTTTTGTCTAAAGTGACCCTTGATCCTACAGTTGTAGCCTCCATCTTGATGCCAATATTTCCCATTTACATTTTTTAAAAACCATTTTTTGTCGGAATTTCCCCTTTTGGTTGCCTTTTCTATGAATTTATTTTCAAATCTAAGGATCATTTTCTTTTGGAACCCTGCCTCTGTATCATTATCTAGGTCACAGTCTCAAAGGATACCCAATCAAATCTACCTACAGCTCATGGCACCATCACTTTTTGATATGCTGTTAGCCAGACTGCCTTTATTTGTCATTATTTATATGCGGACTCCTGCATCAGCTTTTACTTACAGATTGTCTGCATCCAGATTAACCAAATGCACCCCTCCTTCAGGGTCAACATCCTGGCGAATGCTGGGCCACCAAGCTACAGACTTGATCTGCTTCCTATAAATGAATGAAAACAATGCTTCAGAAGAAGTCAAAGATCCCATAATCCAACCTCTGTTATCTAGTTCTACAAGACTACAGCCAGCCATACAAATGTCTCTTCCTTTGGGATGTATTCCTGCCTGGAAACCCTGTCAGTCACCTAGAGCCCATCTACAATGCAGATGTGGAGCTCCCCTAACTATCTGAGCTTGTCTGAAAGCCAAGACTATAGCAGCACCTTGATCTTTAGGGTGGTGCTGTGCAATGAGAGTTTCCACCAGGCCACTTGTGCACTGGAGACTGTCCTGTCCTTGATGTGCAACTCTGGTAAGGGTTGATTAGGAATGTGGGTTAGCATTACCTCCTGACTACCTGTTTACAAAGTGAAATGTTTCGGTGCCAGAAGGTGACCAGCTGGTGGTACTGACACATTGACTATCCCTTCTCTAGCTCTGGGAGATCTTCTCACCACAGATTCGATTTAATCATTTTTTTTAACATTTTAGAGTCCCTTTATGGTCACCACTAAACCAAAAGGGGAACAAAAGCTGGTTACTGGGTGGTCACTCTGCCAATGCATTCTCCTATATGAACATAGCTTGGCCATGCTATGTGGTTATACCCTGCTCCTAGCATATTGTGTGTCTGGATGTGATCCATTCTATCCTCAAGCAGGATGAACACCATCCATACACAACCAACCCCTCTCCCTCTGGGTTGCTGTTGTCCAGTTTCTGTAGGCAAGTTGTCTGTGTGTGAGCCACCGTATTAATTACATAGAGTCGCAGAGTCATACAGATATGCAGCATGGAAACAATCCCTTTGGTATAACTTGTCAATGCTAGTCCTATTTGCCAGCATTTGGCCCAAATCCCTCCAAACGCTTCCTATTCAGGTGCCCATTCAGATGCCTTTTAAATATTGTAATTGTACTGGTCTCCTCCACTTCCTCTGGCAGATCATTCCATACATGCACCACCATTTGCGTGAAAAAGTTGCCCATTACTTCCCTTCTAAATCTTTCCTCTCTCACTTTAAACCTACACCCCTCTAGTTTTGGATGCTGCTACCCTGGGGAAAAGACCTTGGCTATTCACCCTATCTATACCCCTCATGGTTTTATAAACCTCTATAAGGTCACCTCTCATCCTCTAATGCTCCAGGGAATACAGCCCCAGCCTATTCAGCCTCTTCCTGTAGTTCAAACCTTCCAAACCTGGCAACATCCTTATAAATCTTTTCTGGATCCTTTCAAGTTTCACAACATCCTTCCTATAGCAGGGAGACCAGAATTGCACGCAGTATTCCAAAAGTGACCTAACCACTGTCCTGAACAGCTGCAACATGACCTCCCAACTTCTATACTCAATGCACTGTTCAATAAAGGCAAGCATACCAAATACCTTCTTCACTATCCTATCTAGCTGCGACACTACGTTCAAGGAACTATGAACCTGCACTCCAAGGTCTCTTTGTTCAGCAACACTCCCCAGGACATTAGCATTAAGTGTATAAGTCCTGCCCTGATTTACCTTTCCAAAATGCAGCACCTCACATTTATCTAAATTAAACTCTGTCTGCCACCACTCGGCCCATCGGCCCATCTGTTCATGTTTTGACTTGGCTGGGTGTGTACTCATTGAAGCATTTTTGGTAAGAATTTTCTTAGCTCATCCCAGCCATCATGTCTTCTTTTGTGCACCACCATCTTCATACCACCTTGTTACCAGTTCTGGACACCAGCTGGTTATATTTTAACATGAGTGCTAATCAAGCAGCACTTGTTAATGAGCTGAACACAAAATGCCTGAGAAATCCAACCCGTCAGTTACCATACTATTAGCCTACATTCAATCGTCAGTAAAGTGATGATGGGCTCATCAACAATACTATCAAAGACTATATAACAGTGCTAGCACATGGATGAATGATATTGGCAGTGCGTAAGAAGGACTGGATTCAACTTCTACCTGCCCAGTTAAATGTTCTAACATTTCTGAAAAGGTTGATTAAAAAATATCAAGCAACGTTTGCTTAGTAATAAACTGTTCACTGAAATTTAGCTTGAATTCTGACAGAGCCACTCAGTTCCTGATCTCGTTACAGCCTTGGTTCAAATCATGGACAAAGGACTGAGAGTGATTGCCCTTGACATCAAGACCACATATGAACAAGTGTGCATGAAGGAGTACTAGCAAAACTAGAATCAATCGGAGCAGGAAAACTCTCTTCAGTTTGGAATCATACCTAATGCAAACGAAGATGGTTGTGGTTGCAGGTCAATCATCTCGGCTCTAGGTCATCTGTACAAGAGTCCCTCAGAGTAGTGTCCAAGACCCGACCGTCTTCAGCTGCTTCAACGATGGCTTTGTCTCCATCATGAGATCAGAAGCACAGATGTTCACTAATAATTACAGAACGTTTAGCACCACTTAAAAGTCCTCAGATATTAATGATGCATATGTGTAAATATAGCAAGACCTGGACAATATCCATATTTAGGCTGACAAGTAGCAAGTATTATTCATGCCACGTAAGTGCCCGAAAATGACCATTTCCAACAAAAGATATGTGGGCATAGGGGGACATCATGGCCCCAAACTGGCAATGAAAGATTACTGTTCCCTTAGCTTGCCATCATTTCCCAAGAGTTTAAGTGCAATTTAAAATATCTGACACAGCAGTTCTAAGCATGAAAACTTGAAGAAGACAATTTTTCTCCCAAATTTCTCCTTTTCCTTTTGTGACTTCTTGTTAGGTATAGTTCCACAGCTGCTACTAGTCATAGAATTATAGGATAATAACATGTGGAAGGGAGACTGCCCAGTATTTGTGCCTGTGTGAGTTCTTGAAACAGCTCTCTATTTATTGTCTCAAATTTCTTCACAGTAATCCTGTTCTTTCCCCCCCTTCAAATATTTATCCAACTTCCTTCTGAACATTATCATTTAATCTGCTTCCAACAGCACATTTGTATTCCAGCTCATAACACAGAAAAGAATTCTCCTCACGAACAAAAAACACAAATTACTGGAAAAGCTCAGCCGGTCTGGCAGCAGCTGTGGAGAGAAATCAAAGTTAACGTTTCAGTTCGAGTGAACCGACCCAAAACATTAACTCTAATTTCTCTCCACAGATGCTGTCAGACCTGCTGAGATTTTCCAGCAATTTCTGTTTTTGTTTCTGATTTACAGCATCCACAGTTCTTTTGGTTTTTTTGTAAAGAATTCTCCTCACCTTGCCTTCGGTTGTTTTTCCAATCATCTTTAAATCTGTTTCTTCCAGTTATTGACCATTCTGCCACTAGGAACCATTCAACCTTGTTTTACGCTATCAAAAACTTCCATCATTTACAACACCTCTGTTAAACCTCATGTTAACCTTCTCTGCTGTAGAACAAACAGCTTCAGTTACATGAGGCTCCAATGTCTGAAGTCCCACATCCCTGGTGAGAGTATAATAAATCTTCAGCACTTTCTCTGATATCCTCCCTAAGGCGTGGAGTACTGAATTGATCGCAGTATTTTAGCTGAGGCTTAAACAATGTTTTACAAAGATATAAAATAACTTCCTTGCTTTTATAGTCAGTCCTTTGTGATCCTGTTCCTGTGACTACTCATCTTGTGTAAGCCTAAATATGAGTTGTTCAGCCTTGGTGAGTGTACATAGTCAAGTGCCACTGATCAGCAGAGAGTCCTCAAATGATGCTGCTCGCTTTTTCTTGTTCTGGTCAGTTATAGATATCCAAGATTCATCTTGTTTAAATTCCACACGTCTGAGATTCTGTATGATTCAGTGTCATACTATGTAGGGTAATTACTCACAGAGCTATTCAAACAATTGACAACACTGAATCAATGGTCATATTATCATACATTTACACTACTGGACTTGTGATATTCCTTCAATTGATGTGAAAGAACAGTTATGTTACCATTAAAAATGTCTGACAGCCAAATATTATTGTGATTTAATTTTCATAGTGGAAGACAATGACTAGATTGTTAATGCATGTGAGAAAGGAGTCACTATTCCTGTTTGAGCCAAAGATGGTATTGTATGCTGGCAAAGTAGTTTTAAAACATCCATTTATGAAACATTAGTCAGAGGCTAAGGTGGTTAAGCATTGAATGCCTTCATTGAACAACCAACACAAATTTTCCTATGGTATTAAAATAAGAGACTATCATCGAATAAATGGTCTTCTGAAACAGTACCAAAATTTGAATCTGTCCAATATCCATTCACAAACAGGTTCTGTTCTCAGTCCTGTTCCTGACCATTACTGGTTCTTTGTTGCTGGGTTCCAAAGGTCAAGGTATATTGTGCTAGTTCATGCCAAACATCCTGTTCTCCTTGTTGTCACCACCACTCTTCTAAACAGTTTATATTGGAAAGAACTGCATCTGATTTGGATTGAGTAAACATCTATGGTACAATGTTCTCAAGGCAATCATTTTAATTAACTTATGCCCAATCACACAATCATGACTGCAGCCAAATGCTTAGATGTGAACACTGTTAGTGCTGACCAGCCTGGTTATGTAAGGCAGGAATTGTTGAGCATTAATAAAATAATGTAACAGGAAAGTAGTTTAGGGCTGAAATTAAAATAAATGCTTAATGCAGTATAAGATCATTTAACAGTCCCCAGTCTGTCTCGTTAGCCTCATACAAAATGTTCAATATTAAGTTTCAGATGTGCTTTAAGGCAAAATTAGTTATAATTTTGAATATGTTTAAAGTTACATTGACACATGCAGACAGGAAGGAAACATGCAGTTAGAGGTTTACAACATTATTTACCAGAGCATGTCAGGCACAAACTGAGAGACTGAACTGACAACTTGGCTTACCCTTTATGCTTGTCAGTAATTAAGTAATTCCTGTTTTTGTATCAAGAGGAGGCCTAGTGAAACAAGACGACTCCAAATAAGTCTGTTTTACTCAGAGGACAGATGTGAATAATCTCTTACTAGACAAAATGAGATTTGATATTTCCCTCTGGTTTTCTTAATTCTGATTATAGGAAAACATTTGTAACTACTTGATAATGCAAAGTAAATGTTATGTTGATTTCATACTGAGCTGGATGCTCTCATTCTGTGGAGCTTTAAGTTACAAAATGTTTGCTTAGATATTGATTAGCCTTGAAACTCTTGCACTTTAATATCTAACGTAATAAACTTCCCAATTATCAGTGTTAAATTTCTGTTGTATTCAATACCAAAAGTAAATCTTTGTTTAATAATATTTGTTTAATTAAATATTTCGAAGTTTAATTAAATATTCTCAAAGAAATTGCACATAAGCTGCTATATTTAGGATTGTTTAAAATCATACTTTGTGAAGTGTGCAAAAAATGTTCATATCTGAATATCTGAATTTGAAGCACGTTAATTTATTTGCTTCAAAAAAATGCCTATTATAATGCACAATGATGAAACAGGGATTTTAACAGTTCATATGACTTTAAAACTGTTTTAATATCAAATTCATAAAATATTCCACATTTTTAAGATACTTAATACAAAATTCATATCATATGAACAAATAGAACAGTCTTAGTAATTTGTCTGAATAATTCTTAGTCTTATTGTTACAGTTAATATTTTATTTATGTTTAATACAATTTTAATTGAACATTTGGATATTTTAATGACTTGTCATGAAGATCACTGAACATTTCTTTTGGTCATCATGGTGAAATATGATTATTTTTTGGGTAAGCACAACATTGCATTGTAATTCTGCCAAATCATCCTGTCTGGCCATCAATTTCCAAAAAGAAACAGCTTGAAATATCCCCCGCCTCCAACAAACATTTTGAACTCTTCCACCGAAATATTCAGAAAGTCTTTCTGAATTGAAAACTCTGTCAACAACAGAGTTCTAGACAATAAGTTAACTGCTACCATCAAACTCATTCTCTATATAATATGTACTTTTTACAGGTAGTTTTTAACCCTGCATTGTATGTTGTATTAGTGAAACCATATCTAGAATATCATGTACAGTTTTGGTCTAGCTTTTAAAGAAAGAGCTTAATGCACTAAGAATCAGTTCAGAAAAGCTTCATTCAACTGATTCCTGGGATGAGGGGTGTTATCTTACAAGGAAGAGTTAGACAGATTGGGTCAATACTCATTAGAGTTTAGAAGAATGAGGGGTGATCCTATTGAAACTTATAAAAATCCTGGGGGGACTTGACAGGCTCCATAGTAGAATGATAGAAGAGAGACAGGAACTAGGGAACATTTACCTTTGTCAGAGTCACATGGGATTTTATTAATAACTTCGCTGAATACTGTTTCGAGAAGGATTGAAACCTGATTGGAGGGATTCAGGCATGGAGTTTTGGGCAAGGTTGGAATGGATTTAAGAGGTCACAGCAATGATAAGGATTTTTAAGAGGAGTGGGACTTTGAATGGTCAATATAGTATTATTCAAACATAAAGGCGCTCAATCAGATCCTGCTGGTCACACTCTAATGTTAAAGGCATATTGCAATTATAAATATTTTAAGTCTCTGACTATCCAAACTATCTATTCCTCTCATAGCCTTATAGACCTCTACAAACTTATGAGAGGCATAGATAGGGTGGATAGTCAGAAGCCTTATCCCAGGGTGGAAAGGTCAACTATAAGAGGGCACAGGTTCAAGGTGAGAGGGGAAAATTTGAGAGGTAAAGTGCAGGTAAATTTTTTCACACAGAGTGTAGTGGGTACCTTGAATGCACTGCCAGTGGAAGTAGGGAAACAGACATGTTAGCAATGTTTAAGACATGTCTTGATAGACACATGGATGGGAGGCTAACAGAGGGATAGAAACCGTGCATGGGGAATAAGTAGCAGGACTAAGTAAGGAGTAGGAATCAGTGCAGGCTTGATGGGCTGAAGGGCCTGTTCCTGTGCTGTATTGAATTGAATTGAAACTGTCAGAGCAAATTACTGCAGATGCTGGAATCTGTACTGAAAACCAAAAATGCTGGAAATCACAGCAGATCAGGCAGCATCCCGGGAGAGGGAGCAAGCTAACATTTTGAGTCTAGATGGCTTTCTTGCTATGATAGTCACCATATTGTCCCTATTCATGAATTCAGTTATTTTCCAAGTAATAATAGCGGGAACTAATCTCCATGTTTATTTCTGTAACTGCAACTCCCTTCCTGCAGATTCTAATCATGTGAATAAATACGATTAAGTAAAAATGAAAAAAAAACTGTCATTAAACTTCAATTAAGCAAGATAAGTGCAGAAACAGGTAGAGAGAAGGTTTAAAAATTGCTGGAGAAACTTGGCAAGTCTGGGAGTACCTGTGGAGAGAAAAAAAACATTTCCAGTCCAGTTACCCTTCTTCAAAAACCATTCTGAAATATGAACACTGTTTTCTCTCTGAGATTATGACAAGGATGAGAGGTTTTACATATCAGGAAAGATTAGGGAATCTTTATCTCTAAAACAGTACAAAAGGATATTTAATTAAGTTTTTGAAAATTATAAGTGGTTTTGATATTTACTAAAATAAGTCATGGAAAACATTCCACCACGAACAAAAATAGAAATTGCTGGAAAATCTCAGCTAGTTTGGCAGCATCTGTGAAGCATCTGCAGATGCTGCCAGACCTGCTGAGCTTTCCCAGCAATTTTTGTTTTGAGCATCTGCAGTTCTTTAGGTTTTAAAAACTTTCTACCAGTTGTCACATGGACAATGAGGGGAACATCAATTTTAAGAACATTATCTGAAGAACTAGGGAGAGGTTTGAAATGTTTTGTGCAAAGATCATTTGGATCTTGAAAGCACTGCTGAAATTGGTGGTGAAGACATGAACCCGACTAAAAATGGCCTGGATGCAGATTCGAAAGAAGCATTGTGGCTGGGCTGTGGAAGTAAGTATATAGCTCTTTCAGAGAGGCAACAATGGGTCATATACACAGCTTCTATCCTGCATCTATGTTGAAAGCAATAGCCTACCCCATTTTATCAAATACAATAACTAAACCTAAATCACCAATGGTTAATTACAATATCAACAATATTTAATGGCCTGAATTATGTTTGAAGACTAATAATTATTAATTTAATTAACACCCAAACAATCTTATTGATATGTCTGGATTATCCAGTTCAGGTTCATGAGTCGGTGTGAGAAAAAGAAATATAACTTTAACAAAATTCAAAGTAGGAGGTAAAAATGCAAAGCCATATTTTCACTCTTCAGTAGTGTTAGGATTAAGCATTTCCTCCTCGTTAGTAACATCTGCCCATCAAACAAAGGGATGCATCTGGGGTTCCTGTGGTCAGATTTCAGATTTGATAACCACGTCAGGCACAACTGGTCTTATTGGAAATGACCTAAATTTATTGATAATTTCAGGCTTGTCAAAGGGGCAGCCCGGCCTCCTGTATATGCCAACTAGCTATCCAGCCAGCTGTACAATAAGGAAGCCAGAAGAAACAAGGATTGTGCTGAGACTTGATGCATTCCGTTTACAAGAATAAAGTTGTTTACCTTGAAAGATGTGCAAACCGGAGTTCTAAACAAAATGCAACCAAGATTAATTTGAAGTGCGCATCAGGAAATTACTCCAAAACACCGATAGTTATTTAAAATATATTAATTTACACGATTAGTCCTGTTCTGATTTTTTTTGTAAGAAAGAGAAACGGGAACCGTAAAATACTGCGCCATTTATAATTGCAGTATTGTTATGTGCTAAACGTTTATGAAATCCTCTTCATAAAACGAAGTGTCGGATTTTGGACACTGGGTTCTTGGATGTTAAAACTTCGCTTAAGTCATGAACGTGGGAGTTTGCAGCAGCGGGCTAGTCTGAAGGTCATGCAACTAGTGCCGCTATTGTATTTAAAGCTCGCTGATACGATTAACTCATCTACATTGAGGTAAAGCCAGAGAAACAAACGACATCGAACAAAATAAGCACAGAATGTGCGAGATTTGAACCAGTGCCCGCAACTGATAACTGGAGTGAACTGGTCTCCAAATAGCTGTAATGCAGTAGGCACAACAAAGACCGATTTTCTTCAATGTTTATGAAGGACAATGGTTGTTATGGGAGAGCTGGTACGGTAGGCCCCTTTTTAACCCTGTGCTTTCACTGGAGTTTCTTCTTGTGTGGTCGAGTTTTGCTGGTTTGATAGTTTGTGATGTCTTGCATGTTTAGATAAGCTTCCTTCCACCCAATGGCCATGAAATATTATTCAGATTCATTAATAAATGAAAATAATACCAGATCAACTTTTTTTTTCCATCGAGTTAAATATTGCTTTGAATGAGGCGATTTAAGAAAATTAATCAAAAATATTGACAGGATATCAAGGTATGAATTTAATTGATAAAATGCAGCTCTTCCTTGATGTTAGAAAAGTGAATGCTGATTAGGAAGAGTGAAACCGGACACCATGAGGAAGGGAAGGCAGAGTAAATCCAGATGTGGTGTAGAGTTTTGAACAGGACCTTGGTGAGACGGAGCTGTGAAAACACTGGCCACACATTGTTACACGATGATATTATCCGAGCGAGTTACTCACTTTGAATGACCTTCAGTTCCCAACTTAATCAATTCCAAGGGCATTGAAAGCGGATGTGGCTGACAAATGATGAACTGAGCGGTTCAGTGTGTGTGTGTGTGTGTGAACGGTCACTGATATATCCTGGCCCGCAGTGGGGGTGGGAGCTGATGTTCACGGGAAACGATTCAGACCCACAGACTGTTCTATAAACCGAATGAAGTTTCTGTCCGTTTCACAGCGCGTCCATTTTTACACAGAATGTTGCAGTGCCATTTATTTTCGTGGAATTGATGTTACTTATCCATTTAAGGCTGTTTGTCATAAATGCTACTGGAAATTATGCCATTATGAATAATATTTCTTATGGACATGAGCATTATGAACAGTATTCTAGATAAAGTTGGTTGTGCAAATCTTATTTGAATATGGGCAGCAACGTGAGAGAGAATAGAATCCCTACAGCGTGGAAGCAGGCCATTTGGCCCATCGAGTCCACAGCGAACTTCCCAAAAGCATCCCGCCCAGGCCCATCCCCCTACTCCACCCCTGTAATCCTTCAGCTGCCATGGCTAACCCACCCAGCCTGCATATCCCTGGACACTGTGAGCAATTTAGCATGGCCAGTCCTCCCAACCTGCACATCTTTGGACTGTGGGAGGAAGCCCACGAGGACGCGGGGAGAATGTGCAAACTCCAGTCGCCCAAGGCTGGTATCGAACCCGGAGCCCTGACGCTGTGGGGCACCGTGCCGCCCCTGTAATTGGCAGCGGTGGGATTTTTTTTTAAAGGAATGAGCATCACCTGAAGCAGAAATAAGTTATTGTGCACTTTACATCGAATCTTGTTAAAATCACTGTAGGCTCGGCCGCTGTTACATGGGACCTCCGACATCTGCAAACCTTCTGATTTCCAAGGGTAGCCTGCAAATGTGACCATGCTTGAGGGATCCCCTCTCTCAGTGCTGAGACACCTGTGCCACCCCGCTATTTTTGCCTACTGGGTCATTTTATTTGTCTGTACACAAACAGCAACTGTCATTCGGCGATTGCAGAAAGCAAAATAGAGTATAGAATTAAAAATTTCACGTTGCTGTATTCTGACTAGATAGAAAACCAGCAGAATGCTAACGTTGCGGTCTCCTGGAATTTGAGAAGCTACGTTCTAAACTAGATCTAACGTGTCTTCAGGCAGCTCTGATCGCTTCTCTTTCGACCTCAGAGTGAGGAGTCAGAGGAAACCCAGCTGTCCAACTATAAAAGATCAGCTTAAGTCCACATCATATTAACCAATAGTAATTGATCACTGTCGTCCAATTAAAGGCTGCTTTCCAAGGATCCAGATATACGAAAATAAATAATCGCAGTTGCCGTCTTGTGTTTTGCTACATCCTCTCCACCTTCCAGATGGTTTAATTGGCTCCCAGTCCCCCCGTCGAACTGTGCACAGTCCTGATGAAAAAAGAGCAAATGATTATTTCAATGCACCGCAGAGCTATACAAAAGCCCGCTGAGATTTTCTGTAGCCAATTTGTTACAGCATGTGCTGCTCGTTATTCTTGAACTCTTGGTGGGGTATTTAAGAACTGAATCAGACTCGTAAAAATGAATAAAAAACAAGTAAACGATAGATTAAGAGGCAAAGTTACGAATGAAAAGGACCAGTGAAATATAGATGGGGGCGGAGTGTGGGAGTAGGAAAGTGCATTGTAAACATTATCACAGTTTATTATTCCCTAATGTCCAGAAAATGAGAACACAGGAATATTTAAGAACATGTCTGCTGCCCTCCTATCCATTTCCATAAGGAATTCCAAAAGGGAACCAAACCGAGTGCCATTGTGAGCCACTGGGAATGCTCATCTCGAAAAGCAGCACGTTAACTAACGAACAACAACGATATCTTGCTAAATAAGCCTATAAAGTTCATTCATTCGCGAAAGTTTGGTAGGTGTGTATTTTTAAAATAATGTTCGCTTAGGGGATGAATTTTTAAAGAATCGTAGAATCCTTACAGTGTGAAAACAGGCCACTCGGCCGATCAAGTATACACTGACCCTCTGAGGAGCATCCCACACAATCCCTGTAACCCTGCATTTCCCATGGCTAATCCACCTAGCCTGCACATCCTTGGACTCTCGAATTCTTACGTTGACGAATTCTCGACAGTAAAGGTTAATTTTGCTACACGCCATTTAGAGATTTCTAACCCTTTTCTTGACACACATTGTATGAGTTGACTCAAAGATGAGGAGATAGGAATTTATCCCTATGGCACAAACTGGGGCTTTATGTGAAGTATATTAAATTCCACTGACTTCAATCAAACTGGAATTCAGCTACTAGTTACAGTACACCCTATCTCACCAATTTCCCCCCAACGTCCAAGACATATTTCTATCCTCATTGATGGCCTGGCTGAGAGTGGCTGGGTTGCAGAGTCTTAAGTTAGCTCCAACCCGAAAAATAGACTATCTGCTTCTGATGGCATTTATTATAGCCTACTCTTTACCCTTACGCTCTTTCGGGGAAAAAAAGCGGGTAAGTTAAAATACTTTAATGCAACTTGAACTGCGTTCTGGTGTTTCCAATCAGCTGAAAATGTCATTGCATTTTGTAATAGGAAGCAATTTAATATGAAGTCTAATCACAGACAGGTTGTGGGTACATTGTATGAAATACTGGCAGGCCTTCTGGCCTCCCATATTATAACATTAGGAAACAGTGGCCTTGTGGTAATCCATAGATTTAGGATAATACTCTGGTAACATGAGTTCAAATCCCACTTTGGCAGCTATTGGAATTTAAATTTAGTCAATAAATCTGGAATATAAAGCTAGTGTCAGTTAGGGATGAACAACAAATGTCCACATCCCATTAAAGAATAGAGAATAATATTGAGAACTCTGCACTCCAACCAACACAAAGCTAAGAGAAAATTACTTGTCTATCCCGTTGTGCACTTATTGAGCAACTAACCTTTTTAACATCCTGAACACACTTGGAAACAAGCTGTAAGAATTATGATGGCTTGCACATAATTTTTAAAATTAAAATCCACAATGAGCATTTACAGAATTCCAAGATATTGTAGCAATTATTTATGATTAAATCCAGTAACATTTCTTTGTGGTAAATCAAGTATTAAACTGGTTCCAACGATTTCATTTTCTGAAAAAAAAGTTTTGCTTGAGATTTGTGGCAAGAACAGTTGAAAATTACCAAAGCAACTTGATTATTCAGTTTGCAGAACACAGCTCCATGCTTTGGGGAATTACTACGATAAACATTCAGGGCTACACAAGTAGCACAGATATAATCCCGGATTAGGATTTAGAACAGAGTTTAAATTACATGCTGTAAATTGAAATCAATCATAATGTTAACTTAATGTTAGGCTTGGAGAAAACAGTGTTTAAGACCCAAAGTAAGGATGGGTGAATAATGAATTATAATTTGAATGTGGAGATAGTTCATCTCCCACTCCACCTATTTCTTGATCAAATTCGCAGTTGGGTTGTTTATGTGCAATGTAATTCACAATTCATATTGCAAGAGGTTATCCTGAAACAGATGGTACTTATTTTCCAGCCAGTGAAATCAGAGCAGAAAGGAAGTTTGATGTTCATTTATAAATCACATTTCACAACTTCAAAATATCCCAACAAAAGAAACCAAAATAACTGCGGATGCTAGAAATCAGAAACAAGCTCAGAAGTTGAGCAGGTCTGGCAGCATCTGTGGAGAGGAATCAGAATTAATGTTTCAGGTTCAGTGACCCTTCCTCAGAATTGGCAGAATATCCCACAACTTCAGAATACCCCTCTTTACCACCAATGAGTTGAAGTGTAGTTACCGCTATGATGTGGATATTACAATGTCTAATTTGTGCATATCCCACCTACAGCAATGTGATCAGGACTAAACAACTTTTTATTTAGTGATATTTGTTGAGGGTTAAATCATAACCAGGACATTGGAGGGAACCCTTCTGTTCTCCTTTGAAGATTGTCATCAGATCTTTTACACCTATTTGAGAGGAGAGATGAGACCTCAGTTTTATATCTTATCTGAAAAAATGTACCCACAAGAGTTTGCCACTCCATCAGTATTGTCTTGAAGTATCAGCCTGAACTTTGTGTTAAAGGCTGATACATGTTACTTGAATCCATGATTTCTGACTCAAAGTATTCCCATAGAGCCTGGCTAAAGTTTGTGGCTTGGTGTAATATTCAGAAGCTGCCATCCCATTTACAGCAGGTAGAAGCATGTTGAATTGACCCATAGACATTTACAGCACAGAAAGAAGACATTCAGCCTATCATGTCTACTCTGGTCAATAAAGATCTGACTACACTAATCTCATTTTGTAGCTTTTGGTCTATAGCTCCAGAGAATATATGAATACCACTTAAATATTAGGGGAGCTTCCAACTCAACCAGCTTTCCAGGCAGCGAGTTTCAGACTTCCAAATCCATCTGGGTGAAAACAAAATTCCATGGCTCTCCTCTTAGCATTATTTTTTACCTTAAATCTATGTCCCCTGGTTTTTAATACCTTTTTTAATAGAAAAAGTGCCTTCCTATCCATCCTTCCTATGCCCTTCATAATCTTAATCCCAGGTAACAATCCTGGCAAATCTCCTCTGCCCCTATCTAGCTGAGCCACATCCTTCCTATAGTTAGCTCAGTTGGCTGGATGGGTGATTTGCAACACAGAGCAATGCCAACAGTGTGGGTTTAATTCCTGCACTAGCTGTGGTTACTGTGGCAGACTTTCCTTCTCAACCTCTTCCCCCTGCTTGAGGTGTGGTGACTCTGAGGTTAAACCACTGCCAGTTATCTGTCTCTGAGAGAACAGCCCTATGATCTGGTAGGGCTATGGTGACTTTGCTTTACCTTTATACTGTGTTGACTAGAATTGCAATACTCCATATGTGGCCTAACTACCATTTGAAATAGTTCTAGCATAACCTCCCTGCTCTTGAATTCTATGCCTCATCTAAAAAAAGCCAAGCATTCCGTGCCTGGATTGGAAGGTCTAAGCTATGAAGAAAGATTGGATTGGCTTGGGTTTTCTTCCTTGGAATAGTGAAGGTTAAGAGGTGATCTGATGCAGGTGTTTAAGATTGTGAAGGTCATAGATAGAAAGACACTTTTTTCATATGTACCTTTTTATATGTACCTATGCCCTTTTTTTTATATCTACCTGCCCTGCTACCATCAGGATTCTGTGAATATGCTTACCAAGATCCTTTTGAGCTTCAGTAGTTTCATGTATTTTACCATTCACAGAGTAATCTCTTGCCTTATTAGATCTCCCCAAGTACCATAACTCACATTTTTCCATTTGCCAGTGGTCTGCCCAGGTGATCAGGTCTATGATATCCTTCTGCAGTTTACAGCTTTCATCTTCACAATTTACAACCCTGCCAATTTTCGTGTTATTTGTGATCTTCCTGTCATGTTTCCTATGTTTAACTTCAAATCATGAATATGTACCACAAATAGCAAAGGCTCCAGTACCAGTTCCTGCAGAACCCCACTGAAAATGGACTTTCAGGAACATCTCTCCACCATCACTCTCTGCTTGCTGCCTCTTAGCCAATTTTGGAACCAATTTACTACTTTGCCTTGGATCCTATGAACTTTTACAGATATATTCTGCCCCTTAGAATTCTTTCTAATAATTTTTTCACCACTGAGGTTAGACTGATCCCTCAGAAATAATTGGAAAAAAGGGTCCCGACCCAAAATGTTAACTTTCCTGCTCCTCTGATGCTGCCTGGCCTGTTGTGTTCCTCCAGCTCCATACTGTGTTATCTCTACCTTTAGGTAGAGTGTTTTCCTATGCCCTTGCAAATTAAATAATCAAGATGCTCTATTCACTTTTATACCTTTCTTGTTGGAGAAATGAGCTATAATAATATTTACTTCCCTGCATGGGAAATTTGCTTGATTAAACTAGAAATTATTAATAAAAAATCTTGGAATTTTGTGGGTATATTTCATCAAAGAAATTATATTTGAAGTCATCATAATTCTTGAAGTTTGCCTCAAAGTGTGTTCAGAATATTGAAAGGTTGATTACACAATAAATGATTAGTTCAATGCTTAATAAGCTTCAATTAATTTTGGGCTTTGTATTCATGAAAGGCTTCAGCCCCGCTCCAAGTAAAAAGTTCACATACTGTATCCTACATGACTTTGAACTAAAGAACTGTAAATTAGTCACAGCACTCAGGAGGCCATTCAATTCACAAAGTCTATATTAGTTCTCGACATGAGCTGTTCAACTAGTACCTTTCTTCCAAAACCCTACAATTTGTTTTCTGTGAGTGGTTAGCACTGCTGCCTCACAGCACCAGGGACCTGGGTTCGATTCCACCCTCAGGTGACTGTGTGGAGTTTGCACATTCTCCCCTGTGTCTGCGCGGGTTTCCTCCCACAGTCCAAAGATGTGCAGGTTAGGGTGGATTGGCCATGCTAAATTGCCCGTAGTGTTCAGGGATGTGTAGATTAGGTGGGTTATAGGAGCATGGGTCTGGGTGGGATGCTCTGAGGGTCAGTGTGAACTTGTTGGGCCGAAGGGCCTGTTTCCTCGCTGTAAAGAAATATTTGAATCAGCCTTTGGCCAGATTGTGACAAAGTGGTTGTTACCTATAAAGGCGATGGTTCCAATAACACTGACTTTGCTACTTAAGTAGTCATTTGGAGATTATTGGTTCTGCAGTTAGTTGAAAGCAGTTTGCCCAGTTTCCTTCAACAGTAACTTCATCAACTCTCTCACTTAACCTCATCAAAAAATGCAAAAAGATTCATTAAACATGATTTATTTAATTTACACTCACCCAAGTACGTATTAATTTTTGTCCAGGATTATTGATTCTAGAAGCTTTGCCCTACTGAGCTTAAACTGACTGGTCTGTTGTTGCTGAGCTGATCCTTTAACCCTTTTTTAAACCATTGTGTAATATTTGATTTAAATCCTGCAAAGAAGATTGAAAGATTATGGCCCATACCTCCGCAATTTCTACTGTTAATTCCGTCAACATCCTCAGATGATCCTCCCATTTGGTCCTGATGATGTATTAACTTTACATGCAACCTATCTTTCCTATTCATCCTTTCTTTTCATTAATCATTAGCCTATCGTTTCTCAAAACTCTTTCCTTTTTCACTATGATCTTTTGCAGTATCTTCCCTGGTGAATGTAAATGTAAATTACACAAAGTACCCATGCCCACTGCCTTCATATGTAGACTGCTCTTTTGGTTCATAGATGGTCTGTTCCCTCTTCTTATTTCCCTTTTATGATTTTATAAGCCCAGCGAGGATTTTTGAATTTGCCTTTAAGTTAGGAACAGAGGAGCAGGAGTAGGCTATTCAGCTCCCCGAGCTTGATCTGACATTCTAGATCGTGGCTGTTCATTTACTTCAGTACCATAGGAACAAGAATAAATCACTTACCCATTGAAGCTGCCCCACCATTCGAGATCATAGCTGATTATCTCCTCAATGTCACTTTCATGCATTATCCTCATCTCCCTATAACTTTCAATGAGACAATATGTATATTGAAGTCACCTGGTATCATTATTACTACCCATGTTACATGTGTTTCTAATTTCCTGATTTATAACATGCCCAACATTAGCACTGCAGTTTGGTGGTCTATGAACAATGAGCACCAATGTTTGCTTCTGTTTATTATTTCTTAGCTTTACCCAAACTGATTCTACATCTTGATCCTCCCTTATGAAAATACTGATATCATTTCTTGTTAGGAGTGCTATCTCACCTTTTTCTTTCCATCTCTCCTGCCTAAATGTAGAATATCCTTGGCTATTCAGTTCACAATCTTGACCACCCATTAGCCATGCCTCTGTAATGGCAGTTAAATTATGCCTATCTACCTCAATTTGTGCATTGAAGTCATCAACCTTTTGCGAATGCTATGCAAATTCATATAGAATGTCTTTAATTCTGTTTTTTTAACACTATTCTCCATTTTATTCCTATTTGATGCTTGCTATTGCTTCATCTGTCTTTGCTTACTCCTTTTGATACCTTTTACTAGCTTTACTCCCTTTGAATTCACACTGCTCATTAGATTCCTGTCCCCCTGCCAACCTAGCATTTACCCTCCTCATCAGCATTACCCTGGAACAATGTTAGTCCCAGTCCTGTAACATACAACCAATCTGTCTTGTACATGTCCATATGATGCAGGTACATGTTCTTATGCTATATCCTATTCCTTGATGTCATTAATAACAAGAAATCTCTCAATCTCTGTCTTGAATTTAGATAATGACTAAGCTTTCACTGCTCTCTGGGATAGAGAACTCCAAAGATGAGCAAACCAGGTCTACGGTTGGTAATGGTCGTGGTTTGTGATTTACTATCAGAAGTGATGGAATTGTTCCTCCTATTAGTAGTTACTGAGATCGTCACATTTCTGTAAAATAAATAGCCATTGTTCTAAAGATAATGATTACAATTTACTTACTTGCATGTAATGTGACACACCAAAAACCACCATTTTTGGTAATATCAACGTATTTACATCGTCTCCTTTAACTTTCTTTTATTTGAGAGCTAGACGTAGTGAGGCAACATAAACTGCAGTGGCATGAAGTGTGCACGCTTGTGCAGGGCGCAACTGATTCTATACAGCACACATAAGCAGAAATTCATATCCACCAGGATTCAAGCTATAAGATAAAAGGGTTAGAAAACTTGCTTTCTTGATAGCGAAATGTTTCTTCTGGTTCTTGAACTTGAACAAATTTACAATTGCTAGTTTAATGTTACATTGCGATACTTTTACTGAATGATCAACCAAAACTTTTACGCGTGATTCATTTTAAATAATGTTAAATCAACTGTTCAGTACAACCTGAGATAAATCTTTTCTCAAAATACCATGCTTTCCTATGGCCTTTTCTTTAAAGGTAAAGCGCACAGTCCCCCTGTTCTTCTCCAGTACAAACTTCTAGTCTTCTCCTGCCTACAAGACTTTAACTGTTCACGATACGAGTGAAATGAGGCTTTGTGCACAAAACTGCAGTCTCAAGATCTTCTTATCAGTCAGGTAACCGGGGAAAGGTCATGACTTATTTCGAAAGAGGGCGTCAGAAAAGGAAACAAAACTTTCCCTCAAAACTGCAGCGAGCTGGAGTCAGTTGACGGTTTTAGCTGATGTTTACTAACCAGCCTTGGGGATTTTTTTTTGTTTACGAATACTCTCAGCCCAAACGATTGCGACAGCCTCTTTTTTTTCATCTTTATAATCTCTGAGAAGGGGGGGAGGGGCGAGGGAATGGAGAAAACTGCCAGACAGGAAGCTGGCACAAACGCACTCGTACTAAACAAACGCTGTTTTAAAAGAGATCTGGTAACGCGGGTAGTTGTACATCACACAGCTCGCCTTGCCTCTTCTCCCGGACAAAGGCTCCACTATTTGGTGCAGAACAAGATGCCTTTGAAAAACAACAGTGGCGGCGTTTAGCTGCTTCAACAGCTGAGATCCTCCACAGCTCAAACAACATACACAAAAGGCAGGGAGAATTCCACGTGTTGTTTAAAAAGAGAGAGACAGAGAGAAAAAAGAGCTTTGCAGCACAACGTGGCAAGTTTTTGTTTTAATTAACAAGGTGTGATTTCAAACAAAAAAGACAAAACTCATCTGCTGTTCAATGTGAAACATGATCCAGTGGTGAGACAGAGGCAGACACGCTTTAGATTGACAATCTGAACAGGTGGGATCAATCTTGAGCTTCCTTGAGGAAGCCAGTTGCCAGGAAGGAATCCTCTTCACTGAAGAACAACCATGTCGAAGGGCATTAACCTGAAGTTGTCCCAGGTATGTCTAATGTGGTGTCGTGGGCCTTTCGAGGAGTCCCCAGGACAAGCGGGTAACATTTGTTCTTTACTCACTCTGCTGCGGATCTGGAGTTGGCTTTCCGAAAAAAAAAGCACCATGTACCCTGGTAGCCCCGGGTATTAACACGGGCAGCTGTCTAGGAGCATTGCTGCCGCTATGCTCAAGCATTGAAGTGAAAGATTTACCAATGTCTCAGCTAATCATCATTCTTTTCTTTGATATATCTACTAAAACAAATCTCGTTTGCAGATCATTTCAATGTTGACATTCATAGCCGGGGTAAATGTTTGCCAAGGATTTAGCTTGCGCCGCGTGCAAAGATCAGGAGGCACAATCAATCGTGAAGGTAGTTTATTTTTCATTGTTCATCTATAGGCTCCGTAACAAAGTTTAGCCAAAAAGAATATTACATTGGATGGAGGTTGTAACTGTGACCGGGTTGCTAACGGACTTTGTGTTATGGTTTATTTAGTGCCCAGTGCAAGGTTATAACATTCCTTGTCTAGCAAACCGTCTCCTTCCAACATTTTAAATTGACACAAATGCAACCGACCTTTGAACTGTGCATCGGGTTGCAGATAGGGGGAAATGAGGCAGCTTTCTGAGGGTTTATGCTCACTTTGACTATCAGAGGCGATATAGTTAAACAGCCTCTAATTTGACATTAAAGGAGGCGGAGGCATGGACCATATATTTACAAGCATGTTAGCACTTCAAGGTCCACGTTAACAGTGCCTGCCAGAAAAGTCGCATTGCTTGTTAAACAATGATAACCTCAGTGTTAATTATTGTCCAGTTTACACCTATAACCACGATAATTGTGATTATGTTATAGAACCAGTGTCCTGAGCATTCAATGGGAAGTTTCAGTGACTATAGCACTGCAATGGAATTGGGTACTCTTTGAGTCCTGAAAAATCTCCATCCACTGGAAAATTTCATTTGTCAATTGAGAGTACATTTAACAAAGCGAATGTAATTTACTATTACACTAAACTGGGTTTATTAAATTGAAACTTAATTGCTATTATCATTAATATGTCTATAAATGGTTTCAGAATGTAGTTATCTCTATGTTATGGTATGGACACTGAGCACAGTGCCTATGTCCAATGAAACCTTTTCTCATTGAGCAGGCTGGAGCATTAAAGTAATTTTCTCTGCATTATTTCTGAATGCTCCAGTGAAAAACAACCTAGCACTGTTGTGTACAAGTACCGTAGAATAGCTGCAACACCAACTGTAATGCTGAGAGAAATTACAATTGTGGAAATGTGTGTAAATGTACCAAGCATTGAGACACAGATCATAGTTTAAAACTGCAACCAGATTTTTAGAATTTTAAGGTTTAATTTTGGAAATATTTAATGTTTGGCTGTTGAAAACATAAATATTCCCAGTTTACTCTTTGTCCAGAACTTTCAATTGGCTACTGAATTTGTAGTTAGTATGTTTTGCAGATTAAGTATTGGATTTTTTTACATGGCAAGAAATTCAACCTAAATTGAACTACTTTGCTTGTTATTAATGAGAAAGATTCTTATACCCATTAGGATGTGTGTAAACTAATATAACATTTACCCTTGTGTTTTGCGTTAATTATGTAACCAACAAATTTCCCTGTCTTTCAGCTTTTAAATGATGCAGTTGTGCAGTGTAATTTACAGACTACGCATCCCTAAACTTAAGTGATTTGAGTTTTTTTTGCCATTATGTACAAATTTAGATTGATTAGTAATATTGTAAATTCCTCATCAAAGTAATTATTTTGTATCAAAATGCATTTATTTTCTTGAGGAATGGATAGTTTACTTTGAATTAAACATTGAAATAACTTGAATATGAAAATTAATGAAAAGCTGTTAAAGTCAATGTGTGGTAACAGAGTTCATGATCATACATCAATTTATAGCCAAATTGCTAGCATTAACTAGAAAGGAAACTGACAAGATATCTAGTTTTCACTTTGAAATCTAAAGTAAATATCCAAATTATCAGTCTGGAAGATACTTTAATAAGTAACCGGAATTAAGATTTGTTTTGCATGAAAATGAAAACGGTGTTTATGTAAGCGCTTACTGACTAAAATAAATATGAAATTTTGATAGTATGTTCTTCATAAATTCTAAAACAAATTAAATACATTATTGTGGAAATATTTCTGAGAAACAATATGAGTTCTGAATTCTTGCACAAATGAAAACTACAAAACAGTTAAATGAGCTAACATTTACAGTTGTTGTGGTTTTACTGGTAATCAGATCATTACTCAATCAGTTCTCAAGGCATTGCATCACCATGTTAATCATTCATTAGAAAAGTCATCATCAGCTACATGGAACTTCATGGCCATTGATGTTTACCGTAATGTCCATGTCTGGAAATATTGGAAATTAAATATAACTGTCTTTAATTTATAGTATTGATTAGAAAAATACTGAAACTATTAAATAGTAGTAATATTCACTATTTAGGTGTTACAACAGCTGAAGATTCATTTGGCTAGTTTGCCATGTTATCTGAGTCTGTTGAAGTGATAATCCCCACATCACTGCTACTTTAATTTTATTTCATTAATGTCACAAATGTACTTTATATTAATGTTATGTAGTTTAAACCAACTGGATAAATACACAAAGATTTTCCATACATGCTAGTTTACGAATTAATACATTTAGGATAATTTCTATAATTCTGACATAGAAATTAAATTTAAAAGATAATAAATATCAAATAGCAAAGATATTCTATCATAGCTGTACTTTTGGAGTTGCAATTATAGTGTCAATATATTGCAGAAGTTACAAAAAAGATGCAGAAAGCAGAAAATTATTTATAGATTTTGTCCTATTTATTTATGTATTCAGGGTTCGAAGTGTCCTAGGACTCACACATTTTATAGTTTTAAAATAACTAGTATGCTTTCATAAAATAATTGATTGAAGTTTTCCTAAACAGACCATCTGCTCTGCCCCTTCATTCTGTGGTCTGTTATGATATACTGTGCCTCTTTTAGAGAATTGAAATTGGAAGCAATATTGCCAGTTTTGTTCAAGTAGTTACTTTGTTATTGCAGAGCGGGAATACAAATTTGTATTTATTCCAAAAGAATGGATCCTTAAAGAATTTTTTTTTCCTTCAACATTTCAAATACATTTGAGGGAAAACAAACTTTTTGAATGAACCCAGAGCATATGTTACTTGAGATCTCCTTGGATGAACATATTCTCTTGTTTGGACAATATCCTTTTAATAAAAACCATCTTTTGCTCTCACACTCTGGTTACGTTTTACTTTCCTAACATCTGTGAAATTAGGTAATGCATCACCCGAAAGCTTTATGATGACTACTTCTGGCCCCCTAACTTGCTGTCAACTTGCCACTTCATTTTAGCTACCATCAAAAATGTTGGGATACATAGTGCAATTGAACAATATACCATTTAGAATTTTAATCTTGTGCATCATTAATATCTTTCAATCAGATGAATGTTCAAACATCATAGCAAGGGATAACAAAGTTAATTAGAATGCTATGCTTGTTAGTTGTTGACTCTATGCGGACAATGCCTTTACTGTTGAAGAATTACATTGTAAACAACTTTCTGCATTGTTTGATTCTCCATAGAGTGCTATCCCTAACCAATCTTTATGTTCTTCTTTCACACTGTTCTTTCAGATTCAGCCCGAGCTTCTACTTCTGGGTCATGCAGGGGCAGATGTTTTGAACTGCAAGAGGCGACTCCACCCAATTGCCGTTGTGACAATTTGTGTAAAAGTTATAACAGCTGCTGTTCAGATTTTGATCAACTTTGTTTGAAGACAGGTACTAAGTAGATAGTCAAACATGCTTTTGATGTATGTTCAGAATTATTTTGTTTTTGAGGGTAGTTACCCTCTAATTATTCTTTCTTTTGTGTCCTTTATGACTTTATTTCTGTTTGCCATGTATAATCTGTGGCTGAGAGGATACACTGAATTCACTGAGGACTTTACTTTTGCAAACAGCTCTCCCCTACCCCAACTCCTTGTGTGAGTCTTAACCAACTCACCATTTTTCCACCTATTCCCGAAATAACCTAAAGTATTTGATCCAAGTTTAAAAGATAGATTTGATGTCAACACTGGCTCAAGATATCCAAAGGAAAACTTATAGTCCTGTGTATTTTTATTTTCATCTCCATTTCAGTCATTTTCTTTTTATTTTTCTATATTCTTCCTTCTTTAGGTTACATATCACGTTCCCATCCTCGGGCAAGAGGGCAAGCAGGTGAGTTAGTTAGATTCAAAATATTTAAAGTTTGTATAGTGCTGGTATACTGTGATATATTATACTGTGAAACAAATTCTGAATAAATTAAGCTGTTTAAAAATGGCTCTATTGAAGACCCATTATTTTTACCAATAGTATCATGGTGTTCCAATTAGATAATGGTTGATGAGTTCCGACTCTAAGCACATTCCTTTAAGCTTGCCTGCCCTCTTCAGGTAAGTTTAACAAATTGTCGTGTGAGACTCTTCGCAACAAACTATGTAACTCACCTTCTAATTTAGGCACAATGTAGTGTTAGAACAAGTCCTTTGTGCAGTCAGTTAATTGATCCTAACTCTGCAAAAGCTTCTGCACCAGATTATAATGCCTTTTTGTCCACTGGTAAGAGTGAAGTTACTATTGCCTTACCAGGCCACAGGGCTGCTCTCTCTGTAGAGAGAGATAACTGGTGGTGGCTCACCACACCTTAGGCAAGGGGAACGGTTGAGAAGGAGAATTGTTCACAGTAACCTCAGCTGGTGCAGGAATTGAAGTCATGCTGTTGGTATCGCAAACCAGTAATCCAGCCAACTGAGCTAACTGATCCCTGGCTGATGGAAGATGGCTGTTTAAGAGCATGTTTGAATGAAACAATTTTTAAGTGAAACAATTGTGAGAGTCCAATAAATGAAATAGTCGTTAACTTCCAATGAGCAGTTAAGAAATCTATAGGGACCCCTGTCATTGGAACTTACTTCTTCTGATTGGGTGAGTTTTGCTACTTCTCAATAGAAAGCCTTAGCCCATTGATGATGGCATGGGAAAAGTTACCAAACAATCTCTCATCACCAAGTTTGTATTTTGGTAAGTGGTATTTGAGAAAGAGAAAGCATCTGAGATCTTTCTGCAGAATATAATTGCTGGTTTGCAACATTTTTGAGATTGCAGTATAGTTAAATAGACTGGTACCAATATGCTAAGTTAATGTGATAGGTTATGAGTCTGTGCAAGAGATTCAGAAAATAGAAAACATCTGAGGTCAAAATTTGGCTGACCTTGTTGGGATTTGGGAAGCAGGTTCTGAAATCTGCCCCTAATGGGAAGTGGGTAAAGCTTCTGATTTTGGTGAAGGTAAAGGATTAATTGCTGAGGGGTTGGGATTGCTGGCTGGGGATGTGAGAATGAAGGTGAGTTACCAGAGAAGTGGGTCAAATTCTGGCCTGTGTATGGCTTAAAAAACACAGAAGCATCTAAGTCTTTATGTTGGGCAGGTGGATATTTAGAACCTGGGAAATGCTACCATTTATCAAAGTTTTTTTTAAATTGTGGAATAGGTTTTCTGCAAAACTTCATTTTTTTCCAATCAAATAAAGTCATTTTACCACACTGCCAACACTGTGCTGGACAGGTTGGGATTAAGCTTTATACATCTCTAAGGAGCCTAAAATGTTTCTTGTGTGGTACCTATTACAGAGTCAAAACTTCCAGATTGCTGTCAAATGCTTCCTGGTGGCCACTTAATAAGGGATCCAATTTAGTCTGATTACATTTTGCTGCCTCTGGGCAGCAGATCACTTAATTTTGTTTTGTTCAGATATAGTTTATGTTACAGAAGTGGTAATTGGAGATATGTTCATGTTTTTAATATGTATAATTTATTTGATTTGGTTGATTCATTGGAGTTGGAAATTTTTCTCGACATCGTCAGTTGGTTAATGCCTGGCAATACTCTACTTTTTAAAAATTCCTTAATTCTAGTAATGAGGCATAAATAAATTAGTTGAAAGCCACTAATAACTTATTTTATTCATAAGTTTTATAGCACTCTACCCAATACATTGGCTTTAATATCAATGTATTATGTATTATTTTTCACTATCATTGTTTTATATTTCTAAATAGTAGATGGGCACAAAATTCAGTGCAATACCATTTTTTATATATATATGTATACATACATACACACACACTATATATCGGTGAAACTATTAATTAATTGTGTCCATAACATGACAAGATGTCAATAAACAATTTGCAATGGTTTCACTACTGTGGCTATTGAGTAACTTTACAGTAATGTGTTAGAGACTTCCAAAAGGCAAGTAGCAGCTTGAAATACGTGAAATTGGAAAAGTTAATTAAAATTTAACTTGCTATACTCTCAGTAACATACCTGATTATCTGTCAGGAATCTCTGTCCTTATGAGCATTTTGTCTCATTGTCAACCTACTCTAACTCTCCCCATCTCTCATCTGCTTCAGCCAAAATGACACTCCCTCTGGTTATTCACAAGTTTCCTTGCTGGATCACTTAGGGAGCTGTTTTAATTTACCATGACATTTACGTTGGCACTGTAGCAGTGGTAAATGGACTATTGTGGAATACAAATCTTTTCATCGTTAAGTTGGAAATCTGACCCTCATTTAAGGAATTGAATTCTGCCACGAACTGCACTATTATTGAGACAATATGTGCTTGGATGTAGCGAGAAGAACTTCTTTGATCCAAAATGAAATTAAAATCCAAGCTGACTGAAGGAAAGAGAGTGCATTGCTTTCCCACTCCAGAAACATTTTCATTGGTGATACTGCTTGAGAGATGGATAACTTGCTGGTTCCAATCCTCCTCTTAAACCTTATCTGCTGAAACTGCATGCTGCCTTGACCTCATTCCTTGCTCCCTCTTTTCCTTACACTATTCTTCTCTAGTCTCTCCCACTCTTCCTCCCTCTTCATCTTTGTCATCATTCCTTTTTCTTCCTGATTTCCACTCTTCAGTTATTCTCCTTCCTCCTTTCTCCACCCGTTTTCCTCCTCTGCCATAGTCCAAGTGCTTTTCCCCACAGTGATTCTGCTTGATTTGAATACAGTAATAATCTTTATTGCTCAAGCATATGCTACAGTTAATATTGTAGTCAAGAAATTTTGCTGATGTCAGTGAACTACTAAGAAAAATACTTTTGTAAAAGACCAATGCAGCAATCTGTTTTACACCAGTGTTCTATGTTAAAGAATTCTGAGATATCTTATTAATGAATGTAAATGCTGATATAAGATGGACAAACTGAAGGTAATTTGCAAAAAAAAACTCCCAAAACCTCTGTAAAGACTAATTTACTAAAATGCATATTTTAGGTCGAGCATGGGAGTGCAGCAAAGACCGTTGTGGGGAAGCCCGAAATGAGGAACATGTTTGTCAGTGTTCTGACGACTGCATGAGTAGAGGAGATTGCTGCACCAACTACCTAGTTGCGTGCAAAGGTAATTTTAGATTATTCCATAGTCCCTTCTGATATATAGAGCCCAAGTCTTTTGAGACTCCAAACATGATGGAAATCTCATTGCATGGGAGCACTGATTTTAGAAGAGGTCAGTGCATCCCAATTTCTGATCATAAACTTTAATGAACAAAAAATTCAAGCACTATGATCAAGACCAAGTCTCAGAAAACTTACAATATAGGATGTTCTCTCTTGGAGTTGACAAAAGCAGAGAAGGTTGAAGACTTGAACTGACTAGGCAATGTAAGTGGACAGCACTTTCATTTATTAATAGCATCATCAATAACTTTTAGTCTTTCAAGTTTCTGAAAGAAACCTTTTATTGACCCAGATTTCCTGATGGTCAGATAGTCATTTCTGCAATGTAGTTTGGTGTTACAGTCTAAATCACCTCAATCACCGCTTATACTCCCAGAACCTGATCCAAAATCCCACATCCCCTTGTAAATTCTAGCCCAAAAGCTTCAAGGATTAGTTTTAAAATGAGAATGAAGAATTTTTGGGATGGGGTTGGGGATAGGTTAGTGTGTAAAGTTTAAACCTGTGTTGTATAAACATCAGTAAGTCTCAACAAGTTATTTTCATGAGAAATTGAAATATCTGTAGTTGAATTTATAATATTGTCAAACTTCTTTACTGAACACTTTTTTAATACTTTTAATACTGGGAGTTACTCCTGACAGGTTTTCCTGCAATTGTCTGTCCTTTTGTAGGGTTTTCTTGTCCCTAACAATATTTACATGTTTGAGTATAAGTAGAATATATGTTGTATATTTTTCAAAACCATTTAATGTGTATGTTCTAAAACTTCTGTAAGATTTTATTTAAATCTCAGTTTTTGCAGATATTTGAAGGTTTTCTCTTGAAAATCTTCTTTTGAATGTTGCTCTTTATACAAGTAGATTGAGTAGTTTTTTTCTATTTAGAACTCATCAAATCAAAGATTAGATTTGGAATAAAATATGCTAGATATTGTTTCATAGTTTAATTTATGCTAGTCCTACAGTCTAAATCTTTGTCAATTATATGATAAACCTTGATACTAGGCGAAACAAATTGGTTGAGTGAAGAATGTGAAGATTTGAAGATACCGGATTGTCCAGCAGGGTACGTGCAAACTAATATCCATTTGGGTCCTGCAATAATTGAGATTATCGTTCCCTACGGCAGTTATATTTGTAGTGCTGATTTTATATTAGAAAGTAGACCTATTGAAAATTAGACATTAATCATAATGATCAGTTTGAGCAGCTGTATATCTGATCAGCAGCATAATTGATTGTTCTCCTGTTTCATACTAGATTTGACTATGTGCACTCTGCTATTTTATCATCATCCCCTTTAAAATTAGGACTGATGGCAGCACAAATTGTTGAATCTACCATAACCAGGCAGTGTTCCATTTATGAAAATTCACCAATCATATGGTAGTGGTTCCACTTGAGAGTTTTGGTGCAAATTGTGTCCAAAATTGATAAGTTTTGATAAGATCCAAAGTTTTGAAAAGTGATATACCCCCTCTCCAAGTTTCCAATTAAACTCTTTTCCATAATACAAATTGTAAAGTCATATCTCAGCCAATTAAATAGAATTACATTTCAAAAGGTAATTGTAATAAAAATTGCTTTAAGAAATACTCCTTGTTATATTTAAGTAAAAAAACTCAGTGCAACTTAATTAATACAGCTTAAAATTGGTTTATCACAAATAGTAAATATTTGAAATCAATTATATTAATCCACCACCTATCCATTCAAATAACTAAATGATAATAAAAATATACAAAACTTTTTTAGACTAATGGTAGAGTCATAAAATTCCTTAGCAATTTCATTGTTGAAAACCTTTCAAAGTGTACCCACTAGAGTCATAATAACTGGAATCCAATTTAATTTTTGGAGATATACAAGGTGTAGAGCTGGATGAACACAGCAGGCCAAGCAGCATCAGAGGAGCAGGAAGGCTGACGTTTCGGGCCTAGACCCTTCTTCGGGCCTAGACCTAATTTTTGGAACCTCCTTGATGGCCTGCAAACTAACCCGATTGAGAAAATAGTACTGCATCCTAGGGTCAGTGTCTTGTTCTGGGTGAGCCAGATTTCTAACACTGTGTTTTTGAAACTTATGCAAAAGTTTGTGAAAACCTGAGTTGCACTTAGTGCAATTTGTGGTTAAAATTTAGATTAGATTCTTTGCATTGAATATGCTTATATAGGGTCAATTATGCTGAAAAAAAAACAGCAAAATTGAGCAGAAACTCCAGGCCAGTGTGTTTTAGATGCTGGTACAAAGACCACACGTTGAATGTTTGTGAAACATTGGTTAGTCCCATGCCTGTTGTCATATTGCATTCATTTTTGGCCACCAGACTATTGGATGAAAGCCAAAGCCTTAGCGAGGATACAGAAAAAGGTGAAGAATGATGTCAGAATTGAGTGTCAGGGACGTAAACTGGAGTTGTTCTCTTCAATGCAGATAAAATTGAGAGGAGAATTTGATAGAGGCATTCAAAATTATGCAAGGTTTTACAGAGTAAATAAGAAAAATAAACTTCTTCTGTAGCAGAAAAGTTGTTATCCAGAGGATAGAGATTTAAAGTGAGCAATTTGACCAGAGGAGACATGAGGAAAACAAGTTATGCACCTAGTTGTAATTTGGAAGTCACTAACTGAAAGGGTGGTGGACGTTGGTTCAATGCCATCTTTCAGAAGGGAATTTGACAAATACGTGAAAGGAAAATCAATTACTGGGCTGCTGGACAAATTGAATACCTGATTGAAAAGCTGATGGACTTCCTGTGTTGCGCCATTTTATTATTCTGTGATAACAGTGACTTGTTACCATATGTGGGAATATGTCTGCTCCTCTCAAAGCATGGCAAAATTTGTGCACAATCAAACAGGTAAGTCATGTAGAGAAGTAAAGTATTAGATGTTTGTGTGGGTGAGGTGCAAATGGTGTAAATGATAAGATACCCTAATTTCAGTATGAATGTGCTAATTTTTATTTTGTAAATGTAAAGTAATTAATAGCAATACATGTTCCATTAAGATCGATTATTTCATACCAGAAAAGAATTTGTGGTCGCCCGCCCAGTGATTGCAACATGCTTCCTCATGTTGACTACTATAATAGAACCTTTGCTGATTCTATGTAACCATATAGAATCACCTGATTTATTGTTATGATAAGACAGATCAATCATTATGTCCAAATAATCGTCACTAGTGATGGTCACTTAAATTGAATTCAACTGTTTTTCTGTATATTTTTATGGCTATATATGTTTGACATCTGCAGAACAAATGTTTATGTATAATTGATTAATATCTAGTGTCACTGAATGTAATACACACATGATCAGCATAGGCTTTGTTATGGACTCCTTGCGTTAAAACTTATGTATTTCACATTTTAGCTTCACCCGTCCACCACTGATTATTTTCTCTGTGGATGGATTTCGAGCTTCATATATGAAGAAAGGAGGCAAGGTCATGCCCAACATTGAAAAACTAAGTAAGGCTATTTCTAGAAAAGCTTGCATTGTAATAAGTTTTGGCCAGTCTTTGTGCCTACTGAAAGGTGGAATTGATGCAGTCTCCATCAGGATAGATTGGAACAAATTCAGGTTGAGTGACTGTGGATGAAATGTTGCTTTGATGATTCTGAGCGGCTTGTTTTTGAGAGGTCATACACATTTCACTGTATCCATTCAGATACTCAATGGTGTGCATGTGTGATTATCTTAGTTTTTAAGGTGATGGTTGTAAATGAGTTGTAATTGGCATCTGTGGTGCATTAATGTATGAAATGAACATTACTGTACTTCTATGAACAACTGTCACATACCAATAACAAAGCAAAGACAGTAGATGCTGGAGATTTGGAACTAACACAAACAGTAATTGTTGGAGAAACTCAGCAGGTCTGGCAGCATCTGTACAGAGATGGGTACTAAAGGAGGGTCACTGAATTGAAATATTAACTCTGTTTTCTCTCCGCAGATGCTGCCAGACCTGCTGAGTGTCTCCAGCAGTTTCTTTTTTCGTGTATCACATATGTATGTTTTGTATAACTCTTGATCTGAACTACTATGACCCAATGATTCCCTAAAAGCACGTTATTAAATGTTGAGCATTTGAAATATTAAAATGTCAAATGTTACTTACTTTTCATGCAAATTCTGAACATAAATGTATTTTTATGTTGAAATTATTTTCTAACAACTCATATATAATATTGACACAAGGAACAGTGGTGTTAAGATGTCTGATTATACTTTTAAAGTAAAAATAAACATCAGAAATAAACATATTCCACTTTGGTGGACTCAGAGGTTTAGTCCTCCAAAGTCTAAGCTTCAATTCTCCTAACTCTGAAACTGCTTCTTTTGATACTACTTACTTCTTTATTTCAGGCAAATCTTTGAGATAATTCTTTGTAAGCTGAAATAAGATTTGAACTAGCAGTAAACATAACATAATGCTTCAGGTCATTCAAACTGTCTAAAAATCTGCAATTAATGAATTCTGAGTTGATTCGGACTGACTCCAGCACCATGAATGGTGCATTTTAAAAAGTGGGATCTCCTCCAAATTTAGTAAATCAGCTCCATTTATGCTATAGTGCTCTGTAAATTCAGATCACTTTTAATGGTCATGTATCTGTGTATGGCAAAGTACTTTAAAGTGTAATGTTTATCTTACCCTCTTTCACCAGCCCTATCCTTAAATGGTTTAGCATTGAAAAGTAATCAGCAGTTGAAAAGCTCACAGTCTGAGACAGTTGATTTGAGGATGTCTAATTAAACTTGTTTCACTGACAATGCAATGCAAATATCTTTACTGAACACATTGGCCAGGCAGCATTATGTTCTGCACCATTATATCGTCCACATCAAAGTAATCTGTTGGCAAAGACAAACTTTGTAGGACACAGTCTCAGAACATGGACATCTTTTACATTGGAAACCCTCTCCCTTACATCAACAGTTCACCTCCCACTTTATGTCTACTTCAAGCAAGTAGCTCTCTGCTTGAAAGTGGATTGTTTCAGCAGATAATTCATTTTCAAACTATAAACCACGAGAGAAAAGTTGAGGGAGATACTGCTCTGATAGCAGTTTTTCTTCCAAACTGTCCAGTAGGATCCAGCTATTTTCTGCATGAAGTAATTAGAGTTTCCATGTAGGAAGGAGTTAATCACTTTAGGTAAATGTGTTTTCTGTCCTTATTTTCAGCTCTGTTTGATTTACACAAAGTAATATAACATTCATAAGTAAAGTCAAACAAATCTGTGGTTTGAAGCAAACCCTGTACTCCTTGAAAACCTAAAAAAACACAAGCTTTTGGAGAAAGTAGAATTCTCTGTCTCTACTGTGACAGCATAGAAACCTTTTGTATTTTGCTTGTACACAAGAGACTCTCTCAAAGTAACTGTCTTATTTTGACTACCTGTAACATTTGAGTTGTTGTGCAGATACAGTGGAGTAGATTCTGATTTAATGCAATAACATAAAATGGCTGTTGGTCAATTGGTAGACTGTTCGACGTCTCTATTGACCTCAATAGAAATAAAAAGCAGGAAGGGTGCAAAGTGGGTTCTCATCACCAAGGCTCCAAACACTCCTAAATGAAACAGTAAATTTACTTGTACACATTCAGTCTAGTACACTGTATTCACTGCTCACAATGTGGCCTTCTCTACATTACAAGGACAAAATGTGGACCGGCTGACCACTTTGAGAAACTCCATCTCATTCCACAAGCATGACTCTGAGCTCTCTGTCACTTTTTAATTCAACTCTCCACCTTGCTTCCGTTCTGACCTTTCTGTCCTTGGCCTGAATCATTAAATCTTTTGTTAGTTCATCTCTTGTGTCTTCCATCCTAACAGTGACCTTCTGTTTTGTCAGTACTTCTCCCTTCTGTTGGCTTTAAAACCCATTACATTTCGGTCTTTCTTCAGTTCTGATGAAAAGTGATCAATCTGAAATGGTCATTTAGTTTTGCTGCACAGATGCTGTCTGATATGTAGGGACTTCCCAGCATTTGTTTTAGTTTTTATTTCAGATTACCAGCATTTATGATATTTCTTAACTTTTGTTTGTGCTGGTCCTTATCACCAGTTTTAGAAAGTTGCACTAAATCTACTCCAGAGGTTTTATTAGTATGTTCCTTGTATTAACACAGTGTAATACCTATCTTTCATTTTTATTTTGTCCCTGATTTTTACTGTTGTAAGGTTTTGGGCTTCATACAGACCTACTAACCTATATTATGATGAATTCCAGATGTGCATTTGAAGTGATGCTACACATCTTGCCTTCATCAAAATCTGTTCAACCATTGTGTAATGATTGAAAAATAAATACAGATGCTGAGCATTTCCAAATGTAAATGCATTTTTAAAAATGCGAGTTGATAATTTCAGAGAACCTTACGCCAAATTCAAGCGATATATTCTGCATGATTTAAAGAAGACTACATATTCATATTTCTTCCCCATAGTGATCAGTGGCATAGTGTCAATATTGTAACACACATTTTTGCAGATGGTAACAACCTTCTTTGTATTTAGGATCGTGTGGAACTCATGCCCCCTACATGAGGCCTGTTTATCCGACTAAAACCTTCCCAAATATGTACACCCTTGCTACTGTAAGTGTTAACTTTTGTAAAAGTAGCATCATGCATTTTAATAGTGATCCAGTTTCTTTATTTCTGGCAAATTATTGAATGTGAAATATTGAGTTATTGGATTTCTTGAATTCAAATTGGATATATTTTGATATTAGTTAGTATGTACTTTGATAGAAATCAAACTGTTCTTTTCATTTTGTGAATTAATTAATTCACATGATAGTCCTGTAGATGGGTGCACTGCATGGCATGGTACTGTGCTATGTTGATTTGGAAAGTCTCAGGTATATTTCCTTGTTCCTGTCATTTTAGTCAATGTCATCAGAGGCAGTAAATAAAAGTCTTCAATTCACCCAAGTGTTCCAAGGAAGGGGAGAGGTAAAAAAAAGAATTTATTTGCTGAAATTGAAAACATACACAAAAAAAGACAGAAAGTCGATACTTGCAAAGCTAACCTGTGATTTTTCTTATTAGCTGCTGACAAATGTTTCCAGCATTTTGTATATTTTTTTTCTTTCTGGTCTGATTGCTGCTTGTAGACCCTGCTGAAAGTTCATACATGAATGCCTGGTGAGGATGGATAAGGCTTATTTGTGATGACTTTTATATTAAATTACTCATGTATGGGCTGCCAACACACTAAACATTTGCTGATAGATGAGGGTACCAGACTGCAATATGCTGTCAGTCTCCTCAGGAAGATAATTTTTTAGAAGAAAAATTAATAATGGAGGCTTTTAGGACAGTAGTGTGGGGGTTATTTTCTTTTAAATGATACATGTGGCCCTATGAAGCTTAAGTGAGGGCTGGGAACTAATTGAGCAAGCAATGTCTTTAGAGCTTAAAAAAAACCTTACTGGTAATCATGTGTAGTCTTTTTTCTTCTTCTTTTTACTTTTTTGTTGAGAACCTGCTTTAAACTAATTTCATGATAAACAAGCCTTAATGTACCAAAATAGTGGAGACCCTGTCTACATAGGAAAAGGAAATATATCAGATTCATTAATGGCCATAGTGTTTTTATTAATGCTGTGTCAATACCTTTTTCCCCCTCTTTCAAAATTTCAGCACATTTTATGTGCAGAATGGAGTCCAGGTTTCGAAATTGGTGAATAAGCAATACATTGGAAACTGAAATAAGAGGAAAAAAACGTTGGGAGTATTAAACCCATTTAAAGTGTTTTTTTTTCTTTCCAAGCAAACACAAATGTTGGTTTTCCTGCTCTTTCCTATTACATAAATAATGTAGAAATACAGCTTTGAATTCCAGTTCTAATTTTCTATGTTCAGGTCTTAGATGCATATTTTCCCTAGTGAAATTACTTGGTGTGAGAAAGGTTGTGTAAATTCTAACGAATAGAACTCACATCTAATCAATTTGCTTCGCTTTTTCGTACAAAGGGACTTTATCCTGAATCACATGGAATTGTTGGCAACTTGATGCATGACCCTGTGTTTGATGCCAATTTCAGCCTTCGAGGTAGAGAAAAATTGAATCCTCGATGGTGGGGAGGACAACCGGTGAGTTCTGAATGTATCTATTTCTGAGAATTGGCTAGTGAAGGCAGGGCAGTTTGTCTCCTAACTGGAGTCCATTCTTATCTCTCAGTAAAAAAATGTTTAATTAACATTTTATAAACAATTTAAAGAAAAAGAAATAAATGTAGCAGTATTTTGTTTTGCCTGTACTCAGTGAAATATTGAATTCACAAGTTTAAATGAACTAATTTATTGTACTGTCTTTAAATACTTAATTTGCTTTTTAAATTGTTCTTTCGTGGGAAGTGAGCATCGGTGGAAATTCCAACATTTTCTGCTCATCCTTAATTGCCTCTGAGATTGTGGTAGTGAGACACCTTTTTGAATGATTGCAGTCCACTTGGTCTAAGTACACCTGCAGTTCTCCAAGGATGGGAGTTCCAGGATTTCGATCTATTGATAGTGAAAGAAAGACTGTTGGATAAACATGGTGGCTCAGTGGTTATCACCGCTGCCTCACAGCACCAGGGACCTGGGTTCGACTCCAGCCTTGGGTGATTGTCTGTGTGGAGTTTACACGTTCTCCCCTTATCTGCCTGGGTTTCTGCTGGGTGCTGTGGTTTCCTCTCACAGTCCAGAGATGTGCGGGTAAGGTGGATTGACCATGCTAAATTGTCCATTGTGTCCAGGAATCTGCAGGCTTGCTGGATTAGCCATGGGAAATGCAGGGTTACAGGGTTAGTGAGAGGGCTGGGGCTGGGGCTGGGGCTGAGTCTTGATCTGGGTGGGATGCTCTTTGGACAGTCACTGCAGACTTGATGGGCTAAATGGCCTCATTCTACACTGTAGCAATTCTAAGGCTGTATAGTTCCAAGTAAGGATGGCATGTGACTGGAGGGCAGCTTTTTAGGTGGTTGTGTTCTCAAATATATGTTGCCCATGTCCTTCTAGGTGAAAGTTTGCAAGTTTGGAAGGTGTTGCTATAGTGCACTTTAGTAAACATTGCTGGTACTGTGCATCAATGGGTGGAGGGAGTCAATGTTGGGAATGGGAATACAAGCAATGTAGACTGCTTTGGCCTATATAATGTTGAGCTTCTTTTGTATGTCATTAGATCTACACTGATTCAGGCAAGTAGAAAGTATTCCATCACACTGCTGACATGGTCCTTGCTGTATGACTGTATGACTTGTGTGTTATAGACATAGACCTGCTGACCTCTGCTTGCAACCACAGTTTTTAATATGGCTGTTCCAGTTTCTGGTCAACGGTAACCCCCAGGATGTTCATAGTGGGGAATTCAATGATAGTAATGCCATTGAATACTAAGGGCTGATGGTTAGATTCTCTTTTCTTGGAGATGGTCAACTTCAGTATCTGAGGAGTAGCAAATGGTGCTGAACATTGTGTAATCATTAGTTAACATCCCCACTTCTGACCTTATGGTGGGGGGAGGGGGGACAGTCATTGATGAAACAGTTGAAAATGTTTGGATCTTAAACACTACCGTGAGGAACTGCTTGATCTTTGCACATTGATAGCTCTCATCATCTGAGCCAGCAAACCTGTGAGCTACCTAGCTCCATTCAAAGTTTTAGTGGAATCTTGCTGACACATTAATGCTACACTGGCAAAGGTGCTTTCACTTAGATGAGAGGATGAACCGAGGTTCCATTTATCCTCTTCATGGATGTCAAAGCTCACTTGGAACAGTACAGAGAAAATCAGGGCACATTTCCTGGTGCTCTCGGCAACAATTACCTCTCAACCAATATCATGAAAAAAATAAATGATTTATGTTGTTGTTTGTGAACTGGCTGCATGTTTCCTACATTTCAGAATTACTCAGCTGTCTGTAAAAACCTGATTTATCATAGAGTCCCTACAGTGCAGAAACAGGCCCTTCAGCCCAACAAGTCCACACTGACCCCCAGAGCATCCCACCCAGATCCATCACCATACAACCAACCTAATCTACACATCCCTGAACACTATGGTCAATTTAGCACAGTCAATGCACCTAGCCTGCACATCTTTGGGCTGTGGGAGGAAACTGGAGCACCCAGTGGAAACCCACACAGACACAGGGAGAACGTGCAGACTCCACACAGACAGTCGCCCGAGGGTGAAATCGAACCCTGGTCCCTGGGGCTGTGAGGCAGTAGTGCTAACCACTGAGCCACCGTGCCGCCCTGTGAAAAGCATCATATGTACAAGTTCTTTCAGGAAAGGAATTTCATAATTTTTATACGTTCTGTTTACATGCATGCATTTATTCCAATTCAGGATTCATTTCCATACATGATTTATGAAAGCACTGCACTTCCTGACTGTATGGTACTTGAGAGAAAGGATTGAAAGCATTCAGTTTCTGCCCTGGGAACATGTGGGTTTCAGCGACAGGATTGATTGATTTTTGATTGATTGATTGCTATTTTATTCCCATGTGTACCGAAATTTCGTGAAAAGCTTTGTTTACGAGCAGTACAGGCAGATCACAGCAAGCAAAGGATGTACAGATCAAAAAGACTTAGAGGTACACAGGTTACATTATTTGAGGCTAGAGTCCATTCAACAGTCTGATAACGACCGGAAAGAAGCTGTTCCTGACCCTGCTTGAGCGTGTGTTCAGGCTTCTGTATTTTCTGCCTGACGGAAGAGGTTGTAGGAAGTCATTACCAGGGTGCGATGGGTCTTTGATGATGTTGGCAGCCTTTCTACAGCAGCGAGCTGTGTAAATGGAATCCATGGATGGAAGGTTGGCTTCCGTGATGGTCTGGGCTACGCACACCACCTTCTGTAGTTTCTTACAGTCCTGGGCACAGCAGTTGCCGTACCAGGCCGTTATGCACCTGGACAGTATGCATTCTATGGTGCATCTGTAGAAGTTGGTGAGGGTCCTTATGGACATGCCAAATTTTCTGAGCTGCCTGAGGAAGAAGAGGCGCTGTTGTGCCTTCTTGACTGTTGCATTTACGTGGGAAGTCCAGGACAGGTCGTCAGTTACCGTCACTCCGAGGAACTTGATGCTCTTCACTGTCTCAGCCTCAGTTCCATTGTTGTAGATTGGAGGGTGTTCTCCCCCTTTCTTTCGGAAGTCAATGATCAGTTCTTTAGTTTTGCCGACGTTGAGAGACAGATTTGCTTTCATTGCACCATGTCACCAAGCCCTCTATCTCCCTTCTGTATTTTGACTCATCATTGTTAGATATCTGTCCCGCTACAGTGGTGTTTTCAGTGAACTTGGAGTGGATGAAAATTGAAGCAGCTGCTTTGGCTTTGGTCTTTGGTTTGGGATGAGTTAGATTGAACTCAGTGGGAAAGGATTCTAAACTTTGATTGAGGTGTTATTCCGAGTAACTTGTGGGTGAAATGCAGTGTTGAGAGCATACTTGGTGTTGTGTGCGTCTCCAAGAATGGACCACAGACTTTGTGGTATTTCCACAGCTCCAGGCAAAGGTCAGATTTCATTGATTGGCAGCTGTTCTGCATGTGACATGATTGATATTTTGGGGGTGGGATCTGTATTTTGCCAGAGATGGAGATGCATGTGCTGATGAGGAAGGTCTTGTTCATTTTGAGTGACCTTTCTTTCTCACTGGGGAAGGATTGAGCTTATTGTCCATACCTTGAGAATTGTCAGGCTCCTGGAACTCTTGCTATTAGCGCACAGAATGTCTGAATGTGGGGACATGAGCAGAATATGTGTCAAGGGGTCCCTCCTGGTTCTAAAGCCCAAAGTTATTGATTTGCATCCAATATTAGAATTTATACGGTACAAGAGGGGACATGATGTTAAATTGACCTACCTTTATTACACCTCGCGTGGCAGTGTTTGGGGTTTCACTCAGTACGGGTAGATACTTTGTCTTCTCTGTTTGAGTGGAAATTTGGTGGAGCAGATTGTCCACCCTTTATAAAACCTGATGGATTTTCATTCTATTGGAATTCCCTCCTCTTACCAATCTGTGATCCATTAGTGTTGCATCCCACTGGAAGGTGAAAGTAGCTATGATAATGTCTATGAGACAATGATTGTTGAATGTTGAAAGATTTACTGAGATGAGCAACTACATCTTTCATTTCAGTTGAAACAAAGCTATGTTAGCAGAGTTGGATGCTTCCTTGCTTTGCTATTAGAAGAAACAAATGGGTTCACAGGGAAGCTATCCATTTTTGTGATCTTTGATTTGACTAACTTCTCTGTTAAGGCTAAGTGTAGATTTTGCACCTGTTTAGAATTTCTATTCTTGTTGTAGTTGACTGGGCAGGATGGTTGACTGGGGAAGGTGGATCTATCCTCAAATATAGACTGTGAATAGTTGAAATGGCAGCAGAGAGTAGGGCTATTGTCAAAAGCAGCATTGAGTATTTAACTCTGATATACAGAAAGACAGGAGGCTGAATCTTCTTGGCGCTTAGCATAGGATCAAGATGGACCAAGCCTGAGATGACTCAGAATTTGGCGTCAAAGGAGTCTGTCCTTCTCCAAGCTAATCATCATTGTGATTTGTCCTCAGAAGGCCATGCACATTGTAGCACTGGTCACCATTTCCTTATCAGTAGTCGTCAAGTCACTTCTTTCCCTTTCGCAGTTTCCTCTAGAAAGTAGCTGTGTGCCACTCCATCTTGGGTTACTGATGACCACTATTAAAAGCTGGGCAGTACAGTCGGTTCCTCATAGACGATGCCTTGGAGCAATGGGTGCCACCTGCTCCACTTGATTTCCCTATGTGCAGGGCATCATTGATTGCACTTGTGTAAACTTTAAATCAATTACTGTCTAGAAATTTTAGTCATTATATTGTCTGCTACAGTGACTGTGATTGGGGGATAAATAGTGGGATGGGCATGAAGAAGTCATGGAGTTTCTTCAATTGGTCCCATTGGGAATGACCTGAATAGCACACACTAGTTTCATATTTTAGCAGAAAGACAGCTCCCCTGACAGTGCTGCCTTTCCTTAACACTGCACTCTGGTGTGAACCTGAAACTAAAATACAACTGAGGAGAAAGGTTTAATATGGTCCCAATGTGGAACAATAAAGATGTAATAAAAGCTAGAAATGACTAATTAGACGGAAGAAAACAGAAACTCACATTCTTGATAAATGGGGAGGTAAAATATCTCATGCCTTTGTGGACATAACACAGAAAATTGGTTTCATATACAGAGGAGATTTAGATTAAAATAGAAACAAGAAAGTGGATGCATGAATGTTACTGCAAGAGTAGTAATTCAACTCAGTGGATTTGATACCATTGTTGTCACAGTTAATGAGCACTTGGAAAATCACAAGATAATTTCTGGTTTAAAGATTTGCCGTTATATGGTTTTTAAAAAATTATTAATGTGTGACACGGTACACTTAGTCACAAAGCTGGCAGGAGATGGGTGATAGGGCAATATAAATGATTGTGCTTTATTGTTCAAAGCATGAGTTATTCTGCATTACTAGGTGCGCTGAGAGTGACTGCCTTTGAAATTCAGGCAACATTTGACCAACTATTACATCTAAGAGTCATAGCAAAATTGAAGTCACTGGGAATCTCTTCATTGTTTGGAGTCAGACTTGGCAGAAGGATGATGGTTGTGGTTTTTGGAGGTCATTATGCACGAGTTCTTCAGGGTAGTGACCAAAGCCCAACTGCTGCTTCCCTCCATTATAAGGTGAGAACTGGGGATGTTTACCAGTTGTTGTACCACATTCAGTGCCAAATGCAACTCCTCAGATATTGAAGCAATCCAGGTATAGCAAGACCTTGACAACATTCAGGTTTGGGTTGATAAGTGACAGGAATATTAGTGCCACACTGTGGAAGACTTCGATAAGCAAGACTACAATCATCTCTCAAGACATAAAGTGGCATTATCACTGCTGAATCTTCCAACTGTCAATATCCTGGGGAGTTACCATTAACCAGAATCCGAACTGGACTACCTATATGAATACTGTGGCTGCACGAGCAAGTCAAAGGTTGGGAATTGTGTGGTGAGTAACTGACCTTCAAACATGCCAAAGCCTGTCTATCATCTACAAGGCACAAGTCAGGAGTGTGATGGAATACTCTTCACTTGCCTGAATAGACGGAGCTCAAACAAAAGTCAAGAAGCTTAACACCATCCAGGAAAACTCAGGCTGCTTGAATAGCACTCGTGTACACCTTCAACATTCACTCCTTTCACCACAATATATAGTGGCAGATACAAGATGCACTACAACCTATTGGGAGAGCACATTCTAAACCTCTGATCTCTGACACCTAAGAACACAGAATCACCAGCTACATGGAAGCCTGCAAGTTCCTTTCTAAACCACTTACTGTGCTGACTTGGAAAGTTATTGCCATTCTGTCACTGTTGTTGAATCAAAATCCTGGAATTACTTTCCTGACAGTACACTGAGCTGCAGCAGTTCAAGAAGATGGCTCATAACCTTCTTCTCAATATAGTTTAGGTTTGTGCAATAAATTCTAGTCTCACTAGCAAGGCTTACATCCTGTGAACAATTTGAAAATAGATACTGTTGAATTTTTTATATCAATATTGTTTCCAACAGACACTCATGGGAACTTACATTTTCACAAAGAACAACATGCATGGTATATCATTTTATATCTATTATTAGAATAACTCATGTTTTTCAGTGTATTGTATGTTATGAGATGTTCTTATGTAGCTCACCAAATACTTATCCATGCAGCATCTTTTGATTTGCTGCTGCATGTGGCTCCAAAGTCTTCATGTCAGACAACAATACTTGTTTCAATCTGGCAGATTGTTTGTGCTGCTTTTGATACAGTCTGTTCTACATTGAAGAAGCTAAACATAGGTTTCTTTACTTCAGCCAGGATCTCATTGAATGGTGGAGCAGACTCAATGCTCCAAATGCTCCCGTTCTGCTTCTTATCTCATGGTCTTAAGTATTACTATTGCTGCTGATTTGTACTTCCGGCTTCAGCTGCACTGTCCTCTCATTTGCAGGTTAATTCTCACATCCGGGGCCTACAGTGTGCAAACCAATCCAAATTCAAACTTCAAGAATTTTCTTTCCTTAACTTTCTGCAGCCGAGGTGTCTGAAAAATTACATTAGTAACATCGACCATGTCTGCTTCTTCAATTTTTCAGCCCATTTGACTCTTCCATTTTGGAGATTTTTACTCATTTAATCTTTCTTTTTGCTTCGACTAATCTTTATATATGATCTGACACTCAACCTCTGACTAGTTTAAAAAAACCTGATCCTAGTTTATTCAACACATCAACTGATTAGTATTAAGAATTCCGAACTCAGTTGTTCTCTTTTTTTGTTTAGTTTAACATTATAAAGGAACTCATTAATCTTTCAGTTTATGATTCAAATGAAAGATTTTCAAGATTTGATGGAGTTTTATTCTGCTTCTTGTATTTTCCAGTTTCATTTTGGATTTTAAGCTATAGCTTTTGGATAATTTATTTTGCATGGTTTATTAATCCCAAATATTTTGAGATATTTTGTCGATTAGAGTTGTTATGTATAATATATAGAATAAAGCATTATGGTGGTTAGCACTGCTGCCTCACAGTGCCAGAGTCCCAGGTTGGATTCCAACCTTGGGTGACCGTGTGGAGTTTGCACGTTCTCTCTGTGTCTGTGTGGGTTTCCTCTGGGTGCTCCGGTTTCCTTCCACAGTCCAAAGATGTGCAGGTTAGGTGAATGGCCTCAGTAAACTGTCTGCAGTGTCCGAGGATGTGCAGGTTAAATGGATGGGCAATGTGAGGTTATGGGGATAGCGTGGGGGTCTGGGTCTTGGTGGGATGCTGTTCAGAGGGTCAGTGCAGACTTGATGGACCGAATAGCCTCTTTCCGCACTGTAGGGATTCTATGATTCTAAAGCAGTCTTTGTCATGTTCCTCTTTCATGCTTTACTGTCCGTTGTTTTTTGCTGCTGTAGGAATGTCATTCCAGGCGTCAGTAACTGTTTCAGTAGACCAGAGGTTGTAAAAGGAAGTAGTTGGAATGACTGCAATTGATATTCTGATAAAGATTTATGTTGGCAGGCCAGACCCGAGGTCAAGTCTCGTTCTGACGCATTATGGTGCAGAGAGCTGCCTATAAAAGTGTCTCTGAGCAGAGACAGTGGTTTTTGCAGCCTGAAATTTCTTCTATATTGACTGAGAAAATCAAGTGCATGCAAGATTCTAATGATGCGAGAAAATAGAAGGGCTGGAATTTCATGCATATGTGTGTTTCAGAATGGAGGCAAGGGGATTTAAGGTAGGCTGAATGGACTCCATTCTCAGATTCCCACTCTCACTCGCATTTCTGAAAATTTTGCTGGCACTGAGTGGCAAGCTCATTATGCAGCAATCCCACCCTTGCTTTTCCATCATATGGATGGGCATTTTAGAGCCTCCACAAGATTCATGGAATTGGGCATAACACTGATTTGGAATTCTGGTTCATGTTACCTCAGAGGAGTCATGAATCTTGGGGGATATCTGTTCTGGAGTTAGGAACCTCTGGACAGATGTATTTAAAAGATGTTGCCAAATGTAACTGTCACAATTAGATGTTACATGATAAGTTAAATAAGTTTTGAATAAAGTAACTGATAATAGGATACTGTCTTTAATGGATGAGTGAACATTAAATTGACCAGCATGATGTAATTGTCCATATTTGTTAGAGTAATGGAGAAAGGACAGTTATGCGTTAAAAGTTGTTGAGAACCAGATGTGGCATGTTGATGCTGTGTGCTTTCATCTTTATGTTGATTTAAAGTCCAGACATCATTTGAAACACTTTTCTAGTATCCACATTGCACAAAATTCAGTAGCCCCATGACAAAACAGGGAAATCTTCTGAAATGATCAGGAAAATGTCAAAATAAATAACCATCCATTCAAACACCTCTTGAAAAAGGGCTTAATCCTATTAAATGTTCATAAAACTTTCAGAATAGACAGGCAATCAAAAATCACTTCAAAAAAACTCCTAAGTTGATAGAACTGTCAATCAAACATAGCTCAATGTTCCCTTGATAGCTGTGTAAACAAACCCTAGAGAATTAAATCAATTAATGAGGATTGGAGTTCAGCCAAGCATTTAAAATTGGATGTCATTGCAGAATTATATAAACAACGGCTCTAGAGCTGAATACATTGAAACCTTTGAACAAGGCTGAACAGATGGCTTTCTTATGAACTTCCTCAGAGGTAGAACAGACAGCAGGACTGTTATTCAAGGATGTCAGCCATCTGTTGAATTATGGCTAAGGTGCCTAATAGACAGCCACAGAACAAAGAACAAAGAAAATTACAGCATAGGAACAGGCCCTTTGGCCCTCCAAGCCTGCGCTGATCCAGGTCCTCTATCTAAACCTGTCGCCTATTTTCCAAGGATCTATATCCCTCTGCTCCCTGCCCATTCATGTATCTGTCTAGATACATCTTAAATGACGCTATCGTGCCCGCCTGTACCACCTCCGCTGGCAATGCGTTCCAGGCACCCACCACCCTCTGCGTAAAGAACTTTCCACACATATCTCCCTTAAACTTTTCCCCTCTCACCTTGAAATCGTGACCCCTAGTAATTGAGTCCCCCAGTCTGGGAAAAAGCTTCTTGCTATCCATCCTGTCTATGCCTGTCATGATTTTCTAGACCTCAATCAGGTCCCCTCTCAACCTCTGTCTTTCTAATGTAAATAATGCAAATCTACTCAATCTCTCTTCATAGCTAGTGCCCTCCATACCAGGCAACATCCTGGTGAACCTCCTCTGCACCCTCTCCAAAGCATCCACATCCTTTTGGTGATGTGGCGACCAGAACTGTACGCAGTATTCCAAATGTGGTCGAACCAAAGTCCTATACAACTGTAACATGACCTGCCAACTCTTGTACTCAATACCCCGTCCGATGAATGAAAGCATGCCGTATGCCTTCTTGACCATTCTATCTACCTGCGTTGCCACCTTCAGGGTACAATGGACCTGAACACCCAGATCTCTCTGTGTATCAATTTTCCCCAGGGCTTTTCCATTTACCGTATAGTTCCCTCTTGAATTGGATCTTCCAAAATGCATCACCTCGCATTTGCCTGGATTGACCTCCACCTGCCATTTCTCCACCCAACTCTCCAATCTATCTATATTCTGCTGCATTTTCTGACAGTCCCCTTCATTATCTGCTACTCCACCAATCTTAGTGTCATCTGCAAACTTGTTAATCAGACCATCTATACCTTCCTCCAAATTATTTATGTATATCACAAACAACAGTGGTCCCAATACGGATCCCTGTGGAACACCACTGGTCACAGTTCTCCATTTTGAGAAACTCCCTTCCACTACAACTCTTTGTCTCCTGTTGCCCAGCCAGTTCTCTATCCATCTAGCTAGTACACCCTGGACCCCATGCAACTTCACTTTCTCCATCAGCCTACCATGGGGTACCTTATCAAACGCCTTAATGAAGTCCATGTATATGACATCTACAGCCCTTGCCTCATCTATCAACTTTGTCACTTCCTCAAAGAATTCTATCAAGTTGGTAAGACATGACCTTTCCTGCACAAAACCATGCTGCCTATCACTAATAAGCCCATTTTCTTCCAATTGTAAATAGATCCTATCCCTCAGTATCTTCTCCAGCAGCTTCCCCACCACTGACGTTAGGCTCACCGGTTTATAATTACCTGGATTATCCTTGCTACCCTTCTTAAACAAGGGGACAACATTAGCAATTCTCCAGTCCTCCGGGACCTCACATGTGCTCAAGGATGCTGCAAAGATATCTGTTAAGTACTCAGCTATTTCCTCTCTCACTTCCCTCAGTAAACTGGGATAGATCCCATCCGGACCTGGGGACTTGTCCACCCTAATGCCTTTTAGAATATCCAACACTTCCCCCCCCTCCTTATGCTGACTTGATCTAGAGTAATCAAACATCTGTCCCTAACCTCAACATCCGTCATGTCCCTCTCCTCAGTGAATACCAACGCAAAGTACTCATTAAGAATCTCATTCATTTTCTCTGACTCCTCGCATAACTTCCCTCCTTTGTCCTTGAGTGGGCCAACCCTTTCTCTAGTTACCCTCTTGCTCCTTATGTATGAATAAAAGGCTTTGGGATTTTCCTTAACCCTGTTTGCTAAAGATATTTCATGACCCCTTTTAGCCCCCTTAATTCCTCGTTTCAGATTGGTCCTACTTTCCCGATATTCTTCCAAAGCTTCACCTGTTTTCAGTCGCCTAGACCTTATGTATGCTTCCTTTTTCCTCTTTGCTAGTCTCACAATTTCACCTGTCATCCATGGTTCCCTAATCTTGCCCTTTCTAAGCCTCATTTTCACAGGGACATGTCTGTCCTGCACTCTAATCAACCTCTCTTTAAAGCCTCCCATATATCAAATGTGGATTTACCCTCAAACAGCTGCTCCCAATCCACATTCCCCAGCTCCTGCTGAATTTTGCTATAGTTGCCCTTCCCCCAATTCAGCACTCTTCCTTTAGGATCACTCTCATCTTTGTCCATCAGTATTCTAAAACTTACGGAATTGTGATCACTATTCCCAAAGTAATCCCCTAATGAAACTTCAACTACCTGGCTGGGCTCATTCCCCAACACCAGGTCCAGTATGGCCCCTTCCCGAGTTGGACTATTTACATACTGCTCTAGAAAACCCTCCTGGATGCTCCTTACAAATTCTGCTCCATCTAAACCCCTAACACTAAGTGAATCCCAGTCAATGTTGGGAAAATTAAAATCTCCCATCACCACCACCCTGTTGCTCCTACATCTTTCCATAATCTGTCTACATATTTGTACATCTATCTCATGCTCGCTGTTGGGAGGCCTGTAGTACAGCCCCAACATTGTTACCGCACCCTTCCTATTTCTGAGCTCTGCCCATATTGCCTCACTGCTCGAGTCCTCCATAGTGCCCTCCTTCAACACAGCTGTGATACCCTCTTTGACCAGTAATGCAACTCCTCCACCCCTTTTACCTCCCTCTCTATCCTGCCTGAAGCATCTATATCCTGGGATATTTAGTTGCCAATCTTGCCCTTCCCTCAACGAAGTCCCAGTAATAGCAATAACATCATAATCCCAGGTACTAATCCAAGCCCTAAGTTCATCTGCCTTACCTACTACACTTCTTGCATTAAAACAAATGCACCTCAGACCACCTGTCCCTTTGCGTTCATCATCTGCTCTCTGCCTACTCTTCCCCTTAGTCACACTGACTTCATTATCTAGTTCCTTACAGGCTTTAGTTACTACCTCCTTACTGTCCACTAACCTCCTCATTTGGTTCCCATCCCCCTGCCACATTAGTTTAAACCCTCCCCAACAGCGTTAGCAAAAGCAGCCCCTAGGACATTGGTTCCAGTCCTGCCCAGGTGTAGACCGTCCGATTTGTAATAGTCCCACCTCCCCCAGAAACGGTCCCAATGTCCCAAAAATCTGAACCCCTCCCTCCTGCACCATCTCTCAAGCCACTCATTTATCCTGCCTATTCTTTCATTTCTACTCTGACTAGCATGTGGAACTGGTAGCAATCCTGAGATTACTACCTCTGAGGTCCTACTTTTTAACTCGGCTCCTAACTCCCTAAATTCTGCTTATAGGACCTCATCCCATTTTTTACCTATATCATTGGTGCCTATATGTACCACGACAGCTGGTCCAGTGGGACAATGTCCCAGTGAATGGGGGTCTTTGGACAAGCTTGCTTAGACATCCTCCTTCCTCTTTTTTTCCACCCTGAGCATGCTTCCAGAAGCAGCAGCCCCAGTTCAACACCATTCCTACTATAGCACAATGAACATACCATGGGAGGATATTGCTGGGCAGGAGGTTGGGAATCACAAGATCAGGAAATGGCCTGCTTCTCACCTTGAGGATAAATTGAGCTGAAGTATTTGCGTGGCAAGTGGGGGAAATTCTCACTCAGGTTAATTTATGGATTTTATCTAGAATGGCTTATAACATTTGTAGATCTGGTAACTATTGGATTGGCCACATAGATGTCATGGTAACTAGGCCAGATCAGAGGCTGGATATTGAGTCGATGTCTCAACACCTAACTCCCCAAAGATTCTTTTACTTTAAAAGCACAAGTCAACTATGTGATGGAATATTTGCCAGTTCCCTGAATGATTGTCATTTCAACAACACTTTTGATCGTTTTATAATATTTGATTGGATTTAGTATTGTCACATGCACTGAGATACAGTGAAAAGTATTGTTTTGCTTGCATGGTGGCTCAGTGGTTAGCACTGCTGCCTCACAGTGCCAGGGATCCGGTTCGATTCCACCCTCGGGTGACCGTCTGTGTGGAGTTTGCATGTTCTCCCTGTGTCTGCGTAGGTTTCCTCTGGGTGCTCCGGTTTCCTCCCACAGTCCAAAGATGTGCAGGCTAGGTGGATTGGCCATGCTAAATTGCCCTTAGTGTTCAGGGAGGTGTAGATTAGGTGGGTTATGGGGAATGGATCTGGGGGGATGCTCTGAGGGTCGGTGTGGACTTGTTGGGCTGAAGGGCCAGTTTCCACACTGTAGGGATCCTATGATTCTATGAAATCATATCTAACAGAAGTATTTCAGGATAATACCACAGAATGCATAATATAGTGTTACAGCTATAGAGAGGGTGCAGAAACAGTCCTTAAATCTGTTGGTACATGTTTTCAAACTTTTGTTTCTTCTGTCCAATGGAAGCGGATGGACGAGTATAACTGGGACAACTTGAGACTCAACACACTTCAGGGCAATAAAACAGAAATTGCTGGAAAATCTCAGCAGGTCTGGCAGTATCTGTGGAAAGAAAGCAGAGTTTCTGGTCCAGTGACCCGTCTTCAGAACTGATGGTTGCTGGGAAAAGGACGGATTTTGTAAAGAAAGGGGGGGGGGGGGGGTGGGGGGGGGGCGGGGGGGTCGTGTAGGGGGAGTAAAGATAGGTAGAAATATAGCCCAAAGAGAGAGAAACACAGCTGGACAGACAAAAGAGTGGTTAAAGGTCAGTTTGGGGGAATGAGAAGCTACTAATGAGGACAGTTAGTGGTTGACAGTGGGTAAGATGTGGTAACAGCCAGTGTAATGACAAGGCTTGGTGTGAGGGTGGGGAAAGCGTGGAGAGAGGTGCTCAAGCCCTAAAATTGTTGAACTTAATATTAAGTCCTGAAGGGTGCAGGGATCCCAAGCGGAAAATGAGTTGCTGTTCTTCCAGCTTGCGCTGAGCTTCGCTGGAGCACTGCAGCGGAGATGTTGGCCAGGGAACAGGGTGGTGTGTTGAAGTGTCAGGCAACTGGAAGCTCAGGATCTTTTCTGCAGGCAGAACACAGGTATTCTGTGAAGTGGTCACCCGCTCAGATTTTCCAGCGATTTCTGTTTTTGTTTCAAATTTCCAGTATCTGCAGTTCTTTCGTTTTTTTGTTCACACTTCAGGGCAAAGTAGTCCCCTAGATCAACAGTCCACCCATCACCTTACAGTGCACCAGTGATGGACAAAATGGTTGTGTCTGTGTGTGCACCAGCTACAGGATGCGCTGCAACAATTTGCCAAGAGTTCTTTGACAACACCTCTCAAACATGCTATCTTTTAGAGGGCCAAGAGCAAGTAGGCGTTTGGAAACATCACCATCGCCAAGTTCCACTTCAAATCACACATAATTCTGACTAGGAAATGAATCAGTACAGTGCTGTTTTTGTCATAGCCGAGCCAAAATCCTGGAACTCCCTCCAAAACACTGGAGAACCTTGACAGCAATGATTCAAGAAAGAACCCACGACCAACACCACAAGGGAACTAATGATGGGGAATACATGCTGGCCTTACTAGAAATTCGGTATCTCAAGAACAAATTTTTAAAATCTGTGTTAGATTAAATTTGAACATAAGCCTTTTCTTACATTGCAAAAACATCTACTTTTCTCACTTTCCTTAAAAGATATATGTGATCTTAATAATTTTTTTTATTTTTCCAAGTTGAATTTTATTCTAACTTGATTTCACATGTCATGCTAGATCTGGGTGACCACTGTCAATCAAGCTGTGAAGGCTGGCACATTTTTCTGGCCTGTGTAAGTAATAGTTTTATTTAATTTCTTTCAACACCAAATGTATTAGTGGGCCAAAGGTGTCTTTAAATGACTAAATGATTAAATAAGTAAATTAAGTGAAATTAAAAATAGCACAGACATCTGTTGCTTTAGTGTTGTTGTTCTGTTGTATTGTTTTCTGTCCTGTTAGTTCAATTAGGTGAGTAAGGTATTTTGCCTCTATTCAGTTTTAATTTTACTGACATGCCAGGCTAAAAAGAACTATTTCATTCATCTTCTTGATGGCACACAGTAGCACTGACCACTACGTGTGTGACCCTTGGCACATTATGCCCCTTTGGAATTAGGCTTGTCTGCATGGCGTTGTTTTAAAGCTGCACAATGTGAACATATTTTTAGCCCTTTGTTTCACTTCCTAATATGATTGCAATTTACTTTAGTTTAACTCTGTTGTATGTCTTCTGTGACTCATCGTCTCTAACTTGATTGCTTTGCAGTCTGCCCACATTGTTTTGCTTGTTCTATTCTCAGATATTTGCAATCACTCTCTCCTCTGTCATTTCTCTGTTGCCCAAATAAGATAGAAATTGATCTTTGACCATATTTTGTGTCCAACCTCATGGTAACTGGATATTTTCCAGTAATTTACTTTAAAGCTAGGTGTAAAATCACGTTTTAAAAAATCTCTAAATGAAATGCAATGTGTTTTTTTTTGCTGGTTACAGTATCATTCCCCACGAGCAAAGGGTGTTCACAATACTTCAATGGCTGAAGTTGCCAGATAATGAAAGGTAAATATTACTTAGTAGTTTGTACTTTAAAGTTAACCTATGATTTTTTTTATTTGCTGAATTATAACTTTTACAATGAAATCAAAAATAATAAAACTGGCATTTCTTCACTTTGCATCATAAGAAACATGAAAGACATCTACGTGGCTAGTTTAATACTGAGGACCTTGTTATGAGCGTAAGGCTAAATTAAGGTAAAATAATCAATTTTTCTAAATAAATTGATTAATAGTAACAGGACTCTGTCCAGTTTTATGCAGTTCCAATTATAACAGTGAAAGAAGGATTAAGGGAATCAGTGGAGTAGCGGTATCATCACTGAACTAGAGATCCAGAGACTCAGGTCATTGTCCTGAGGGTGTGAGTTTGAATCCAATCACAGTAGATAGAGAAATTTGAATTTAATTGGAATTAAAAGCTTATCTGATGGAGATCATGAACCATTGTTGATGGTGTCAAAACAACCATCCGGATGACTAATAGTCAACACAGTATGGAGCTGGAGGAACACAGCAGGTCACAAAACATCAGCTTTCCTGTTCCTCTGATGCTGCCTGACCTGCTGTGTTCCTCCAGCTCCATACTGTGTTGTCTATTATTTTGGGCAGCATGGTGACTCAGTGGTTAGCACTGCTGCCTCACAGCGTTGTCCAGGGTTTGATTCCACCCTCGGGTAACCGTCTGTGTGGAGTTTGCACATTCTCCCTGTGTCTGTGTGGGTTTCCTCTGGGTGCTCCGGTTTCCTCCCACAGTCCAAAGATGCGCAGGCTAGGTGCATTGGCCATGCTAAATTTCCCGTAGTGTTCAGGGATGTGTAGATCAGGTGGGTTGTACGGAGATGGGCCTTGGTGGGGTGCTCTGAGGGTCGGTGTGGACTTGTTGGGCCGAAGGGCCTGTTTCCACACTGTAGGGATTCTATATGGTGTTGTCCCCACCTCCACCATCTGTAGTTCTTGCTATCATCTGGATGATTAACGCCCTTTGTATAAAAAAAAACTGCCGCCCTTACCCTCATGCAACTCTGCATCCGTGGTAATTTGATTGACTCTGACTCTTAATAACTCTGTGAAATGGCCTAGCTTGCCATTCATTTGTAGCTAAGTATGACCAAGCCTAAATACAGGTATGAAACTGAACGGACACCCCAGAAACAATCAAGGTACTGAAAGTAACAATAGCACACATATCCCTGTGGATTCTGTGCTGCCCTCTTTATCACCTGGAGGCTTGTGCCAGTATTGGGAGGGCTGTCTCACAGACTAGTCAAGTAACAGCCTGACATTATCTGTAATGATTCCATGAGTATGACTATGTCCCAGACACCACCGTCACCATCACTGGATATGTCCTGTTGCACTGGCAGAATGGATCCAGCAGAAGTGGCATCACAACGGTATACATTTGTGAGGAAACTGCCTTTGCATTCCTCAACATTGACTCTGAATACCATGAAGTCTCATGGTATCAGTCAAACAGTAGCATGGAAACCTTCTGCTGATTACCATCTACCACACCCCTCCGTTGATGAATCAGTTTCCCTTGATATTGAACACCACTTGGAAACATAGAAACATATGAACTTAGATAATAGGAACAGGAGGAGGCCATTCGGCCCTTTGAGCCTGCTCCGCCATTCTTCACGATCATGGCTGATCATCCAACTCAATAGCCTAATCCTGCTTTCTCCCATAACGCTTGATCCCATTCGCCCCAAGTGCTATATCTAGTCGCCTCTGGAATACATTCAATGTTTTGGCATCAACTACTTCCTGTGGTAATGAATTCCACAGACTCACTATCTTTGGGTGAAGAAATGTCTCCTCATCTCCGTCCTAAATCATCTACCCCGAATCCTCGTCCTGTGACACACCCACCATCGGGAACACCCTCGCTGCATTTTATAAGTCTCTATGAGATCCCTCCTCATTTGTCCAAACTCCAGCGAAAACAATCCTAACCTAGTCAATTCCTCTTCATATGTTAGACCCGCCATCCCCCGAATCAGCCTGGTAAATCTTCACTGCACTCCCTCGAGAGCAAGAGCATCCTTCCTTAGAAAAGGAGACCAAAACTGCACACAACGTTCTAGGTGTGGCCTCACCAAGGCCCTGTACAACTGTAACAACACATCCCTGCTCCTGAACTCGAAACCTCTCGCAATGAAGGCCAACATACCATTTGCCTTCTTTACCGCCTACTGCACCTGCATGCTTACCTTCAGCGGCTGGTGCACAAGAACACCCAGATCCTGCTGCACACTCCCCTCTCCCAATTTACAGCCATTCAGGTAGTAATCTGCCTTCTTGGTTTTGCTTTCAACGTGAATAACCTCACATTTATCCCAATTATACTGCATCTGCCATTGATTTGCCCACTAACCCAACCTGTCCAGATCATGCTGAAGGATCTCTGCATCCTTATCACAGTTCACCCTCCCAGCCAACTTGGTATCATCTGCAAACTTGGTGATGTTACATTTTGTTCCCTCATCCAAATCATTAATACATATTGTGAATAGCTGGGGTCCCAGCACCGATCCCTGTGGCACCCCACTAGCCAACGCCAATTTGAAAAGGTCCCATTAATTCCTACTCACTGTTTCCTCTCTACCAACCAGTTTCCTGTCCATCTCAATACACTTCCCCCAAACCAGTGCACTTTTGGAGGGTGGCATTGAGGGTGGCAAGCAAATGGAATGTACAGTGGGTGGGGAACTTAAGTTTCCATTACAAAGAGTGGTACAGCAGTACCACTGCTGACAAAGCTGCCCCAATCCTAAAGGATAAGCTATTAGACTGGGGCTGTTGCAGGTGGTAAAGAACTGACAAAAGGGAAAAAATACTTGACCTCATCCTCTTCAATTTACCTGTAGCAGACATATCTATATATGACCACCTGAGTAGGATTGATTACCACCCAGACCTTGGATAAAGATACACTTCATCATGTCGAGTGGCACTACCATTTGGTGCTGAATAGGATACATTTCAAACAGGGACATCCATGCTGCCTGTGGACCATCAACAGGAATAGCATTGCATTCAACCACCGTCCGTGATCTCATGACCTGGCATAACCCCACTGCACCATTAGAATCAAGCAAGGGGATCATCCCTGGTTCAATGAAGAGTTTAGGAGGACATGCAAAGAGTAGCACCAGGCAAACCAATGAAATGAGGTGTCATCCTGGTGAAGCTACAGCACAGGACAACTTGCTGGTCAAACAGTGTAAGCAACAGGTACTAAATCTAAGGGATAGCATAACCAGCAGATAAAATCTAAGACCTGGAGTCTTGTCACAGTCAATTGTGAATGGTGTTGGACAATAAAAAAGTCCTTACAGCAGGAGGATCCACAAATATCTTCACCCTGAATGATGAAGAAGCCCACCACATCAGAACAAAATTTAAAAACTAAAGCATTTGCACCATCTTGATGATCCATCTCGGCTCTCTCCTGAGGTGCCCAGTATGATGGAAGCCAGTCTTCAGCCAATTCAGTTTACTCCATGTGATATCAAGAAGGAGCTGAAAGCACAGTGAACTGTTCTGGACCCAGATACCATTCTGGAAATAGCAAAACTGTTCCAGCACAATTAGAGCACTGGTGTCTATCTGGCAATGTGAAAAATTGTTCACATATGTCCTGCCCACTGAAAGCAGGACAAATTCAAACAGGTGTAACACCGCTCCATCAGTCTACTCCACGTCATCAGTAAAGGGATGTAAAGTGTCATTAACAGTGCTGTTAGTTGCCATGTACTCAACATTAACTTGCTCACTGCTCAATTTGGCTTCCACCATACCCACTCAACTCCTGACTTCATACAAGTTTGGTCCAAACATGGAAAGAAGAGCTGAACTCAAGGGGGAATGACTGTGGCTGCCCTTGACATTAGTTGGTCAAATGTGGCATCAAGGAGTCCCAGAAAAGCTGGAGCCAGTTGGAATTGGGGTAGACTCTTCACTGGTTTGAGTCATACTTAGCATAAAGGCAAATGTTTGTAGTTGTTGTGGCCAGTCTTCTCAACCATAGAATACCTTTACAGGAGGCTCTCGGGGTAATGTCTGAGGCTGAACTATCTTCAGCTGCTTTGTCATTGATCTTCCCTCCATCATATGGCCAAAGCTGGAGGTGTACACTGACGATTGCACAATACTTAAGTACTCCTTGTCACAATGCAATAAAGGTTGGACAGCATTCAGGCTTAGACTGATGAATCACATTCATCCCACTCAAATTCCAGGCAATGACCATCTCCAAAAAAGAGAATTCAACAATTTCCCCTTGACATTCAATGGCACTATCATCACTGTGTTCCCCACTATCAGGGGGAGGCGATGGCCTAGTGGTATCATCGCTGGACTGTTAATCCAGAGACCCAGATAATGGGTTTGAATCCCGCCACGGCAGATGGTGGAATTTGAATTCAATAAATATCTGAAATTAAGAATCTAATTATGACCATGAATCCATTGTCGGGAAAAACCCATCTGGTTCACTAATGCCCTTTAGGGAAAGAAACTGCCATCCTTACCTGGTCTACATGTGACTCCGGACCCACAGCAAAGTGATTGACTCTTAACTGCCCTCTGGGCAATTAGGGATGGGCAACAAATGCTGCCTGGCCAGTGATGTCCTCATTCCATGAATGAATAAAGGAACATCCTGGAGCACCATTAAGCAGAAACTGAACTGGACCAGCTCTGGATACTATTACAGGTCAAAGACTGGGAATCCTGCAATATGTAATCCCAGTCCTGACTCAACAAAGTCTATCCACCACCTACAAGGCACAAGTGAGGAATGTGATGGAATTTGCCTGGATAAGTTTACCTCCAGGAGTTCCGCACCATCCAGGACAAGGCAGCCCATTTAATTTTCACTCAATCTAACACATTCAAAGTTCACTGTCTTCACCACCAGTGTATACTGACAGCTGTGTGTATCATCAACAAAATGTACTGCAACAATTCTTAAAGTTTTGCCCAGCAGCACCTTCCAAACCCATGTACTCTACTTCTAAAAAGACAAAGGCAGCAGACTCATGGTAACATTCCCATCTACAAGTTCCCTTCCAAGCCACACACCATCCTGACTTGGATCTAAATCACCATTCCTTCACTGTTGCTGGGTAAAAATCTTGAAAATTCTCCCTAACAGCACTGGGGTGTACCTACACTGCATGATCTGCAGATGTTGATTACCATCTCCTTAAGGATAATTATGAATGAGTAATAAATGTTGGCCCTGCCAGCAATGACCCACATCTCATAAATGAATAAAATATAGACTTGTCTTCCCCCTTTACACTGCCCAGAGATTTCCTGGAAACCATTTGATCAGTGATGGTGGGGGCATTTTGAGAGCAAAGTGTTGGTGTTGCATTCAAGGAAGGTGTGGCTAATAATAAACAAAATCATGAGAAATTTAAAAAGCCTAGTTGATAATGAAAAAGGAAATCTTGAAAATAAAAAGGGTATTTGTGAAAATTCTAGCTGGCAATGTGAAAGAAAACGGATGTGAGGAAGGAATGTGATACTGGACTTATATTAATTATGGCAAAGCAAAGTTAAAAGGAAATTTGATAAAGTGCTTTTAAATAAAACTATGAGAGCTTGATAAGAATGAATACAGAAATATATTCCCTCTGGTTGGTGAGTTAGTAATAAACGTTCATCAATTTAAAATTAAAACTTAACAATTCAGGAGCAAGTTTAGGAAAAATTTCCTTACATACAGTGTTATTGAGGTATCGAATGGTTAAGGCAGATATCTTTCCACCTGTTACCGGAGAACTGGATGAGTATGTGAAGCATACTTGGCTCCTGGGTAAAAGTATGGCAGTTATATTAATTTTCATCTGCTGGAGCAGAATGTCAACACTGATATGAAGAACTGAATGACCTCTTGCTGTCTTGTAAAATATTTTTTGGTTTTATGTTTCCACTTCAAGTTTGGGATAACTAGTTCTTTGAATGCTTATTGTTACCATCTCATCTGAATCACTTAACTGTTATCAATTCTCGTAAAGTAGAAATGTTGATAATTCATCTTCATTATAATGCATCTGTCATCAGTGTTGGTGCTGTAAATAATGTCAAATAATCAGATTAGATACAGTGTTAGAGGCTACCCTTCTGGAATGAATGATACAACTATACTGTAAAAAGAAAGTAAAATATTTCTGCATTGTTTGTCAGTACAGATTTTCCTCTCTATCGATGAAGATAGAGTGTGGAACCCGCTCAAAAGTAATGCCAAATACTGACAGTTTTACAGGCATGCTTTTTGTGCCTTTAGCTGCTCTTGGGACCTGACCTACAAAATACATTCTGTGATTTATATAGCACCCAGGACATAAGGTATTCTTTCTAAAGAGATTCTGCAATAGAAATGCTGCACAACTTAGAAGACATCAAAGATTAAACTGTGCCATTAATCTATTAATTACGTTATTTATCGAAACAAATAGCCTACTCAGTACTATTCCCTACTCTCCCATCATTCTTGCTAAATGGATGGGTTGGTTAGTGGGACCAAACAAGGAGTTCCAGTAAGTGAATGTTGTTGTTTCCCTGGATTTATTTTTAGATTATGCAATGTATTAGTGTGTGGACTGACTCATGTACTGGCAGCCACATTGAAGACGATAGACTAGAGAACTGTGTGCCTTAGAGAAGTAAAGGCTGAGAGGAGATTTGGTAGGGTTTTCAAAATCATGAGGGCTTTGGATAGAGCAGATAGGGAGAAACTATTCCGACTCGTAAAAGGATTAAGAACCAGAGACTTTAGTTTTCAAGTATTTTACAAAAGAAGCAAGAGAAAACTTTTCACAAAGCGAGTGGTTTGGATTTGGAGTGCAGTGTCTGGTAGTGTGGTGGAGGCAGGTTCGATTGAGGCATTCAAGAGGGCACTGGATGATTGTTTCCTTTTCAATAATGAGCTGGGCACCAAATCAAAAGGCTCTGAGAGCTGGTGTGGAAATGATGGGCTGAATGGCCTCCTACACTGTACTAATTCTTTGAGATATATCATGAAATCATCTTGGTGTTCTAAAATATGGTATTTATGAATTTGATAGAAATTGTGATCAAGAAAATCTTCACTAACAATTGTTAGGACTGTTGTTCTGAACTTCTCTCTATTTTCTAATTTATTCCTACGATCTGTACTGCAGGACGCTTTTTTTTATTTTTCTAACTTTTTTTCTAAGAAGTTGTACTGAAGAATCTGTACCTAGGTATCTTGTACCTAAGATAGTGCTGTAATATGGCAAATTGTAAATTTTTTACTACTCACTTGAGTACGTGACAATAAAGCTAATTCAAAGTTAATGATTAGGTACACACAGTGACATTTGGCAACATATTGTTTTTGAAGAAGTTTAAATTTCTTACTCTCCTTTAAAGTGTGTAATAATATTTGATCATTTTTCTCAGCTGATTATAATCTGCCTCAGGATATGTGACCTTTTGGCTTAATATATAAATAATTATTTTTCTGTCTTGTACCTTTGTTGCACTATTTTGCCTCGTTACTAATATCAATAAAGATAACCTTGAATATTTGGATCAGATTGACTTTCCATTAATTTCTCCTCTGACTCTCTGCCTATCTAACACACATCTAATGATAGAGAGCAGAAAATCTTGGAAACATGCAGTAAATTAGTCAACAGATATAAAGGGGTAAAGCAGACTATGAACTGTGTAGAATTTTCCCTGTACTGATGAAGGACTCTTTTGATTACCTAATGCTGATAAGGTCTCCTCAAAGGGTGATGGTGTCAACACTTGCAGTGAGTGTATCAGTATTTGCAGGTTTTCTCCCTGACAATATTTGAAAGAAAAACAATTTAAGAGAGTAGAACAAAGATGAGAAGTATATGCATTGGATTGTTTGATTGTGTAATTGTAAAAATTGTTCAAATGGTAATTGTTGAAAACCCAAATTTCTGAGGAACTTACTAGTCCTACCACAATGCAAAAAGATATGTGTGCTTGCAGTGACGTGGGGACAGAGAGTTCCAGGACAATGTGGGTAAAGAGATCAATAGCTGGATAGTTAAGATGTAAGAAAATTGACACATTCAATATCAACTTCCGCCGTTTAAACATTTGACAGAAGCTCCACTAGTAAAGAAAACATAACCAGATTCAAACAAAAAATATTCACTGTCTTAACACTTGCTTCAATTTTAGGCCCTATGTCTATGCCTTCTATTCAGAGCAACCAGATGGTTACGGTCACAGATTTGGACCATTCAGCTCCGAGGTTAGTAAAGCATATTAATATTAGGTTGGGGAACTCATGGAGTTCAACCTTTCCATATGTGTAACACCTGTTCCTTGTGCTACTGAGAGAAATGAATTGCTAATGTCAACCAGATGTTGTGGTTTTCTCGAAAAAAGCTTTTTTTGTTCTTGCTTGCTCCATGGTGGCTTTCCAAAGGTCCTGATTGCATAAAAAGGTAGTAGTAGGATATGCTGACCATGTACATCAGTTTGAGGATAGTCTGAGAATTAAGCAATCATATTCTGATTTCCTCTTTCTCAATAATTATCCATTTTTATTAAGCTCTTAATGTAATATACTGTACCTCTTATGATTAAATATTGTGCTATATTTGTGCAACACGCTTGATGAATCTTACTGCTTGCCAGGCCAGGAAGGACTATTAATTGAGGACGGTAAATTTCATATTACTGTTGGTGGGGATTTTCAAATGTTGGCTTTTTCCATTTCTCACTTTATAAGTAGGCAACCTGCAATTGGAAATTGGGGACGGGGGCTTAGGGGAGGCACTGCTGTTAACACACTGGTGCTGAAGATTTATTTGATACAAAAATCTGGCAATTTATTTTTCCTTAAAAATAAACTATAATAAATTGAAGTGACTGGCTCCTGGTCAAATTCATTTTACTGATACATTTTCAAAGATTGAATGTGAACGCTGTATAAAAATGAATGAAAAGATTCATATTTATAAAATTATATTCATATCCTCAGGGCAGACTAAATAACTTCACAGTCAGTTCAGTACTTTTGAAGTGCAGACCTGTTGTAGTGTAGCTAGATTCTAATTGTAATACTCAGGGATGATATTGCACACCTCTGGAACAGTTGGGACTTGAATCTAAGTCTCCCAGCTCAGAAATAGGGACACTGCCACTGCACCACAGGATCCCTTCCTCTTGTAGTGTAGGTGATCCCCATACAAGATTCCACATTCAGCAATGAGGCAAATGATGAAATGATCCAGTTTTTGATTGAGGGATAAAGGTAGACCAGTCCAGCAGGAGGGATTTTCTACAGTTCTTTGAATATACCATAAGATCAGTTCCACCTGGCTCAGAGGGCAGATCGGGCAGTATAATACTGAGGGAGTGGCTGCACTTTAGCAGCTAACATTTTTGAGTGGCTATTCAATTGACTGTAATAGATTCTGTGATTATTTGAAGAAGCTGTGTTTTCCACGTGTTCAAATTGGCTTCCACATTTCCTTATATCAGTGATTGTGACAGGAATTTTTCTTGAAGGCACCAGTTCTGCTGATTGGCTGAAATGTCAGGTACTAGCCTGAAAGCATGATCAGATTTATCAGTTGCCAGGCACTTAACTTCCATAATTTAACTTCCCTGTTTCTGGCTGTTCTGATAGCTGGCAGTCATCCTGTCTCAGCAGCATTAGGATTAGTGGAAATATCATGATAGGATTGAGGACTCTTGTGGTACAACGATATCACACAAGGAAATCACATTTGGCAAACCTGTTATCTATTCTGCTAGTTATATCCTCAGAATTCTAAGAGGGAAATGGTAGATGTGATATATTTAGACTTTAAGAAAGCTATTGATAAGGTCCCATGCAAAAATATAGTAAACAAAACTAGAATACATATGACTTTAGGGAACGTACTGGCATGGCTTGTGAACTGGTTAGTGGTCAGAAATCAGATAATTAGAATAAATGGGTCCTTTTCAGATTGGCAGTCCATAACAATGGGTACTGCAAGGGTTTCATCAAGTCATAATACAAGTCAGTGATTTGGAAGTTTGGATTACATGTAATATTTCTAAATTTTTAGTTTACACAAAACTAGTTGGAAGTTTGAGGTGTGAGCAGAATATAAAGATAATTTAAGGGGATTTGGGGAGGCTAAGTGAGTGTGTAAAACGTTTGGCAGATAGAATACAATATGGAAAAATGTGAGATTAACAACTTTGGTCTGAAAAACAGAAGCATGGAGTGTTTCTTAAGCGTAAGTGGTAGGGGAGTGTTTAACATCAAAGGACCTTCTTGTTCATGAAGTACTGAAAGTGAACATGCGGATATAAGCAATTAAGTAGGCAAATTGCTTCTAATACAAGAAAGTTTGTGAAGAGGAGTAAAGATGTCTTGCTGAAGGTATAAAGAACCTTAGTGAGGCAATCCATGGAAATGTTGTGTACAGTTTTGGTTTCCTTAACAGTGGAAAAGTGTACTTGGCAATGAGAGAGTGCAGTAAAAGTTCATCAAGTTAATTCATGGCATGGATGAATTGTCCTATGAGGAAGGATTAAATAAACTGCAAGTTTAGAAGATGAGAGATGATCAGATTCAAATATACAAAACTCATGCAGTGCTGAAGAATTAGATGCAGAATTGATGTTTTCCCTGCGTTGAGGGTCTAAAACCAGAGGACAGTCTTAGAAAAAGGAGGAGGCTGTTTAGAACTGAGATGAAAAGGAATTCCTTCTTTCAGCAGGCGAGGAATCTTTGGAATGTTCTGCCACTGAGGGCTGTGACAACCCAATTGTTGAATATGTTCAAGACTGCGATCAATGGATTTCTACATATTAAAAACATCAAACGATACGGGGATAGTGCAGGAAGATGGTGTTGAATTAGAAGATTTTCCATGATCTCATTGAATAACGGGGTGTATTTGATGGGCTGAATGGCCTTCTCTTACTCCTATTTTTATGTTCTTATGCACCTAATTGCTTGAAGGATGAGCAGACTGCCCAATATCCGTCCCTCTGGTGACAGAGAACCAGCAAAAGTGGGTAGGTAACAAGGTGTAGAGCTGGATGAACACATCAGGCCAAGCAGCATCAGAGGAGCAGGAAAGCTGACGTTTCGGGTCTAGATCCTTCTTCAGAAAGGTGCTGGGCACCTAGGTGATGGGCACAGCCTCCCATCCCTTCCACATGATTTAATTGCCTCAGCTCACCTTGCAGCCCACTCCGCGGGGCAGGCATAGCATTCTGGCCTGCATTTCAAAAATAATTTGTTACTTGTGAAGCCCTGAGGTAATGAGAGATATTGCACAAATACAAGAAAATTAAATTGGTCTTAACTAGAAGCACAAAACAGCTCCATTTAGTGTAGTTGAGTAGTTTCTGTTGAGGTCAATCAAAAAAACGATAATGGAAAAGAAAGTCAGGCAAGGTGTAAAATGAGCTAAGCTTGCTTTCCCCTCCTGGCTACAATCAATTTCATCTCCGGTTCTATCTTCGGTTATTTTCAAGTCATCAGTTCATTGGTACCACCACGTTTAATTTTTAATGTTTAAGTGAAGTTGACTTATTTTCTGTTTATTCATTTCTGTGAGTGAAGGATACAGTTAGGTTGAGCTGACCCAGAGCTGGAAGCTATCTGAGAACCACCACATAAAAGATAAACTTGCTGACGTAACAATACATTCGTGTTCGTGGTATTGAGTGAGAGATGGATGTTACCCATGACAATGTGACACTTGGCTTCCTCTTCTTTGAGCAGAACAGTCGCTCACTCTCTGGGATTACCATCGAGTATCCAGGAATTGAAGATTACTCTCCAAAACGGAGATGTGAGCATTCAGGAAGGAAAGGTCATAGAAACAATAATGAAATGACTTTAATCACTTTGAGCAACTTGTTCATCATAAAGTAATTGGATAATGGCGAAATAGTGATTTACTGCGCAGGGCAGCTGGAAGGATGAGGCCTTGTGTTTAAATCTCTGAAAAGCATTCAACTAAAGTGAAAAACTTTATTGCTTGAGGGATCTTAAAGCCTTAAGATTCACCTTAATCATCAAAGCAGACAGTGTAGTCTCATTAATAGGAATTATTGTTAATGATATAAAAGAAGAGGATTCTGGGTAATCCAAGACAGGCAATGTGAAAAAGTTTGTAGCTGTAAGAGCTGCTCCTTTTTTGAGGTATTTTCAATGTTGGAGCTGATTTCCTCATTCTAGGAGTGGTAATTACTGTTTTATAAGCTGTTGCATTGTTTTGGAACTTTGGGGGGAAAAAAGATCAAAACAATGACACTTTAAGAAAGGAGGAAGGGAGACAAAGGTAGTGACCACATGGTGGGAAGTGAACGAACAGAGAGAGAAACCTACACTGCTGTCTGACCCAGCAGTGAACCTTCACAGCTACTGCCTCTGCTGTTTGATTTCAAGTACCTCCGGACATCGAGTTCGTCTAAGAAAAATAAACAAACAGCAAAATTCACAGCTGACCTTGGAGAAATCTGGATGGAGAGATCACAGTAGGGGAGCAGCTATGTGATTAGCTTTTTTGTAAATCTAAAATAGTGAGCAGAGTGGGTTCTTTTTGATTGCATGTTTTTATTGACATCTGTCTCTTCATTAAACTTTAAAAAATAAAAAACAGAGGTATTAAGTTAACCTGAGCAGTGCTTTTAGAGCAGTAAGACTGTGCTATTTTCCGGGTCTGCAGATTAAAGTGCAAAGATGGTCTTTCATAGAATGATGTGCTCTTCCTGTTGGATGTGGGATACTAGGAAGAGTTTCCATGTTACTGATGATTAGGTCTGCAAGAAGTGTGCATGGCTGCGAATCCTATCGGATCACATGGATCTGTTGGAACAGCAGTCAGAGGCAATGAGGAATTTACAGGAGTTAAGGGTATGATGGATGGCAGTTGCAGGGAGGGAGATAAACTGAAGATCTAGGTCAGGCAGAAAAGGTAGGAGACGGAGGCAGGTCGTGCAGAAGTCTCCTGTGGCTATCTCCTTCTCAAACAAATAGCTGTTTTGGGAAATGTAGGAGGTGACGAACTCTCAGGGGAATGTAGCACTGACAGCCAGCTTTCTGGTACAGAGACTGACTCTAATGTAACGAGGGGTCCACCAGGTTCTAAGCAACTAATTGTGATAGGGGACTCTCTAGTCAGAGGTACAGATAGACATTTCTGTGGCCGGCAGCAAGACATTAGAATGGTGTGTTGCTTCCCTGGTGCCAGGATTGAGGAAATCTCAGAGAGGGTGCAGAATATTCTCAAAGGCGAGAGAGACCAGCAGGACGTTGTTGTACACATTGGAACGAATGACATCAGAAGAGATAAGGAATGAGATTCTGAGGAAAGGAAAGAGGAAGTTAGGAAGGAATTTAGAAAGGAGGTCCTGGAGGGTAGTAATATCTGGATTACTCCCTGTGCCACAAGCTAGTGTGGGTAGGAATAAGAGGCTAGAGTAGATGAATGTGTGACTGAAAACTGGTGCAGGGGCGAAGGATTCACATTTTTGGATCATTGAAATCTCTTCTGGGTTAGAAGTGACCTGTGTAAGAAGGATGGATTGCACCTGAATTAGAAGACGACTAATATGCTGGCAGGGAGATTTGCTCGAGCTGCTCGGGAGGATTTAAACTAGTGAGGGGAGGGGAAATCCCAGGGAGATAGTGAGGAAAGAGATCAGTCTGAGACTGATACAATTGGGCAAAGGAGTAAGTCAGTCAGTCAGGGCGGGCAGGAACAAAGCAGAGAACGAGGTAGGACTGATAAATAAAACTGCATTTATTTCAATGCAAGAGGCCTAACAGGTAAGGCAGATGAACTCAGGGCATAGTTGGGAACATGGGACTGGGATATCATGGCAATTACAGAGACAGGGATGGACAAGACTGGCAGCTTAATGCCCAGGGCATAGATGCTATGAGAGGGATAGAAAGGGGAGCAAGGGAGGAGGGGGAATGGCGTTTTTGATTAAGGATAACATTACTGCTGTACTTAGGGAGGACATTCCTGGGAATATGTCTAGGGAAGTTATTTGGGTGGAACTGAGAAATAAGAAGGGATGATCACCTTATTGGGATTATACTATAGCCCCCCCGCCATGAGTCAGCGGGAAATGGACAAACAAATTTGTAAGAAGGTCTCAATTATCTGTAAGAACAATAGGATGGTTATGGCAGGGAATTTTAACTTACCAAACATGGACTGGGATTGCCATAGTGTTAAGGGCTTGGAGAGGAATTTGTTAAGTGTGCACAAGAAAATTTTCTGATTCATGTTGTAGATGTACCTACTCTTGGGAAATAAGGCAGGGCAGGTGACTCAGGTGTCAGTGGGGGTGTCAGTGGGGGAGCACTTTGGGACCAGTGACCATAATTCTATTAGTTTTAAAATAGTGATGGAAAAGGATAGATCAGATCTAAAAGTTAAAGTTCTAAATTGGAGAAAGGCCAATTTTGACGGTATTAGGCAAGAACTTTCAATAATTGATTGGGGATGGATGTTCGGAGGGGAAGGGACGGCTGGAAAATGGAAAGCCTTCAAAAATGAGACAACGAGAGTCCAGAAACAGTATGTTCCTGTTGGGATGAAGGGCAAGGCTGGTAGGTGTAGGGAGTGCTGGGTGGTTAGAGAAATCAAGGTTTTGGTCAAGAAAAAGAAGGAAGCATATATTTTAGACAGCAGGGATCGAGTCAATCCCTGCAAGAGTATAAAGGCAGTACTTAAGAGGGAAATCAGGAGGGCAAAACAGGGACATAAAATAACTTTGGCAAATAGGGTTAAGGAGAATCCAAAGGGATTCTACAAATACATTAAGGACAAAAGGGTAACTAGGGAGAGAATAGGGCCCCTTAAAGATTAGCAAGGCCGCCTACGTGTGGAACCGCAGGAGGTGGGTGAGATACTAAATGAGTATTTTGCATCAGTGTTTACTGTGGAGAAGGATATGGAAGATATAGAACATGTAGAAATAAATAGTGACATCTTGAAAGATGTTCATATTACAGAGGAGGAGGTGCTGGATGTCTTAAAATGCATAAAGGTAGATAAATCCCTGGGACCTGATCAGGTGTACCCTGGAACTCTATGGGAAGCTAGGGAAGTGATTGCTGGGCCCCTTGCTAAGATATTTGAATCTTTGACAGCCACAGACATGGTGGTGGAAGACTGGAGCTTGGCTAATGTTGTGCCACTGTTTAAGAAGGGTGGTAAGGAGAAGCCAGGGAACTATAGACCGGTAAGCCTGACATTGGTGGTGGGCAAGTTGTTGGAGGGAATCCTGAAGGACAGGATTTACATGTGTTTAGAAAGGCAAGGACTGGTTATGGATAGTTAACATGGCTTTTGCCTGTCTCACTAACTTGATTGAGTTTTTTAAAGAAGTAACAAAGAAGATTGATGAGGGCAGAGTCATGGATGTGATCTATATGGACTTCAGTAAGGCATTCAACAAGGTTCCTCATGGTGGACTGGTTAGCGAGGTTAGATCACATAGAATACAGGGAGAGCTAGCCTTATGGATACGTAACTGGCTCAAAGGTAGAAGACAGAGGATAGTATTGGAGGATTGCTTTTCAGACTGGAGGCCTGTGACCAGCAGTGTGCCACAAGGATCGGTGCTTGCTCCACTGCTTTTTGTCATATATTTAAATGATTTAGATGTGAACATAGGAGGACTGGTTAGTAAGTTTGCAGATGACGCTAAAATTGGAGGTGTAGTGGATCGTGAAGAAGGTTACCTTAGAGTACAATGGGATCTTGATCAGATGGGCCAATGGGCCGAGGAGTGGCAGATAAAGTTTAATTTAGATAAATGTGAGATGCTGCATTTTGGAAAGACAAATCAGGGCAGGACTTATATACTTATTTCTAAGGTCTTGGGGAGTGTTGCTGAATGAAGAGATGTTGGAGTGCAGGTTCATAGTTCCTTGAAAGTAGAGTTGCAGGTAGAAGGCATTTGGTATACTTGCCTTTCTTGGTCATTGCATTGAGTGAAGGGTCTGTTTCCATACTGTACATCTCTATGACTGTATGACTCTATGACTCTAACTTGTTTGAATAGTGACTTTTAGTAATGATTGACTGCTTGGGATTAATCTCAATTTACGGACTTTAAAAGTTGTGGTTGAATTCAGTGCAGCTTTGGATTATGTGTGGTGCTTTTGGTTTATTTCCTTATGGAAGGAGTCTCAGGTGGTCTTCCATCCTGTGCGATGATGGTTTGCGTCTTGGTGGTCAATTCTATGTTAAAAATTGCCTGGTATGACTCAGGCACACTGCTGAGGTGTGGCAGTCTTTGTCACATTTGCTGCAGAGGAAGACACTGAGCTGAAAAAAAGGGCAGGGTTTACTGCTCTCTGTTTTCTCTTGGCTTCCTAATCCGCTGAGCTGTTCTTTTCTGTTCGTCTTGTGTGAGGCCCCTCCAAACAGTCCAGACGTCACGTTCACTAGCGGTTGTCTCCCATTTGTCCACAACGATGTCGATCATGTTCACATCTTTCTTGTAGGTAATAGAGATCCACCAGGTAATGACCCGAAGGGCAGTTCATCGTAGAGAAGGTCTTTAGGTATACAACCATCATCAGTCTGATGAATTTGCCCGAAAAACCACAGGTGATGTCAGCTTAGCAATGAGTGTAGTTATTTTTAGTCAACTTGTTCGGCCATACTGGGGGACAACTTCAGGTAGGACTTTTGCCCCAGAAGTAGGGACAGTACCACTGCACTACAGGAGTCCTGAGCAATGACTGTATTGTGATGAAATTAGTATGTTCTAGGATCTCAAAGTTGGTGACATTGTCTTATCAAGGGACTTTGAGGAAATGACTGAGACAGCAATAATGGAAACTTGTTCAGCCTTTTTATTCTGCTTTAATTAATGTCGAGGAGTACACTGAGAAGACAGTCTTGATAGACTCACCATTTAGTGTTCTTGGTCTTGTTGTTCCACACTTTGTCCAAGAAAAGTGTTATAACATCGCAGTTTTTGTGATATGGGAATTTGAGGTCAGCTAATTTATTGTTTGCAAGACTTTCTATTCATTCATGTTCTATTCATTACTTGTGTTCAGCTGTTGAAGAGTATGGAGGAGAGTTGGTCTGCTCTGATGAAATGTGTCTTTGTGTAAAACTTGAGAAAATATTTTATCTCTTGAAATGCACTTTGCACCTTATTTTAAAATATTCCTTCTACCCTTAAATGTGCAGTTTTAATGATCCTTCCATCATCATTCACAAATTAACCTTTATAATCCATTTAAAATCTCCAGATTACAATAAATGGAGTTATTTTTCATCAAATTTTTGTCAGTTTCTTCTTTTTGTCATTAAATCAGTATACTCTGTGCCCAACTAATATGAAATATGAAGACAAAAAAAAAGAATTTCTCCCCCAATGTTGGTTCATAGTTTATGACTACGTTTAGCATGCTGAAAGGAGTGCTTGTTTAAATGAATAATTACTCTATTTTGGTTAAAGAATGGTTGCTCAGCCTCTGGTTCATTTCTCAAGGCAATACCTTGATCAATCACAGCCAACCTGCCTGGATTAAAATTTAAACAAAACTTGGTAGTTAACTTCGGTCATTATTTAATGGGTGCATTCTCCATGGCAATGTCTTTACCAATCATAGTCCATTTGATAGCCAATCATATGCTCTATTCTCATAAAGTGTAAAAGGATTGTTTTTTATTTTCATTGGTATTTCTTGCTAATGTCCTGATGAGTGCAAGACAAAATGCTTCCACAAAATGTCTTTTTTCAGTAATACTCAAGTTCTGTACTGTCAAATAATTATAAATTATTATATTAAACAGAGGACTGGCTTATAATATAGCCTTATAAATTAATTAAAAGAAATCAGATGTTTTTGTTTCTATTTAAATGTTTAGCTTACTGATGCTCTTAGAACAACTGACAGAATTGTCGGGCAACTGATGGATGGACTCAAACAGATGAAACTGCATCGTTGTGTCAACATCATCTTTCTTGGTGATCATGGTAAGTTATTACGCCATATGAACTTTTAGATGCTGAACTTCTTACCTTCCTCAAAAAGTAGCAGAGATGTTGATTTTTTTTGTGTCATCATAAGTGAATGAGCAACAAATTAATAAAGATTCTCGAAATGCATCCTTCCTGAATTTCACTTGTGGTTTAAAATAAAGAAGTGATCAACAGTGAGTCACCTCCAATGATTATCTTATAAAGTAATAGCAAAATGCTGCAGATGCTGGAGCTCTGAACTAAAACAGTAAGTATTAGAGATGTTCAACAGGTCTGGACACCAAAGAAGAATCATATTGGACTTGACACGTTAACTCTGTTTCTCTCTGTATAGATTCTGCCAGCCCTGCTGAGTTTCTCCATCACTTTCTGTTTTTATTTCATGACATTATAACACTTATAAAGCAACATTTGTATCATTTCATTTGTAAAACATGTAAGTTGTGCCTGACAGATTTGGAGTGTATAAATCAACACTTAAGAAGCAGGACAAATCCAAATCAGACAATGAGCATCCAGTCTACTCTCAATCATTAGCAAGGTGATGGATGGGGTCACCACCAGTAGTGATATCAGGGCAATACTTTCTTAGGAATGACCTGATGCTCAATTTTGGTTCTGACATGCCCACACAACGTCTGACCTAAGTACATTCTTAGCTCAAACATGAACAAAAGAACTGAACTAGAAAGGGGAAGTGGCAATGACTACCTTTGACATTAAGATTGCTTTTGACTGATGTGGTATCAAGTAGTACTGGCATCCATTGTCGACAGGAATCAGGGAAAAGTCTCCGCTGGATGGAGTCATATTGAGAAGAAAGGAAGATGGTTGTGGTTTTTGGAGGTCATCCGTCTTCACCTGCTTCATCAATGGCCTTTCCTGCATTGTAAGGTCAGAAGTGGGGATGCTCGTCGATGATTGCACAATGTTTAGCACCATTCATAACTCCTCAGTTACTGAAGCAGCTTGATGTGCGGGATAACCTGGACAATAACTGGGCTTAGCTTGTTAAGTGACAAGTAATATTCATGCTAGACAAGAACCATCTCAAATAAAACAGCATCTAACCAGCTTGCTTTAGCATTCAATAGCATTATCATCACTGAATGCCCCACCATCAACATTCTGAGTCTTACCATTGACCAAACTACACTGGATTAGCCATATAAATATGATGCCCACAAAAGTAGGTCAGAGGCTATGAAAGCTGCAGTGATTCATTTACCGCCGAACTCCCCAAAGCCTATCCTCCCTCTACATGCCAGCTGGGCCAGCTGAGTATTCCCAGCCTTCTCAGCCCTCCTTCTGATGAAGGGTCTAGGCCCGAAACTTCAGCCTTCCTGCTCCTATGATGCTGCTTGGCCAGCTGTGTTCATCCAGCTCTGCATCTTGTTGTCTCCCTCTACAAGGCACAAGTTAGGATTGTGATGGAATACTGTCCATTTGCCAGGATGAGGGCAGTTTAAACAACACACAACGAAGCTGTAGACCATTCAGGATAATGCTGCCCATTTGTTTGGGCACCTATTCACCGCTGAAGTAGGGTGGCAGCCGTATGTACCATTTACAATATGCACTGCAGCAACTTGTTGAGGCTCCTTCGATAATACCTTTCAAACCTGTGACATGTACCATCAAGAAGGACAAGGCAGGAGATGGGTGGGAACACCACCATTTGCAAAGCCACACACCATCCTGGTTTGGAAATATATTGTGTCCCTTGACTGTTGCTGGGTTGAAATCCTGAAACTCTCTTCCTAACAGTACTGTGGGTGGCCTTACAGCACAAAGACTGCAGCAGTTCAAGGTGGTAGCTCACCAACAATGTTCCCTCTCGACCTTGTGGCTGACACATTCACTTCTGATTTTAGAAGTTCTTGGAGGTCTGCATACCAAAAAAGAAAGTTATAGGGAGTATTGTTCACCACCACTTTCTGCAGGGCATTTGGACTTGGCAATAAATCCTAGTCAAGCCAGTGATGCCCACATCCCACGAATGAATGACAAATGCACAGAGAGTCAGTGGCTCTGGCATTGATGGTGGAGAGACAAAGAGAATTGACTTCATGACGGTGATGTTAATGTTTACTCCGTTTTTATCTCTCCGCAGATGCTGCCAGCTGGCCAGCTGAGTATTCCCAGCCTTCTCAGTTTTTGTATCTGATTTCTAGCATCCAGAGTATTTTATTTATGTTTTGTAGCAACAGAATCAGTTTCACTTCAGTGCTGTTTCATTTCAAGTTCTTGTTAACTTTGCAACAGATCTTTTAAGATCTCCTAAGTGAGGAGAAACAACAGTTACATGATTTAAGTAGGAGCACAGATGTTACGGAGCTTGGAAAATGTAATGTGTTTATGTGTGTGCGTGTGTAGATTGAGGGACGGTGTGGAAGCTGTGTGCTCAGATAAGTGGGCATGATGAGGAGTTACTCTGCAGAACTAGTGAGTGTGCAACTGGTAGTTCTATGTCACAATCATTAAAACATGTGAAACTTCCTCGTGAAGACCCCTTGCAAGTACTGTCATGAGGACCTCCGGCAAAATCTCCCAAAGCAATGCTACCTGCCTAAAGGAAAGAATGTAAAACTAAGTTATCAGAAAACCTTTTTATTGGTAATTGACGTAATACCCTGTATTTAGTACTCGTTGGACAAAGTGCTGGGGCAAGCAACTTCATTAACTCTTCACCCCAACCATTGAGACAGCTTCTCAGATCAAGTACCAATTAGTTAGAGAGAGATTTTCATTCAGACAGGAGCCTCGCCACTGAAGCCCCACCCCACCTGAAGCTGCCAGCAAATCAGAGGCCAGCAGCCTTGGGGCTGGAGGGTGTCACTGGAGCATAGGCTGTGTAGCTGCTGTGAAGCCAGCAAGCAATCCCTGAGGGGTTACAGGGCAAAATGGGCTCAAAGGCAATGGCTGGATGGTGGCTTTCAACAGCTGTACTGTTGCCCCATGCATCTGCCCCCAGACTGAGACAATTAGAATGACACGGTGGCTCAGTGGTTAGCACTGCTGCCTCATAGCACCAGGAACCCGGGTTCGATTCCACCCTCGGGCGACTGTGTGGAGTTTGCGCATTCTCCCCGTGTGTGTGTGGGTTTCCTCCGGGTGCTCCAGCTTCCTCCCACAGTCCAAAGATGCGCAGGCTAGGTGCATTGGCTGTGCTAAATTTCCCATAGTGTTCAGGGATGTGTAGGTTAGATGGGTTATAGGGGGATGGGTCTGGGGGGGATGCTGTGAGGGTAGGTATGGACTTGTTGGGCCGAAGGGCCTGTTTCCACTCTGTAGGGATTCTATGATTCTAGAAAATGGAGGCTGCCCCAAACCCAGCAGACAGGTCAGGCTAGTTGCCTTGTCAGGAAAGCAGCCATTTTTCTTGCATGCTGAGAAGGCAGGTTAAAGGGACCAGAGGAGGATTGAGGGCTGAAATGGCCATTAATTGACTGTTTCATTGGTGGCAGGTCAAGAAGTGTGTATTACTTCGGTGCATTGAGATCGGCTGGGTATCCAATTAGTCCAATTAAGAATAACAAACGAGAAATTGGAGCAGTGATGCCTCTTTAATTTGTTGCTTTTAGCTTTATACAAATTATCTCTCCAAATGTGAACAAAGTATCCCATACCCTTCCAGAACCTGTTAATTCCATTTTTCAGTATAAGCAGGTGAATATTACAATTCCATCCAAATTTTCTGAAGCATGGGTAGGAAAACCCATTGAAATTTATAAGTCACTTAATTCTCAGTGGAATCTTGAAATAAAGAAAAGGCACAGAAAGAAAAGGCAATTAGACAAACAAACTAAGGTAAACCATTATAACTAGGAACAACCATTTTCAAATCAGCGTTTTGGATTTAAGTAAGAATGCTGGAACTGAAATGCCAAACAAATTCAATTAAAATACAAATATTTCCTATTGACCAGTTCAGACGTTATGACACACTTCTGGAGCAGGTAGGACTTGAAGTTGGATTTTCTGGCCCAGAAATAGTGCAGCACAGTGGCTCAGTGGTTAGCACCGGGTTCGATTCCAGCCTCAGGTGAATGTCTGTGTGGAGTTTGCACGTTCTCCCCGTGTTCATGTGGGTTTCCCACTGGGTGCTCTGGTTTCCTCTCCGCTGTTCAAAGATGTGCCGGTGGATTGATAATACTAAATTACCCACAGTGTACAGGAATGTGTAGGCTAGGTGGATTAGCTATGGTAAATGTAGGGTTATAGGAGTGGGAAGTGTGGGTCTGGATGGGACGCTAACTGGAGGGTCAGTGCGAGCTTGATGGCCCAAATAGCCTCTTTATGCACTGTGGGGATTCTATGACACACCAATATGCTACAAGAGCCCATCAATTGATAGAATAAATTATGAAATGATATTTAATAAATACCACTGAATTAGGCAGAAGTATTAGAAAGGCTAGCATGAGCTCTGGTTTCCAGTTTTTTTGCTGTGGCTAAACAGATTAGGTTACTTATCCCTATATAAGTGCACAATAATTTAAGGGAAGGATTTATACAAAGAAAGTGAAGATTTAAATGGAACTTTTGTTCAGATCCTTTTTGTAACAAAAAGAACATTGAAAGATTGTTTTCAGTAGTCTTTGCCTTCTTTTGTGGAAATCACCATGTTAAAAAAATCTCTAGTGGGACTTGCTGTTCCTGAATTTCAATACAAATTACTTCTCACTGGTTGTATTACAAGACTACGTGTTGTGTCTGTATATGTTGCATAAATACCAGACACCCTGCCTCTGCTGTTGGAGACCTCCTTGACATCCTCACTCCTTTCGCTCATTGTAAAAGATGGAACAATGCAAATAGTCTGAGCATCAGATGGATTATCCTGCTTCAAACACGATCCTGCTAAGAATGGACATCCAGTAGCTTTCTTCACATTGCCACAGCCAGTGATCTCTACCAATGCCCGATATTAAACATATATAACCTTGGCAATGCACTCAGCAGCCATCTAGAATACATCAGTGTATGAGGTACTGTTTGAGCACAGCTAAACCCGACTGAATCTGATCTGCAGTCGCATATTGATCTTCAGGAAGAAAAGATAACTTCATGGTATTTGTGGTTTATTTTAAAGGAATGGAAGATGCAAGCTGTGAAAGAACAGAATTTTTGAGTAACTATCTCTCTACTGTTGATGACATCATCCTGTACCCTGGAACTCTGGGACGTATTCGCTCCAGATACAGTAACAATCCCAGATGTAAGTAAATTGGCGAGAGAGCCGATTTCCTTAATATTTGCTTTTGATTTACAAGAGTGGTTTGGTAGCGCTTTTACCCCAAGCAGACCAGGTTGGAGGGATACATCTACAGCAGGCTATGAGAGAACCAACAAGAAGGAAAGCCAGTTTGACCGTATCCTTAGCATCTTCCACATATATAAGGGGTGGGTTATAAATGATGGCCTCGGAATGCCTGCATGGTGCACAATTCACTATGTTACATTTCAGTCCAAATAATTTTGTTGCTGACTGTGTACTTAATACCAATATGCTGCAGTTACATTGGGAAATATTGTTGAAAGGTCCCAGGTTTCTCAGTTCCTACAAATAGAAACTGACAGAAAATTCAGGGCAAAGCTACGTAGATTGGTCAGTTTGGCTAAACAGTGTCATCCAGTCTTATTTGACATGTGCAACGACTCCAGTATGTCTGTGGATGCTCATTTTAAATCTTAGGAACCTGAACAGCTATATCTTATAATTGGAATGAACAAATAGCCACTCTTTTCTACTGATAGAAATGTTGCTGACTATTGTGTATTCAGTGCAAAATTCCAACGTGCTATCATTTAGCTGTTATTACAAGAATGATTTGATGAATCCCAGTTCCTTTCAGGAAGTATGGCATGATGAGACAACATAGCCAAAATTTGGATAAAGAGGTAAGCAGGTCATGCAGGATTTTCTGTACATTAAAAATATTGGACAGTAAATCCTTTAAGGTGTGTTGATCTATGTACCTGAGTTACCGATAAGCAATTGTTGCATTAGAATTTGTAAGATGTGCCCTCATAACTTGCGGTAACACGCTTGTATTGTTGTTCTAAGACTGTGCTGCTTGTAAGATATATTTGTTATGGCTGCATTTTGGTTTTTGATTAGTTGTGAATATAGTTAAGTTGGGTAAAGCTTGTTTCTTCAGTAACCCATTAGGATCTCCTCATTTTACAGCTTTATGTTAACCTTTCTTTATAGATGATCCCAAAACACTGGTGGCTAACCTTACTGTGAGTATAAAATAATGCATTATTGAAAGCTAATATTTAAAGACAAGGACATAGCTACTGTATTCTGAATATTAATGAAATCTAATACAGATACAGAACTAGTCAGAATTTTTGTTTCTGTACTCACTGGCACATGACTTCCCGTTTATTGAAATCAATGGACAGGAAATTGAAGGCTAGCAAATGTTGAAACAGAAAACACTTTCTCACATACTGATCTAATTACTGGAAGGCTTACACTTTGATCATTGTAATGTACAAACAAGGAACAAGAGTAGGCCATTGGGTTTGTTGACCCTGTTTCACGATTCAATAAGATCATAGCTGATCTCATTTAAACTTCAACTCTACATTCCTTCACATCTCCAATAATCTTTCATCTCCTTGGTAATCAAGAATCAATCAACCTCTGGCTTAAAAATATTTAAAAGTTCTGGATTCACTGCATTTTGAGGAAGGGAATTCCAAAGCCATTCAGCCCTCTGAGAGAAAAATTGTTTCCTTATCTCTGTTTTTAATGAGTGCCCCTTATTTTTAAACTGTGACCCCTAGTTCTAGATTTTTCTACCAGAGGAAGCATCCTTTCAGTATCTGCCCAATCACATCCCTTCAGGATTTTAGGCGTTTCAATGAAGTCACCTCTTTTAAACTCTACAGGACCCAGGCCTAGCGTGTCTAGGATTTCCTCATAAGGCAACCTCCTCATTCCAGATATTAGTCCAGTAAACCTTCTCTGAACTCGTTCCAATGCATTAACATCCTTCTGTAAGTACGGTGACCAGTGCAGTACATAATACTCCAGATGTGATCTCACCAATGCCTTGTATAACTGAAGCATGTTGCACTTTAAATAATGGCAGTGTTTGCTGACATCAGTAACTCTGGGCAATTGTCTCTTTGTGCTGACCGGGGAACGCATGGTTCCAAGCTCTGATGTCATCATGTAGACTTTATGTGATGTCATATGTAAGTGCATTACAGCACATGCACAGGGAAGGGTGCGTGATTTTGAACTGGGTTCAGTAGTGGAGGGAGCGATGCTGGATGTGGGGGAGCCCCCTGGGAACCGGGCCAGGACCAGGGAGGTTGGAGTTGGATGTGACGAGGAGAGCCCAGGAGCTGGGAGGCCTTCTCTCCTTCTGTCTTCCTTCCCTCCGCCCCAACCTCTGGCTGTCCTCCCTTATCTCCATTTTTGCTCTCTCCCGGTTTTCCCCATCTCTTACCCCAACTCTCCTAGTCCCAATCTCTCCTTCCCTCCTCCCCCTCCCCCCAACTCCTGATCTCTTTCATCCCTCACCACCCAGTCCCAATATTGTTTCCTCAGCCATCCCAACCTCTCCTCCCCTTCCCACCACTCAACTCCAACTTCTCCTGAAATCTGCACATTCACAACTTAAAACAGTGCATAGTGTGATGCATTAGTGCTAACAAACATAGCCATAAATTCTACCATTTGCTGCTTACTAAAGAATACCAAATAGATTTAGCTGAAGTTGCTAATGCATTTTTTTAATAATTGGAACTGATTTTCTCTTTCGTTATAATAACTGGTTTAAGTTAAAATCGGTAAACTCATTGTTGCATTGAAATTGCCTTTTTTAAGCCACCTATATTTTTCTGTCACTATTTATTAGCTAACCACCAGGATCAGCTTATGCTTCAGTAACATGGACCCATCATCCAAGTTCAGATGAAATTCTAAATAGATTTGATCTGTAATGTTTCTATGGTTTTAAGTAGACCAGTGACTGCTTCATGAGGCATTACCGGGAATGGTGCTTTCGAAGCCACAGTGGGATTGTGAAATGAGATTTTGGGGTCACAGCTTTGAGGCAGCAATGGCTGGATCTCAGACTGAATGCTCACAGCTGAGAGCCACTTCAATCCTCTTCACCTTATGTAATGGTTGGTATGGCCTAATAGACAGATCTTTTAGAGGCCTGATTGCTGCTGCAAAACTATTGAAAAGATAGGTTCCTTTGTTTTAAACAAAAATAGCTTAAACTGTTGCCACTGTGCTCAGGAGCAAATCTGCCATTCCTAGCGCCCCCCTCAGAGACTTGAACCTGCTCCCCCCACCAACCAGGGTCACAAGAGGTGTGAGAATTGGCTGATACCAGGATGCAGTACTCAGAACCCAAGATATGAGATTAATTCAAGAGGACCAAAAGCATTTTCTGAAGAAGGGTCTAGGCCCGAAACGTCAGCCTTCCTGCTCCTCTGATGCTGCTTGGCCTGCTGTGTTCATCCAGCTCTACACCTTGTTATCCCAGTGTGTCCAATTTGTTTCTCATGCAGAAGAACAGTGCATGCTTATAATGACTGAAGTTTGTATCAAATGGGAAGAAGGTGCTTCACTGCTTTGATGAAGAGTCATCTGGACCTGAAACATTAGCTTGCTTTTTCTCCATGGATGATGCCTGATCTGCTGTGATTTCCAGCACTTTTTTTTGTTTTTGGGTGAAAATGCTTGATCACTTTGCATATTCTGCTTATTTGTCTTAAAAATGATCAGCTGCTATCTGTTTACTTGAGTCGATAGGATCAGGAGTAGGCCATTCAGCCTATTAGGCCTGCTCCCCCACTTAATACAATCAGGGCTAATCAATCATTTCAGTGCCCTTTACCCACACTGTTCCCATAACCCTCCCTCCATCCACCGTTAGTCAGAAATTCATCAACCTCTAAACATACTTAAAGACTGAGCTTCCACAGGTATCTGGATGATTGAATGGGACTTGGTGCAAGTTAGCATGTTAGCAGTAAAGTTTTGAAGAATATCAGAGAGATGTTCCTCTGTATCTTTCTTTGGACAGAATTCAATATATATAGATAAAATTTGTGTTGTATTCTGAAATTAGTGCAGAAGAATACAAATACAAATGGACCATCATTTGGAAAACCTTTGTACTAAGATGATTTGAGCTTTTAAGGAGTATAAACTAGCAGATTATGATTTTTTTAGAGGATATTTTTCCCTTAATGTGTAGGCCTTCTTATACCATATGATATTCATGACAGAGGGGATCTTTTAAGACCGGGCCACAAAATTCTTTAAATGCTGGTCTGGTATAAACCACCTCAAGCTGAAACTTATGGTTTTTTTGGCTAAGTATGATTTGTGTTGAGTCTGATAGTGATTCTGACCACAAGGCCCAGAGAATTTTCTCGCTGTATCTTACCAAACTCACTGCAAATAATTGACATTCCAGCTCTTACGGTGAGTATCAAATCTGGTCTCCACCCCATCTTACCACTTGGAGTTCTCACCAGAGCTCTCAGAATTGACCAGCATCCCTGGTGCTGGTGGGATATTTCAAAGCCCATTTGTGTACCTGCACAAATGCTGTCAGTCCAGAGTTGCCCGGCGTGGTCCCTGACAGAGGGAAATTGGCGCCCAGCTTTGTGGGCAGGAAGGTGGTGCACAGGTGGGACTTCCTCCTGCCTGAGGACCAGCAGTATATCAGACCTTGTCAGCCTGGTCTGAGGTGGCGTAGAGCCCATTCTGGTTTCCATGTTGAATTTTTCCAACAGCTAGTTTGTAGGGCGAGTTTGGTAAGATGGCCACCCGTGACAAGTTGGACTGTGAGCAATGTGTTTAACAAGCAAGAATGGTCATCAATTGGGAGCTCACAGCAGCCTGGCAAGAATGTCGTTAAGCTGCTAGAGGAAAGTGTACCTGATGTGATGAGATAATCTCAACAGAGACATGAACCTCGCCAAACATATCACCCAATTCTGCCACTCACCTTGGCATAGCCCACACCGTTCAGAGCCTGATAAGATTGCAACCTGGAAGATGAACAAAATTTCATAAGTATGGTTCTTTCTGCGTCACATCTTCCTTTCTGTTTCGAGTCTGCTTATGGTGAATCAGCAGTGTAAGAAATGATTTATAGAAAGCCATTTGCCACACTGTTATGGTGCAGTGTGTTGGTACTTTGACACACTGCTCCATTAACACAGTGAATTTTCGAAAACTGATTGTGCATGTCAAAGTTACAACTGGAATATAAACTTCTTTATTTGCTCCTCTTAATTTGGACTAAATCTAGTAAGAAAATGTACTTTGTAAAATTTGGGATCTACTTATATATAGGGTAAGAAATGTATGTGTAATAATATGTTGTTGTTCCAGTGTCAAAACTACTACACCATACAGTGCCTGATATTGTTTTACCTTGAGTGCAGTAGCTGTGTCTAATGACCTAATTTGCTTTTGCAGTTTTCGCTGTTCACGAATGATCATTAATTCATACTCTGAAGCAACTGTAACCTACTGATAAAGAATTGTAAGAGTTGTTTTTTTATTATCTTTGTGCTATAGATTTTGCTCAACTTCAATTGTTTTTCAGTGTAAAAAACCGGATCAGCATTTCAAGCCCTATTTGAAGATGAACCTCCCAAAGCGTTTACATTATGCCAACAACAGAAGAATTGAAGATGTCCATATAATGGTAGAGAGGAAGTGGCAGGTAGCAAGGTACTTAAATAAATTGCACTTGAAGCCTAAATACTAAGTCACAACTATGGATGCTGGATGTCTGAAGCAAAAATTGATAGAGAAACATAACAGGTCTTGTGGTGTCTGTAAAGAGAGAAACAGAACTAATGTTTGATGAAGAGTCACTGGACTTGAAATATAATCTCTGCTTTCTTCCCACAGATGCTGCCAGACCTGTTGAGTTTCACCAGCAATTTCTGTTTTTGTTTCTGATCTCCAGCATCTGCACTTTGTTTTATTTCAATGTTTCCAATCTAGTCTTCTGTAGAAGGGTAACTGGACTTGAAATATCACACCTGTTTTTTTCTCTACAGATACTGCCAGGCATACTTTTTTTTTGTCTAGCACATTCTGTTTTGTACACATATAACGTAGCCTGCTTATTTCTGTTTTAATGTACCTATTTGAGCACCATGGAGTTACTACATCTTGCAAAATTTTAATTCTTTACTGTAAATGCATATCAAAAATCTGACTAATAATTCTTATGCTACACTGTGTACAGATTTAGGAATGTGTGAGTTTAGAATATCAGTCTCTTAATTCCTATATACTCCCCTGTAAACGATGACAGCGCTATTATGAATATTCTACATTAACCTTCAGTATAATTTCACTTGTTTTTATACCGTTATTAGTAATATTTTCACTTTTGTAGAGCCTACATTATACATTAGTTCGTAAAAACCGGAAGAATATTGTAAATTACTCTCTGTTCAGATAAAATGTGTGAACTGTGTAGGCCCTGTACCCTGATGATTTGTCATTGACTGGTACTTTTAGATTAAATTATGCTGGGCATCTATAAACTTTTTCATGAGTTGCAGATAATTTCACCTTGTGAAATAAAACTGACTACATGTATGGTGTAGTAGTTTTGACACTTTCTTGAGTTGAATATTGTAGTTCCCTGCGAGTGGATTTTGAGGTGGGCAATATATAAAATAATGCAGCCTTCCTGTCCACTCCTGAACTGTCCTAAATTATGGGCGGGATCAGATACGTGTGACAGGCAGTCCACTACAGGCATAGGTCTGTGATGAAGTGGTTGAAATCAGGGATGTTCAAGTGCTACATTCCCTCTAATACTTCCTGCTGCTGTGTGAACCTCCAATGATTGTGTGAGACAGGCACTTCTGGAACGGTAGGTCAATGTGTCCATTGCGTATTGACCCTCCGATTGGCTGTGAGAGAATATTGTTCAAGAGGCCAGAATTGGAGGCTCGAAGGCATCCCACGGGCTTTTGGAGCTGGAGCAGATTATACATGTCAGGAGGTGTGAGGCCAGGGAATACTTTTAAAATAGGGATGGTGTTTTAAAATCTAACTATTAATTAACTGTGCACCAATGTAGGGCAGTGAACTGACTGATGATTGAGTGGGACTTGGTGCAAGTTAGCATGTGGGCCATAAAGTTTTGAAGAATATCAGAGGGATGTTCCTCTCTATCTTTCTTGGGACATAATTCAATATATATAGATAACATTTGTGTTGTTTTATGAAATTAGTGCAGAAGAATACAAATCTGATGATGAGTGGATGTTTGCATTGAGAAATAAGCCCCATTCTGCAAAATGTCTTGTAGTCAAGAAATAGACATGGATAAAAATTTGCTTTTGATTTGTATTATGTTAAATAATACAATGGACCATTCATAAAGGAATGTACTTGAGCAGAACACACTACATCAGGCCATTTGACCTCCATATGTTTAATGTCTTTTACTTCATGCTTTAAGAAATCGTGTGTTAACTGTCCTTTCTGTTTTCAGGAAACCAATGGAAGTTACCAGAAAGCTCGCAGGAAAATGCAGTTTTCAAGGCGACCATGGCTATGATAATAAAATCAATAGTATGCAGGTAGGAATTGTACTGACTTGTTTGAAATGTTCTATTCTTCAACTACTCCTTCAATGCTAACTTCAGGACAAATATCACATGATATTACTCTTCTGTGTTTTATTTTCTATCTTTATTCTGAATACACAAATAAAATGTTACCTTTAGTTCTTCAAAAATAAAACCTTTAGTTTTTTTTATTTTTATTCATTCATGGGATGGGGTCATTGTTGGCTAGGGAATCTTAACCCTATTTGCTGAGAGGGCAGTTAAGAGTCAATCATATTGCTTGTGGGTCTGGAGTCACATGTAGGCCAGCCCAGGTATGGATTGCAGTTTCCTCTCCTAAAGGACATTAGTGAACCAGGTGGGGTTTTATAACAGTCGGCAACTAATTCATGGTCATCAGCAGACTCTTAATTCCAGATGTTGAATCAAATTCCATCATCTGTTGTGTTGGGATTCGAAACATTGTCCCAGAACATTACCTGGGTCTCTGGGTTAACTGTTCAGCAATAATACCACTAGGCCATCACCTCCCTTAATTGACCATTGGATATTGGGTTGGCCTCGCTGGTTTCAGTACTTGGATAGATGTACTGATGTCAAATTTAATCAGTAGCAACGTCCTACCTAGGAGTAGGATGTAATATAAAAGAAGGGCAAAGTCAGAAGTCACACGACACCAGGTTATAGTCCAAAAGGTTTATTTGAAGTCACAAGCTTTTGGAGTGTAGCCCCTTTGTCAGGTGAAGTGAGGGAGACACACACAGACAGAGAATTTATAGGCAGAGAGACCAAGGGCAGAGAGGTCAAAAGATCATTCCAATAGTGTTATGGAGTGTCAAATAAGAAGCCTCTTCAAGTGATCAAAAGTATCAGATGGCGTGAGTAAAGTATCACCAGCTGAACAACAAGCGAAGGGATGACTTATAATCCGATAAAATGAGGTAGAGAGATAATTACAAAAAATTAAAAATAAGGAGGTGCTGGAGTCAAACCAAATGGATAGAATAACATGATAGGTATAAGAGCCGTATGCCGAGTATCTAACCAAAGTAATAAGTAATCCAAAACTGTACAAACTAATTAAGGTACAGCGATCATAACCTTAATTAATGTATACATCTTTAACACACCTTAAACAGAAGCTTACTTAAAGTTATTCATAAAGGTAAATGTCAAACAAGTATTCCGTTTAGGTGCCAATGGGAGGGGTGGACCATCAAGTGATAGCAGTAGCAGCAGCAGTTGGAGCAGTGACAACATGGATGGCTCCTGCTGTACAGAGGGGAAGGATAATGTGTAATAGAGCTACAGGAATTGGAGATTTTATAGTCAGGGGCACAGATAGATTCTTCTTGGGCTGTGAGAGAGACTCCAGGATGGTATGTTGCCTCCCTGGTGCCAGGGTCATGGATGTTTCGGAATGGGTATGGGGCATCCTGAAATGGGAGGGTAAACAGACAGAAGTCATTGTCCATATTGGCACAAAAGACATGGGTAGGAAGAATGACAACGTCCTACAATGACAATTCAGGGAGTTAGGTAGTAAACTAAAAAGCAGGACCTCTGGGGTAGTAATCTCAGGATTACTCCCTGTGCCACGTGCTACTGAGGCTAGGAACAGAGACATAGTACAGTCGAACACATAGCTAAAGAGCTGGTGTAGGGTTGAGGGCTTCAGATATATGGATCATTGGGATGTCTTCCAGGGAAAGTAGGACCTGTACAAGTGGGGCAGGTTGCACCTAAACTGGAGGGGCACCAATAATCTTGCAGATAGATTTGATAATGCCACTTGGGAGGATTTAAACTAGTGTGGCAGGATTGTGGGAACCGGAGCAGTAGGTCAGTAAGTATAGAGACTGGGGAAGAGCTTTAGATTAAGGCAAATACAGCTAAGAGGAAATGCATTCAGGGAGAAGTTTCTGACCTCAGGAGAACTGGAGGCTAGTATTGTATTTGCTTCAATGCAACAAGTATAACAGGTAAGACAGGTGAATTTAGACCCTGGATTAATGCATGCAACTATGATGTTGTTGCTATCACAGAGACATGGTTGGAAGAGGTCAAGATTATCAGCTTGGTGTTCCGGGATATCGATGCTTTAGACAAGACAGAGGAGGAAGCAAAAGAGATGGGGGCATTGCATTATTAGTTGTGGAGCACATCACAGCTGTGTTGAGGGAGAAAACCCTGGAGGGACCTTGCAGCAAGGCTTTATGGGTAGATCTCAGGAATAGGAAGGGTACAATCACAATGCTGGGATTGTACTATCTCCAGCTGCTAGCGGGAGATAGAAGAAGAGATATGTATTCAGATTTTGGAAAGATGGGAAAATGATAGGGTTGATGTGGTGGGTGATTTTTAACTTTCAACATATTGACTGGGACTCCCTTAGTGCTAGGGGTTTAGATAGGGAGCGGTTTGGTAGGTGTGTCCAGGAGGGTTTTTTGAAAGAGTATGCGGATAGTCCAATGAAAGAGGGGGCCATAGTGGACCTGGTATTGGGAAATGAGCCCGGCCAGGTGATCAAAGTTTCAGTGGGGGAACATTTTGGCAATAGTGGCCATTATGGATAAGGACAAGAGTGGACCCCAGGTAAAGGTATTAAACTGCAGGAAAGCCAACTCTAATCGGATTCGGCAAGAACTGGAGAATGTGGATTGGGAGAAGATGTTTGAGGATAAATCTACATCTGACAGGTAGGAGTCATTTCAAAGGCCTGTTGATTAGGACAGGAATGTTCCTATGAAAATGAAGGACGAGAATGACAGGATTCGGGAACCTTGGGTGACAGGGAAAATTATCAGATGAATTTTTAAAAAAAGGAAGCATACCTAGGGTCTAGGCAACTAAGAACAGATGAAGTCCTTGAAAATATAGAGAAAGTAGGAAGGAGCTTAAACGGGGAGTTGGGAGGGCTAAAGGGGTTATGAAATGTACTTGGCCAGCATGGTTAAGGAGAATTCCAAGGCATTTTATATATATTAGGAGCAAGAGGGTAGCAGGGAAAAGAGGAGGCTCACTCAAGGATGAAGGAGGGAGGTTATATGTGAAGCCAGAGGAAACGGGTGAAATCCTTAATGAGTACTTTACAAAGAGAGGGACATGAGGAGTGTTGAGGTTAGGGAAAAGTGTGTTAAAACTCTCGGGTGGGTCAACATAATGAAGGAGGAAATGTTGGGGTCCTTGAAATGCATTAAGGTAGACAAGTCCCCAGGGCCAGATGGGATCTATCCCAGGATACTGTGGGCGGCAATAATTGGAGCCTTAATAGATATCTGCATCATCTATGGTCTCAGGCGAGGTTCCAAAGGACTGGAGAATGGCCAGTGTTGTTCATTTGTTTAAGAAGGGAAACAGAGATAATCCAAGTAATTACAGGCCGGTGAGGCTGATGTCAGTATTGGGGAAGCGCTTGGAGAAGATAATGAGAGCCAGGATTTATTCGCATTTGGAAACAAATGGACTTGTTAGTGATAGACAGCGTGGGTTTTTGTGGGGAAGATCATGTCTCACCAATTTGATGGAGTTCTTTGAAGAAGTGACAAGAATGATTGATGAGGGAAAGGCAGTGGATGTTGTCTACATGGACTTTAGTAAGGCATTTGATAAGGTACCTCATGGCAGGCTGATACAAGAGATTACAGTCTCAAGGAGTTTTGGGGTGTGATGTCTAGATGGATACAGAACTGGCTTAGTCGTAGAAGACAGAGAGTAGCGGTGGAATGGTGCTTTTTGGAATAGAGATCAGTAACTAGTGGTGTTCTGCGGGATCAGTGCTGGGACTTTTGTTGTTTGTAATATATATAAATGATCGGGATGAAAATATAGATAGTCTGATTAGTAAGCTTGCGGATGACACCAAAATTGGCAGAGTTGCAGGTAGCGAGGAGGATTGTCAAAGGATACAGCAGGATATAGATAGATTTCAGATTTGGGCAGAGAAATGGCTGACGGATTTTAATCCGGACAAATGCAAGGTGATGCATTTTGGAAGGTCAAATTCAGGTGCGAATTGTACAATAAATGGCAGAACCCTGATATACAGAGGGATCTGCCTTTGCAGGTCCACAGATCTCTGAAATTGGCAACACAGATGGATAAGGTGGTCAAGAAGGCATATGGCACACTTGCCTTAATTGGCCGGGGTATCAAATATATAAGTTGACAAGCTTTGTTACAGCTGTAAAAAACTTTATTTAGGCCACATTTGGAATATTGTGTGCAATTCTGGTCACCACACTGCCAGAAGGACATAAATGCTTTGGAGAGGATGCAGAGAAGGTTTAACAATTGTTGCCTCATTTGGAGGAGAGGTTGGATAAACTCAGATTGTTTTCTCTGGAAAGACGGAGGCTGAGGAACGACCTGATAGTGGACTTCAAAATTATGAGAGGCATTGATAGCAGGGTGGAAAGGTCAACTACAAGAGGGCACAGGTTCAAGGTGAGAGGGGAAAGTTTAAGGGAGAAGTGTGTGAAAAATTTTTCATGCAGAGGGTGGTGGGTGCCTGGAGCACATTGCCATTGGAGGCAGTGGAAGCAGGCATGTTAGCAATGTTTAAGGCATATCTTGATGGACACATGAACAGGATGCAAATAGAGGGATAGAAACCACGTATGGGCAATATGTAGCGGGTCTAAATAAGGACTAGGAATCAGTGCAGGCTTGGTGAGTCAAAGGGCCTGTTCCTGTACTGCATTGTATTCTATAAAGTTGTCTGTCGTCTACATGAGCATACTAGCTTTGTGTAGTGGATTTTCCCATTTGTTTTTAACAGGATTTATAAAGTGGGAGAAATTGATAATTCTCTCCCAAAGAAGGTTTTATATTTAAACCTAATTTAAACCAAAACAAATCCCAACAATTTGCCTTTCTACTACTGTAGATCATTCTGCTTTATCACAAATAATTGATCAGAATAAGATGTCTAATACTTGAAAACAAAATCATTTCCTTTAGCTTCCTCTAAAACTGAAGTGATGGTTTTAATATTAGGAAAACATCTTATTAACAATCACACATGAGAGTTACGCCATTTTATTCAGTATGTGCAGGAACTGTATAATCCCAGTGGGAATAATGATCTAAGACTGAAACTCATGGGCTTCCTTCATCTGTTGCAAAGTCCCTGATTTCTACTTTTACCACTGCCATAACTCCAACCCAAAAAGTAATTTGAACAGTGTTATTGAGAAAGGTCTAACTCCAAGCACTAAAATTCAACCAATAATTTCCCTGTACTGTGCTTACAGTGGTGATTTTTTATATTATATTTCATAATTTCTACTCAGATTTCTCCATTCTATGGGTGTGAAGCCAATTAGGCAGCCTGTTCCCAGCCCTTTGCTTATATTACCTTATTTTTAATACAATAGCAATTCAAGTGGACCTAACTCCTCATCTTTTCGAGTTCACGCTGAGGCACTTGTTAAATCTACCAATGACTGTGATAGCTTGACTGAAATAAGGAACTCATAATGTGATGTTTTAGAGGAACATGACAGTGTGCTGTCATCCTACTTGTATATTGACAATGAATTTTGTGTTTTTATGCATTGTATGTGTTATCGTTGTGCTATAATTTGATGTTTTAATTTTGCTTGTCTTGTGTCATTGCTTCTTTAGACTGTTTTCATAGGCTATGGACCTAGTTTCAAATTTAAAACCAAGGTTCCACCATTTGAAAATATTGAACTGTATAACGTTATGTGCGGTAAGTTCTTTCCAGTGTGTGTAAAAATAAGTTATTTCCCAATAGTATAATTGTATCTTATGTTGAACTTGTACGTAAGTCATTGGTTTCTTGATGTATTCTGTTATGGAAATAAAGAGGCTAAAGCATTTTTATGTATAACGTTAAACATGAAATGAAAGCTAAATGTGTACAACTTTCAGGAATAAATTTGTGTAGAAGGCGATGGAATTAATGAACAATTGCCAAATAAGTTGCATGTACATGACTAAAATAATTTCATTTTATTTTTAAAAGGAATGAAATGTCAATGATCAACCCTTTAACTTGATCTTTCTGCTATTGTCTACATAATCACCATGAATACTTCTCAGCTATTCTCATTCTGCTGGACAGATCACATTGAACCATTTTTTCTATGGCTTATCACTGATGACATTTCCATTACTAAAATTGTAGCATTTCCATTACTAAAATTGTAATTGCTATATCATCTCAAACTGAATTAATTGGCTGTGGTTCGCTAGCATTGTTGCAGCAAATATGACACCAGGACGAAGAAGAGGTGGTCACTATTAGCAAACCATGAGGAGTTTGGGGATCTTTTCTGTGGAACAGAGAAGGCTGAGAGGTGACTTGATAGAGATCTTTAAGACTGATGGAGTTTGATAGTACAGATCTTAAGAAGATGTTTCCACTTGTGGAGAGTCCAAATCCTAGGGGGTCATAAGTATAAATTAGGTCATTAATATTCAGTAAGGTGCTCAGGAGAAACTTCTTTACAAGGAGAGTGGGTAGAATGTGATATTTAACATCACATTAAGTATGTGAAACAAAGAGCATGCATACATTTAAATGAAAGCTAGCTAAGTGCATGAGAGTGAAAGAACAGAAAGGCATGTTGATAGAACGAAATAATGTAAGGTGGGAGGAGGCTTATGAGGGTTGTAAACACTGGCACTGACATGGGTTGAATGGCTTGTAGGTGTGATGTAAATATTATCATAGTTCAGGCTTGTTTCGCCATCCTGAGACTAGAATCAGGTTTTCATTTCCGAGTTGGGTATGCAGAAGCGGGAAATTTCTTGGCTTGGCAAAACCGTCTCTAGAGAAATAGCTTTGAGGCACAGGATTTTCATTGCATGGGAGCAAGTACTGGAATTGGGCTAGCTGTCCCTGGAAACAGTTTTCAAGTAACTACAGGGGCTGTCAAATGCTGAGGGGGACAATTTAAAGTCTCACCTTTGTGCTCTGGAATTTCCTGCTATTTATAACAAAAGCAGTTAGACCCTTAACCCTTAGCTTCCCACTTACACCACATCACAACCTAAATCCCTCGATCCACCCCTCATTGCCCCCATGGCCCAACATCAACTTAGTGCCAACCCATAACTTCCCACTCATCCCCAAAACCCCTTTAATCTCCATGCTAATTTGGTGCCAATTCATGACCCCTACTCATTCCATGATACCATACAGCCAGAATTCTAACTTAGTGTCAATCCATGGTAATTGAAGATCCCACACGTGGCCCATTACAGTCTTATGCCAACTCATACCAATCCAAGGCTCCCACTCAGTCTTCTCTTTTAAAACCTCCATGCTAACTCACCAAGTCTCCACCATTGATGGACCTTGGGTGCCATGTTGAAGGTTGTGTAGCCAAGCCACACCTTCCAGGTTGGGTTGAATGGGCCCCTCTGTGTTGTAGTATTTGTGTGATGTTTAAAGTGCTTGCAAGTATGTATGTAAAATGTGTTGCTATGATCTTTCAGGCCTATCAAACTAGGAAGATGATATCTGCATATGTTCCATTTGCAGGAAAATGCTGCAACTTGGCTACATATCACTTCAGAAAATACAGTATCTCCTGTGCTGTATAAAAACTGAAAGAACTGTGGATGCTATAAATCAGGAACAAAAACAGAAGTTGCTGGAAAAGCTCAGCAGGCCTGGCAGCATCTGTGAAGAAAAAATCAGAGTTAATGTTTCGAGCCCAGTTCTGAGGAAGGGTCACTGAACCTGAAACATTAACTCTCATATTTTCTTCACAGATGCTGTCAGACCTGCTGAGTTTTTCCAACAACTTCTGTTTATGTTTCTCCTGTGCTGTACATTGGCTTCTAAAAACAATTGGACAAAGTTATGTGTAAAATGGTAGGAATTCACATTAATAACTGAAAATTGTTAAGAAACTAATTACGAAGAGAATTGTTTGTGGTTTTGGTCTCGTTACCTAAGGAAAAATTTACTTTCCACAGAGAGAATGCAGCAGACTGATTCCAACAGGTTTGTTGTATGGGGCGAGATTGAGTCGACTGGGCTGTGTTCACTAAAATTTAGAAGAATGAAAGGGTTTTTAATTGAAAAACATAACATTCTGAAATGCCTGGACTGGCTGGATGGGGGAATGATGTTTCTCTTCATTGGCTGGTCCCGAACAGGGTCATTTCAGACTGAGATGAAAAGAAATTTCTCTTCTCAGAGGATACTGAACTTGTTGAATTCTCTGCCACAAGAGGCTGTAGAGGCAAAATCATTGAATTAAGAAAGCATTAGATGGGTTTCTAGAGATTGAAGAGTCAAGGGTTATTGGAGTAGGACACTCATGCTTCTATTTTAAATGTTTCTTTTAAATACAAATCTTTGTATTCCCAACCTGATATCAAAGGAAGCCAGTTTTCCTTACAAATTAGTTGTACTATGTGTAATTTTATAAGATGGCATTCCCACAAATTATCTTTCAAAAGGTACTGGAAAGTATCTACTTTGATTCCCTTTTTTATTCATTCGAGATCAGCACAATGGCCTTAGCACCGTTTGTCTGCATGATGTCAAACTGCTGTTTAGGTATGCAGTAATCCGATTTCATTGGTTATGAAATGCTTTGAAAATAAACATGAGTTTATCAGAATAGAGATCCAGTAACATACCCTAACTAGTTGTGTTTTATCTATGCAAATCACCACAGCCTGTCTTTTGAATGTGTGAAATTCATTGTCAATGATGTTATGTTTTGCTGCCATACGTTATTAACATGAAAATTACACCAGTCAATATTTTCTTTCCCTTTCAGACCTCCTTGGACTGAAACCAGCTCCTAATAATGGAACTCATGGCAGCATGAATCATATATTGCGGAACCCCCCATTCAGACCATCTATACCAGAAGAAGTGGCTAAACCATCCCATATTGCTGCTTCAGCAGTTCAGGATGATTTGGGTTGCACCTGTGATGAGAGGGTTAGAAAATAATGTCTACATTATCAAACCATTTGCTCATTTTTGAACTGCTGAGATAATGTTTGACCTGGTCAATTATTGTGAAGATCTTTCCTGATAGAGAGATAGTAAGAACTGCCGATGCTGGAGTCTGCAATAACGCAGTGTGGAGCTGGAGGAACGCATCAGGCCATTCTTCCTACCAAGAGATTTCATTCTGGCATCGGTCATTGTAGCCACAATCCCAAATTAAAGTTGCATTGGGACAGGATAACATCATCAGGTCCTAACGTTTCAGTATTAACAAGGTCGTTGCTTGCTTCCTCAGACAATTAAAATGGTGACAGCAGACATAACCTGTTGGTGATGCAGCAGGTAGCATCCATCTATCATTTTAGACCATATCATTCCCGTCAGGTGGGTGGGTTTAAAATCAGGACTTTCATTTCTCCAAGATTATTAAATTAGTGAATAAATGAAAGATTTATAAAATAAATGAAAGCATCAAAGGAGCAGGAAAGCTGATGTTTCATGTCGGGACCCTTCTTCTGAAGAATTTCTGAAGAGGGGTCCCGACCCGAAATGTCGGCTTCCGTTTCCTAATACAGCTCTGGTTTTACCTGAACTGAAAATATTTTGGGATCAGAATCTTTCATTTATTCATTAATTTAATAATCTTGGAGAAATGAAAGTCCTGATTTTAAACCCACCCACCTGACGGGAATGATATGGTCTAAAATGATAGATGGATGCTACCTGCTGCATCACCAACATGTTATGTCTGCTGTCACCATTTTAATTGTCTGAGGAAGCAAGCAACGGCCTTGTTAATACTGCAACGTTAAGACCTGATGATGTTAACCTGTCCCAATGCAACTTTAATTTGGGATTGTGGCTACAATGACCGATGCCAGAATGAAATCTCTTGGTAGGAAGAATTGACCCGAAGGAAACCCGGAAAGTTATTTTGGGGAATGATTTTACTGGTCAGAAAGGAGATGCAGCTGTTCAATCCCTACCACCCCCCTCCCCGGACCCACAACAAAGTGGAAACTCCCTGCTTCATACCTCACCTTAATGAACACCTACCCCCAACTTTGGCTGGTTACCATCCAAAGCTGAACACGTCATGTCAGTTTAGGGTCCCAGCAGTGACTCCCACCCATCCGAAATTTAGTTCTACATCATTCCCACCAAATTCATGCTGGCCTCACTGTTCCAAAATTTACGTGAGGCCAGGAGTTAAGGGTCTTGACTTTATGCTGGTGCCATCGTTACATGGTCTCCCCTTTACCCTGGCTGCTGAACAACACACTCTACCTTGAGTTAAAACCAGAGTTGGAATGTTTGCTTGATTCTCTTTGTAGGTAGTTCTGTCAGCTATTAATTGCTGTTTATGAATAAATCAACTCTCAGATATGCAGCATAGTCTTATTAGTTTATTCACACGTCAAAATCTACTGTTTAGTGACCTTTATACATTTATTTTAATTATCTTAGAACAAAGGAGATGAGCTGAACAAACGCCTGCAGCAGAGGGGAGTAGAAGGTAAGGCTTTTAGAATTGTAAGTACATGCAATTTCAATACTATTTTGTGTTTTCATGAAACTGGCAAAACAATAAAAAGAACTAATAATGAAAATGCCTTGTCGTTATTCATCAGTGTAGTTAATTTTTCAAGTTGAAAAATTACAGTTTTTGTTTTGAATTTCTGTTGGTATGTAACTTTTATATTCATCTTATTGCGTTCTTGATTTCTCTATAGAAAACAAGCACCTACTTTATGGTCGTCCTGCTGTTCTGTACCGTACTAAGTACTATATCTTACATCATCAAGGTTATGTAAGTGGATATAGTGAGACATTCTCAATGCCTTTGTGGACTTCATACACCGTTCCAAAACAGGTTCGTGCTCAGCAGTTTAAAGAGTATTTGTTGAATGTTGCAAGTGATACCAATTTTGGACATTCTTAATGTTGAAATAACAATCCTGAAGTGGAACATGTTTTTTTATTCCCTAACACTAAAACCCTGCACCATAATGGATACAAAAACACATTGAATGTTGGCGGAGTTTTATGGTTAGTAGTGTGGGAAAGAAACAAATTTATTGTTGAATTACAGGTATACATGTATAATTCCAGCCAGTTTTTGATAAAAGTCTCTTTGATGTCAGTTAATACAATATAGTCAGTTTCATCATGTTGAAAGAATTACTTATTTTAAGCCACTGTGATGGATGGTGCACTTGAGTCGATGCAGTTCTAAAGCTGCAGGTCCAACAGTTTGGATGTGCCCATCTGTATCTCTAGCATTGACCCTGGCAAAGTAGGAATGATTGAGGGGGTTCATGTATTTGAATAATCTTGGGACTAGAGGGCCAGCTCTTGGTGCACATCTTGGATATCCACCTGACCAGGTGTTCTGGTGTGATACTCCCAAATTTGTGGTGGTGGGGAGATGTGAACTGGTTGGGTTTGCTAGATCTGCTATCAATGCTTTTATTTTGTGTATCGTTCTGCTATTCTTCCAGGTGTAGGTGCAGGCCATGCATGTGAAAACTTTCAAGTTGGGAGTCCTTCTTCTCAGCCAGCCTGTCTCTTGCACAAACTGTGTCTGGGCTGGACTGATTTCCGCCTGAAATATGCCCCTGTAGAAACTGGCCAGGACCTGCAGCACCCAGCATAACAATTTCAGGTCCTCTGACGCACTCTTGTTGCACTTGTGACAATAATGCCCTGATACAGATACTCATTTGATAATGATTTGCTTTTCTCATGATGATCAAAACAAAATGAGTGTTTTATTTTGTAAACCCTTATTTTGTTGGAAGAGAACTCTGAAATTACCTTCAAAATTGAAAGATGTATTGATACCATTGTAAAGAGCCTTTCACATCCAATTTCAGGTGGAACTGTTTAACCTTCCAGACTTTCTGAACAACTGTGTGAGACCTGATATACGCATCTCTGCAACTCACAGTCAAACTTGTTCAGCTTATAGAGCAGACAGACAAATTTCCTATGGATTTCTTTATCCTCCCAGTAAGTTCACTTGTTTTCTATAACCTTTATGAAGGCAATTGATAAATTTAAATGATAAAACATAACATCGGTACATCTACAGTTTTTACCTGGAAGTCTGACACTATTCACCCCAAGTACACACCAAGCATGTCAGGGTCCTAGCTTGGTTGCTGGCTGCCTGTGTTATCTTGTGGCAATCATATCCAACTGTTCATTTTCAGCCACAATATAGCTTAGGTTCTATAGTTTAGCACTATTGAATGATAATCAAAATACATTGAAATTTTTTAAAATAAACACTTATTTTATCATTAATGCTTAAAATGATCTCATCAACCAACAGCGATTTGACCTCTTGGACGAAAATTACATTTTTATCTCTAATATTTGGATTGGTATTGACTTCTTTTGATTCTGCCATGCTTCATAATGGATTTAAAGTGACCTCAGTGATAGAAAAATGTTCCAGCTCAGTTCATTATACTAGCATTTAAGATTAATTATTGAGCCTTGGCAAAGGGAAAAAAAATCCAGGTCACTCAGCTCAAACACAAGTTTCTGTATGATTTCAGAGATAGTAGGAACTGCAGATGCTGGAGAATCTGAGATAACAAGGTGTAGAGCTGGATGAACACAGCAGGCCAAGCAGCATCAGAGGAGCAGGAAGGCTGACGTTTCAGGCCTAGACCCTTCTTCAGAAATGTGGGAGGGGAAGGGGGTTCTGAAATAAATAGGGAGAGAGGGGAAGGCGGATAGAAGAGAGATCCACTGAGGTTTTTCCGGAGGGAGGAGGGTAACTTCTTCAAGGTAGACATCCTTAGAAGAGGCTTTGCAGTGGGGTTAAAATTGTTTCAGAGCTAGTAGGAACTGCAGATGCTGGAGAATCTGAGATAATAAGGTGTGGAGCTGGATGAACACAGCAGGCCAAGCAGCATCAGAGGAGCAGGAAAGCTGATGTTTCGGGCCTAGACCCTTCTTAGGCCTGAAACGTCAGCCTTCCTGCTCCTCTGATGCTGCTTGGCCTGCTGTGTTCATCCAGCTCTACACCTTGGTTTCTGTATGATTTGTTTGATTTGAAGTTGGAAGTTATATAAATTGCTGAAGGTCAAACCAAGACCTTTAAGGTATGTATCAGCGTGTTTGCTTGAAATTATTGAGAGAGATTTGGAACATGCAAAGCAAGGTTGGCTGAAGAGAATTTAGCTGCACCTGACAATTTTCATAGTTGTTGAAAAAAGAGATTAAAGTATTATGATAAAGTTTCCTTGCATCAATGGAAAATTATTTGTTACCTTGTTCTCTACAAAGAATTAGCAAAATTTAATACTGTAGAAAAGTATTTCTTAGTTATTGCTTGTTTTGTTACTGCCTAATATATGTTTTTGGTTGTTGACATCCAAGACAACACCTAGTATAGTATTATCCACCAACTTCTGATGACAAGAGTAATCCCATGCAATAGAGCCAGCAGCAGAAGTAATGTAGAAGGGGTTCTCTGTTTATTGAACTTGTTGGGCTGTAATGTATTATTTAGATATCTGGTGAAATGGAAATGCTCTTGAAAGAGAAATTTTGAAATCTCTTTCTTGAAAATGGTAAGTGCAAAGTTAGTCTGTTCACACCACTTCCATTTTGTGAAGGATCTCCCAGTATAGGAACCACAAGTGCTCCTCCTGGGATAGATGGATTTAAGATCTCACATAAGGTGGAGGCAAGTACAATTTTGTCATTTAAGAAACATTTGGACAGATACATGGATGGGATAAGCATGGAGGGATATGGACCAAATGCAGGCAAATAGGACTAGATTAATCGTGAAAGTTGGGTAGTATGGGCAAGTTGGGCCAAAGGACCCGTTTCCAAGCTGTAAACCTCTATAGCTCTATGCCTCTGAGACTTATTGGAGGTGACCTCATATTGTTTCACGCAGAATCATAGAACATCACCGCTTTGCACCATCACAGTTAAAATTAAAGGTTTGCATGTTGTTTACTGACTGGAAATAGGGGTAGCTTTTCAGTACTCCATTTTTGTTTTATTTCCTAGATTTTGATTTAAGAGCTCCTGAAATGTAATGTGAATACTAATCCAAGATCTGCTTTCTATTTGAGTGCAAGATCACTTAATAAATAATACATCATGAAACATTTCAAAATATGCCAAGGATAGTTTTTTTATGGTGAAGAATTGAGACTGGATATATCTGAAACCAATTTTTTACTGGAACTGTTTTCCAAGAAACATGTTCCCAAAACTCACCCAGCCTCTTGGTTTGAGATTGCAGCATGTGAATCTCAGCTAATCAAAGTTGGCAAACTGATTTCACTGTCAAATCCTATAAGCAGAATATTCCATCTCTTTGTCATTTGTTTTCACACTTTTATTGTGGAAATGTTACAAATTGTCTGGTCTGCTTGTGAATGACATTTCTACCAAGACCAACTGAAAGATAAGTGGTATTTTAATGGGTAATTGGAGATGGTTCTTATGATGTTAGAATTATAACACTTTCTTCGACAGAATAGTGGAAACCTTAGTGTGACCATTCAAGATAAATAAATGTTAAATCACAAGCACTAACATCTCTTACTTTTAATGGTTATAAAAACTAAATGATAAAATCTAAATGTAATAAAAGAGATTAAAAAAATTCCAATTATATCACAACACTTTGTGGAGGGAGAACACCGAAAGCTTAGCAGTAACGTATAAAATTGATAATATTTTAAACACTTGACTCTCTTAATAGTTAGACAGTGGATGAAAGATTATGTGGATATGCAGAAATTGGAGTTGAGGTTAAAATCATATCAGCTATGATTTTATTAAATGATGGAGTGGGTTTGAAGGGTTGAGTGGCCTATTCTTATTTTTTTTTTGTCCATTTGTACAGTTACTCATCACATAGAAGATTGAGGGTGGGGAGTGTTAAAAATGGGTTATATGCTGAGTTTGCCAATATTTGAATTGAGGCCTTTTCCCAGAACAGTCGATTTCAAACTCACTTTTTCCTCATTTAAATCGAGAGACTATGGGGTAGATTTGTGTCTTCACTAAATGGGTTGTAACCCGACTGATTGTATCAATGGGATGATAATCGGGTGGGGTCTATAAAAGATAGATGATTTTTATCACCGCATTACAGCGCAGGCAGTGAAAAATACAAAGCAAATCACTGTAAATCTCAAACAAAACTAAGATATGCTGGAACTATTCAGCAGAACAGGCAGCATTTGTTGTAAAATTAAAGTTTCAGGATAATAATCTTTCATCAGTGAAAATGACAATTAAACCCAAAACATTTGAGCATTGGAATACTTGAACATGCGATTAGAAAAGAGGACTTTTTAAATATTAATTTAACTTTTGTACTGCTGTACTACAATATTACAAGACAAAGCAACATACTTGATTGGCATCCAGTGCAGCATCTTAAACATTCACCTCCTCCACCACTGCTGTACAGTAGCGTTAGTGTGTACTATGTACAAGGTGAACAGTAGCAATTCCACCATGCTACTTTCAACAGCACCTTCCAAAGATGCAATCTTTATCACTGGGAAGGACAAGAGCGGCAGATACATGAGAACACCACAGCCTATAAGTTCTGCTCCAGGCCTCATATCATCCTGACTTGGAACTATACTGACACTTCTTCACTGTCACTAGGTTGAAATTCTGGAACTCCTTTCTTAACAGCACTGTGATGTACCTGCCCCTGCACAAACTAAGCGATTCAGGAAGGTAGCTTTCCTATACCTCCTCCAAGGCAGTTGAAGGATGGGTAATAAGTCTTAGCACCCAAATATCTTGAGCAAATAGACTAAAAATTGAGCATTTAAAAGCATTTGAATAAGCTAGTGTTCCAGATGGAACCCTCACTATGGGTCACTTTACCTAATTTTGAGAGCTGCTCTTAATTCACCTTGTTTATGATCGAATGATCCAATTTTTGCAATTATTCCTAACTCCTGAGGCTTTTGATCCAATCAGAAGAAGAAAAAAATACTCTGCTTCCTTTTAGTGGATAATTCAACTGAGACTGAAAAATGTTTCCCTTTAGAGATTAGTCAAATGCAAATATCAGACTGGGATTGAAACCTATTTGCTTGTCATTTTAGCCAAATAGAGGAGAATTTGCTTGAAGTGTACGGTCATTTCATAAATGACATTGAACAGTTTCTGCTTTGGAAAATTTCATAAATATGATTCCTCGTAATTATTACTTTCCTATCACCCCCACCTGAATCATGAATCGTTCTTGGAACTTCTCTTCTGTATTTCAAAAGCATGTGTTTCAAAAATACACAGATTATTTGATTTGCTAATTTTTATACTTTATTTTCGGATGTAAATATTTTGTATACTAGAAATATCTCTTATTTTGCAGCTCTTGGTTCGTCACTTGATGCTAAATATGATGCCTTTCTAACTTCAAATATTGTTCCAATGTATCCTGCATTTAAAAGTGAGTATTAATGCTGGAAAGCCAAAAGGGAAGAAAATGACAAATTAAGCAGACCTTTGGAGCTGGATTTAGTTAGGCTTATGATGATCTTATCCAAAGGTTGGAGAACTGGCCAGGAATCCTTGACAATTACTTGGGAGGGTGATATATGATAAAATCAGGCACCTCTGGGCCTCCCGCGTGACTGAAGTTCCTAGTGACAGAAATCCCATGTACCTTAAGCTGCCAGTTAATCAGATTTAGGCAGCTATGTGTAATCACCAAGCCAGCCAGAGTGACAACTGCTGACAGCACTGCAATTGCCACCAATGACAAGTGATGGTAAAACCGAGGTCAAGATGCTGGGAGTGGGTGGGTCAAACATGAGGACTGGAAGTTGCTTGCTCTCAGTGCCCCTGTCTCCTTCCTGATGCTGGGTCCCCTGATCAGGCACACGCACAGTTCACAGGGACACCTTCTGAGAAAGTTAGGAAGCCATCTGGCTCTTGTTGAATCCCTGAGACATCACTGAATTGCAATGGCCTGACCGATAATGGGTGTTGGGGGGAGTGGGGATCAAAACTAGAGGGGCATAGGTTTACAGTGAGAGGGGAAAGATTTAAAAGGGACCTAAAGGGACAACTCTTTCATTCGGAGTGTATGGAATGAGCTGCCAGAGGAAGTGGTGGAGGCTGATACAATTACAAAGCTTAAAACGGCATCTGGATGCGCACATGGAAAGGAAGGAGTTTAGCAGGATATGGGCCAAATGCAGGCAAATGGGACTCCATTAGTTTTGGATATCTAGTCGGCATGGATAAGTTGGACCAAAGGGTCTGTTTCCGTGCTGTACAACTCTACGACTCTTGCTGTATGAGCGTAGTTGATGTCCTGCCATTGGTGCCTGGCAATGCCATGGTCAGCTCCTTCCACCCTTTACTATAGGGATATCCTCCCACTGCTAGAAGACCGAACTGAGCACCACATTCATGGATCCTTCTGACCGGCTCTTAGTTTCACCTTTTTGTGGAGGTGCTGGTGTTGGACTGGGGTGGACAAGTTCAGAAGTCACACGACACCAGGTTAGAGTCCAACAGGTTTATTTGAAAACACAAGCTTTCGGAGTGTAGCCCTTTCGTCAAGTGAAGTCTTTCCACCCTTTTGTTGTTGAGAACATGGTAATTTGGTTTGACCACTAGATGGAGTCAGAATCACTTTTGTGTTTGACTGGTTACTCTAAGGTTGTGATCACTTGTTAATGATCCCCTCCTTGCCAGTGATTCAAATTGGACTACCTGCTCTGGGCTGTCCTCAGCCTAGTGAAGAGCAAAGTAGTTTTTAGCTGTGCTAACAGCATAGCATGGAACTGTTAGTTAATGATGTATGAACCTAAGTGTTTCCAGGCTGCTCTACAGCCTTTCAATTGTATTTGCAGTGCTTAACCAAGCTGTCAATTTCATATCATTAATATATAATGTTTGTGAGATGGCCATTTTAAACAGAGGCTCACCTTGTTGCAAAGTAATGTCTGTTATGTTTGAAGCTTTGTGTTTATTAATAATTGTCCTGTCTTCATCAGCTGCTTTATTTTTGTTCTGATTGTTGCTATGCAGGAGTGTGGAACTACTTTCACAAGGTAATGGTGAAAAGACTGGCCACAGAACGGAATGGAATTAATGTCATTAGTGGTCCAGTGTTTGATTATGACTATGATGGTCTCTATGACACACTTGATAAAGTAAAACGGTAAGCCTAGTCTAGTTTTAGTCTTATCTAAATATAAGGCAGTGCATTTTATTTGTATTTTCATAGGCCGATCCCGTGGTGACCTCAGATTAGCTATTTGCCGATACCAATACGCTCTCGATTAACTGTGCTGACCCCGCTCAACACATAATACAGGGCCTGCAAGCTCGGTTTTACTAATCTGATCAAATCTGCAGGCAATTTGTCTGTAGGACAAGATTTTGTTTTTGTGATGCTTTCAGGCAACCTTTCATTTTTAGTGAAACAAAAGCCAAAGAGCTGCTTATCAAAAGTAACGTCCATTGTATTTGAAGTTTTGTGTTTGTTAATAATTGTAATGTCAAAAGTGGTGCTGCTGCAGCCTACAACACTCTAAGAATTTCCAACTCATTAGTTAATGAAAATAAGTTACAAAGTTCCTGTTATGAAATGTGTCAAGAGGGTAAATCCTTTTTCTTTTCCTCTTTTTACTTGCTCACTTGAGACCCTATCCCATTGGTTTGTCTTAGCCTATATCTTCAGACTGACCGAAAAATTCTTTGGTGTTTCCCCAACTCTTGTGTCATTACTTCACCATAAAGCTCCATTTCCCATCATAAATGGGGTACTCTGTTTCAATTCTAGCCATGTAATACTGCTGGAGTGAGATCAATCCCATGTATTTCCTAATACCTTTTCACCCATAAGATGTTTGTGTGAAGGTAGATTGTTGAGCTTCAAAGAGCCTAGTGACACAAAAATTTGCAAGACCCCGTTTTTCTTTCTTTATTCATGAGCTGGGTAGGCCTACGTATATTGCCCATCCTAGTTGTCCTTGAGAAGGTCCTGGTGAACTGCCTTCTTGAACCACTGCAATTCCTATGATATAGGAGTGTCCACAGTACTGTTAGGAGGAAGTTCTAGGATATTAACCTAGTGATTGTGAGGAATAGTGATATAGTTCAAATCGGGACAGTGTGGGGCTTGGAAAGAAACTTGCCTGAGCGAGTGTTCCCAGGCTTCTGCTGCCCTCCTGGATGCTCGAGGTTATGCATTCACAAAGTGCTTGCCAAGAAACCTTGGCAGGTTGCTGCAGTAGATGATGCACATTGCTGACACTCTGTCACTGGTGGGGGGAGCAGATATTTAAGGTTGTGGGTGGTGTGCCAATAAAGCTGGATGGTCTTCAATTTCTTGAACATTCTGAAGCTGCATTCCTTCAGGCACATGAGCCTGCTGAGTGTCCACCTCTTAGGAGTGCGAGCCGTACTCCTGACTCGTGTCTGGTGATCTGGCTTTGGGGACTCAGAAGGTGAGTTACCCATTGCAGAATTCCCAGTCTGTGACCTGCTCCTGTAGTTGCATTTACATGGTGAGTCCAATTTGGTTTTTGGTCAGTGGTAATCATGAGAATGTTGATGGTGGTGAATTCAGGAATAATGATGTCATTGAATATCAAAGGGAGGTAGATGAATTCTCTCTTTTGTTGGAGATGGTCATTGGTTGGCACTTGTGTGGCCTGACTTTGTTTTCAGTGCAGACTTGATGGGCCAAGGGCCTGTTCTGTACTGCATGTCTCTATGACTGTAACTTTCTCTTAATCAGTGCAAATCTGAATGTTGTCCAGACCTTGTTGCATGTGGGCACAGACCACAATATCTGAGGACCATCTAATCACACTGAGCATTGGGCAATCATTAGCAAACATAATCAATTCTGACCTTATGTTAAATTGAATGACATGAAAGCAGCTGAAAATGTTTGGGCCTAGGGTTCTACCCTGACAAACCCCAGGACTGAGATTATTGACCTCCACCAAGCAGAGCCATCTTCCATTGTGCTAGGTAAGACTCCAACCAGTGGTGAATATCCCCCAATTCCTAATGACTTCAATTTAGCCAGAGCTCCTTAATGCCACACTCGATCAGATTCTGGTTTGATATCAAGAGCTGCCACTTTCACCTCACTTTCAAGTGTGCCATCAGGATTGACAGAAGGTGCAAGAAAAACAAATAATGGAATAGGAAACAAATGACGGAAGGTTGTAATGAAAGGAGGATGAAATAAAAAGCAAAAACCTTTTCATATCATGAACCATAACAGTTTGGCCAAGAAGTAAAATGTATGATGTCCTTATAGATCTGTGTAGGAGGTACTTTCCTGAGTAACCTACAGTAACCTACACATCAGGAGTAAGAAAGGAGGAACTGAAGGACTAACAATGATAAATGGGCAGTGACAAGAAGGGAAATAGCTACAGAAAATTGCGAAGAAGTAAATGCTAGTAAAACTGGGGGCAAAAACGTAGTAGTAAAGTTCTCAAATTATCACCAGCTTTTAAAGGAATACATCCTTGTTGGATGATTAAGTTGATTGCCATGAACAAACTGGCATGATGGGTTTGATGTGGTGGCACTGCTGGCAGGGCTTGCACTCCCAAGAGCTGGATGCTCAGCAGCCTCAGCACTGCCACCAGAAGAGATGGCCACAGCTGGGGCTGTACATGGAACAGCAAGACCGATCTAAGGACATGAGCCCTAATGACCAGGTAAGTAAGGTCACAGTGTGCCAGGACCAGCAGGCAGCCCCCTGTGAATTGAAGGGATGGATTGTTAAGGCAGGAGGTGTCACATGCTGTGGTAGGTCATTGTTTCCCTGCTGTGGATGAAAGGATGTTAGGAAGGGAGAGCCCCTCCATGCCAAAGTTGGGGGGAATAGTGGAGGGCTGCTACAATACACTTGGCAGTCCCCACATGTGTCACTGGTTAAATGAGAAAGGTCATCAAGTGGCTTAATTGGTCTCTGAGTGGGAGGGCTATTCTCTGCTCACAGCAGGTTTGCAAGCTGTTGGGAAGACAGCAACTGTCTGCATCATTTGATGCCTATCGCACTTCTCAGGCCATCCCTTAAGGGCAGGTAAGATCCAGTCCATTAATCCACCCCACTCTATTATGTAGGTATTGACACCATGTCTGTGCAAAAGAAATAAAACAGGTTGTACCTATGAAATGGGCCCGGTCAACAAAGGTCTGATAAACAAAAGAAAAGATGTAGATAAAGGATCTTTTAAGGTTTTGAAAAGTGCAAACAGTATCAAAAGCTGTAGAATAGTGTGGTGTAAATTTAAAAAGAATAGAAAGAGAATGGAAAAGCAGAACCAGGGAGAAAAGGCAAGAGGAGGGCTTCAAATCTCTTTGGAGTTAAGTTTTTCAGTGAACATTTATTATGTAATAAGAGTTAGGGTTGGTCCTGAGTATTGATATAATACCAATCACTGTTTCATTATTCACAGCCAGCAAGGTAAAAATATTTCTAAAATCTATTGACCCAAAGAGAATAGGAAACCTTTGATTCTTCTGCCAATCTAATGGTTAAAAGCCGTGATGCTGTTGGTTCTGCTATAACGTAATAGTTGCGTTCCTGCACAAATTCACATTATAGAAAATCGCACTGTAGAAATAACGGGGCTGATGGGAAAAGCAGGATTAGGGGCAGACTGCCAAAAAAAACTGACTCAAGGATCACTCAGAAGCCTAACACAAAGGATCGCACAGTTTGAATAAATGTTTAATTCATATCTAATAATGAAATAAAAGTAAATTTCATACCTTATCTTGAAAAAAATGTCAAAATGACTTGAAGGGGGGGTGGTTTTGAGGTTGCTCTGTCATTAATGCAGGGGCTGAGGGTCATCATCATCATCACCTTCAGGTGCAGTTGTGGTTGCAGGGTTAGGGTGAAAAATAGTTAATCCAGAAGCGGGTGGCTGTGGTTCATTGTCTTCTGGCTGTTTCTTGGGGGTTGGCTTAAAAAAGACATCCAGTTTTTGCTGCTTTGCCCTTTTTCTTTTTTCATGAAGAAGCTGCTCATGGGATGCCAAATAAGATCTTATTCCATGAACTGCTACCCTGCTGCATTCTGCATTGTAATCATTGACCTCTGAGAGCTGAACTGCTTCTCAATTTCCCTCAGAATAGAAGACAAAACAGAAGTGGAAAGCTGTCATGATGCTGCATCCTGAACTTCATCTTCTTCATCCACAGCTTCCACTTCCCCATCAAGCACAAGTTGTTGTAGATCAGCTGTAGAGAGGTCTTCACAATGGGACTCAAGAGCTCTTCAACATCCTCACTCTCCACTTCTTCAAATCCAACTTGCTTTGCAAGATCAACACAATGTTCTTTGGTTCATGGGAGCTGCTCTGACGGATCAAAGCCTTTAAAATCTTGAAAAGAATCTGGGAGAAGTTTCCGCCAAACTGCATGCAAGCAGTCTTTACTGACATCACCCCAGGCTTCCACGATAAGGTCAATTGCATTCTTGATGTTAAAGCTCTTCCAAAATTGAAGAACACTGTGTTTATCCCGCTCAGTGGCTGCAATCAGCCTCTTAAATGTGCACCTTAGATAATAAGCTTTAAAAGCTGCTACTGCACCCTGGTCCATGGGTTGATGGAGGGAGGTTGTGTTTGGGGATAGAAATAGCATTTTGATGTTTTCAAAAAGCTCAGCAATGGTTGGGAGATGGTTTGGCGCATTATCCAGACTGAGGAGAATCTTGAAATCCAAATTTTTTTTCCTGCAATACATTCTAAAAACATCCTCCAAAACATCAACAATAAGGTCAGGAAAAATTGCCCCATCATCCAACCTCTTTTGCTTGACCTAAAGTAGAGGAGACTCTTTCGGCGTTAACATTGCGCATGCTCAGGACAAAGCCCGCAAAACGATCATGTGATGTCGACACATACTCCTCCACGCACCAATGGAATCGCGTTATAGCCAACACATGTTTGCATTTTAGAAATAGCGTTCCCCTATTCGTCAGTCGTGTTATAGCTAATTTGCATTGCGGGAACACGTGTTATAGCAGAACAGACTGGTGTTACACCAGGTAAGGGAGGGTGAAATAGCTTTCCTCTTTTCCCTTTTCTGACAGTTTTTTTTTAACTCTGTAAAGGATATACTTGCCAATTTAATGAGTTCTTAACTGTTTATACACTGTAGCCATAGTAGAACTAGTTAGAAATGTTTTCCTGAGTTTGCTCACACAGGTCTCTCACACACACGACCGCATGCACTATCCAGTTTGCTGGTGGGTGACTTGGCTAGCTTCAGACTGAATACTTTAATCTTATGACTTCTTTGGTATAGATGCATCTGATGTAATGATGTAGATGGCCAATTTGGTTATTCTAGCGACAGCAATGATGAATTGAACTCTTTTGGGGAAGTTGCCATATGCAAAAGAGTGTCCCTGGATGGTCACAGTCATCAAATTGCGCTTGAAGGTTATCAGGTTGGTTGGAAAGAAAGGGAAGCAGGAGACACCTTTGTCACCTCACTCAGTGCCTCTTTTGCTTATCTTCAGTTTTGCTGAGAAAACTGGTGCTTAAAGCATTGAATGGGTTGGCTTCTCACTTGTCCTTCCCTCTCCAACTGCCTAGGGAATCTAGTTAGGTTTATTGTCGGTAGGTCAATAGATCACGCCCGGAAACTCTCTTTACTAGGATTTCATTGCCCGGGATATCGGGCTTTAATGACTTGTCTCCAATACTTGAATATTATTGCCTTTGCTTATGGAACAGCAGATATGTGTCCTTCGTATTCCCCACAATGTCATTGTGTTTGGTGGGTTTAACAGACTTGCTGCTGTTATACCTCAAAAGATAACCATATTTAAACAGAACTCAAATCCACAGTTCTATGTGACAGCATAATTTCAGTTAGTCACACTCTATAAAATTCACATACCCAATGACTATCTCTCCATATTTATACAATCAATTCATGCTGAATTGTGTTCCTACCCCGAAAGCAGGAGGCCTGTGTTTAAGTCCCACCAGCTCCAGAAGTGTATAATAACATCTCCAAGCAGGTTGATTATCTGTAGAATGTAGAGTAGGATCTTGTGGTGGAGTGGTAGTGTTCCTATTTCTGGTCCAGAGGATCCAGGTTTAAGTCCCACTTAGCCCCAAATGTGTCACAGCATGTCATGGAGATCTATAGCACAGAAAAATGCCCTTTGACCTACTGGGTCTGTGCCAGACATAAGCAAGCTGTAGAATGTACAGTAATGTAATCTTGTTAGCCTCTCTTTTAACAAGTCTGTTTTTAAAGGTTCAGTTCATGTTTCCAGTCAATGAGGAAAATCATTATTTGACACCAAGTATGTTTTCATGATAATGTCTTTACACATTTTCCATAAATTTGTCAGTGTTTCTCTACATAAACTGACTTCTTTTTCAGCAAATAATAAGCAAACTGTTAAGAAATTATTGAAATGCTTACTCATTTAAACTGTAGCATAAATTATCCATCACCTTCAAAAGGAATGCTCACGATATGTTTACAGATCTAATTCATTATCAGTTTTTTTATAGACAGGTCACTTTGCTCAAAGATACTAAAATTTCCATGAAGCTATTTGTCATTTGAGAGTTCATTTGTTGGCTTGGAAAGTTCCACTCTGCGATGTTAATGTGAGCAAATATGGGTTGGCTACCAGCTTAAAATTAACCAAGGAACTTTAACTTCTGAACACTGACATTATTGCTTGGTTCCTATGTCAAATATTTACAGAACAGTATTCAAGGAAAGGGAGTACTCCAATCTAATGCTGTAAAATTTCAGCCAACATTAGTATTTGCTGGTAAATCCTGATTATAATGTGTTAATAGTGGAGCCTTGTACATGCTTGCTGATGAAGCGTGCATTCCCCTACTATTAAAAACATTATAATCCAGTTTTAAAAACTTCAAAGGAAATGAAAGCATGTCATGAGGTTGTTTGAATTGTGTTGTGGCATTGACATAGTGTTATACTGAAGCTGATGCAAACTCAGTCATGTTGACTCCTGGAGGGTCATTTCGCACTATTTGGCTTTAGTGCATACAGGCCAAAACTGCTGCTTTTTCACTTGCACATCCAAAACCATTTTGGACAGATACAAAATAACAGTATGGTATATCCTAAATTATTAAATTTTGAAAGGCTTTCTTACAGCAAATGGGGAAAGACTGCTGGAGAAGCTGAAGGTGAGGATCACCAAAACTAAAATTGAGAAAATCTGGAGAGAGATTAGGATAGCTGCCTTTATACACAGTCTTCTTTGAGTATGGTACATACATGTCTGTGGTTGAAGAAGAGGCTGTCACATCTCATTACTGCAAGATTGCAGAAATTTTGAAAGTTGCAGAAGATAGAGGGTTATGGGAAGAGGCAGTAAAATTAATTTTGCATTGCTGCAGAAAAATTCTGGCAATATCTTTTAGTTTGAAAACTTCTATGGTTTTACTCCTCCACCACACTAGAAAAAGTTTAGAATATCCGTGACCACTAAAGATGAAAATGCCCATATTTCTAATTGACAAATCTAGTTGAACTTTCTCAGGGGGTCACTGGGCCAATGCCTGTGAATATGATCTATACGGAGTTACAGAAAATGTTGTTGAATTGTTCACAAGAGGTCATTAGCTAAAATGACAGCACGTGGAACTGAGTGTTAACCTGATAATATGGGCAGGTAATTATTTGGGAGCTAAGAGACAAAAGATAGTGATAAAGGATTCATTTTATGATTGGCAGGATTTGACAAATGTCTTCCCAAGCATCCATACTGATGTCACGGTTTCTTATCACAAAAATGTTCATTACTTGGAATAAGGAATAAAGAGTTGTGTATGATATCAGTAGAGATCAATAATGTTTTAATTTTTTTAAAATCTGAAAGCAGGTATTTCCTAAAGAAAGGAAGCCACAAGGCTCACAGCTTAAACTAAAATAAAAATTTGCTGCACAGAAATCAAAATATCTGAATCAGGTCACAACTTAACTGGGAAAAGTTTGCTGATAATCATGCTGCACTGTTCCACAATCCATTACAAAATGTATACTATAACAGTGAGACCACTCAAAGTGATTGATTTGCCTGATTCACAGGACAAAAGCAATTCTTAATAGGTTTTATTAGTAAAAAAAAAGAAAACACAAAACTTTAATGAGAAGTGAAAAGAAAGAATTTCCAATCAACTATTACTCACCCCTTAGAAACCTCAAATACACGTACACACTCATTCATGATTATGACATACAAAAGGCAAAGTGTTTAATACGTATACTGTGGATGGAAAAAGAATATAGATTGGGTAAACATGATTCCAAATATCAAAAGTTTAGACCATATGGAGGCAAGTTATTTTGTGTATGGTACCTTAATGGCTACCATCTCTGGTTTGAACTCTCCTATTTCCAATATGCTTTAACGATAGGGTTTTATATCTAAAATTCTTTTGCTCTCTTTTTTGGCGATACCAGAGATCCAAATCACTATTAGTCGACTTGCTACATTAATGAGAGTTTCAGCTCTTTTTGCCAACTCCCAGAATTTCAACTGAATTCTGCTGGAAGAGATGCTTCATTCATTGCAGCTTATTCAAAGGTCTCAAACAAAACTTGAATGCAGAAGCCCTCTTCCCCTCCCCTCACCCCAAACCTGTTCATCCCTATAATTAACTGGCTGTTCTTCGTTTGCTAGAGTGTTCACCTCCCAGCCAACCTGGTCACATGATTACTTACTGGAACCAAACAACTGCTTCTCCAGAAGTCATACCTAATTCTTGAAGGGACCAACACCCATACAGAATATATATTCCTTTTCCCTAAATGCGTTTGGATCAAGACATTTGTATTTCTAAGCTTGCAAGTGGCCGTAACTCTGGAGACACAATAATTCTTATGGATGGGAGTTGGCAGTTACCAAGGAACATTGTTGTTTTTTTCTGCTGATTTAGTCTGTTTATGGTGAATGTTGTTCAGTGTATCAAAATGTGAGAATATCTACTCTGGATTGAAGAAAGTCATAGTGTGATTTCTTGGAGCAGTGGAACGGCAAGGGGATTGAGATATTCCTGTACACAAATTGTGAAAAGCTGGTGCATGGTTAAAAGGTAGTTCAAAAATAATGGAATATTGACCTTTTTAAATCAAAACTGGTGAAATTGCAAAGCTTGGAACTGATGCTTCAGTTGCATTTGCCCTTTGGTCACTTGTGTTGATGGAATACTGGAGGTTGTGTTGTACAGCAACCATCAGCAAGTATGTGCTGGCCCACAGGGGAGCAGCACAGATTCATCAGTATGTTAAAAGGTTACATTATGTGAGTCACTATGTCAGAAGAGCTTGTCATAGAAATAAATACAAGGGTACGCTTTGTTTACCAGTAGGGCAGTACCCACAAATCTCAGTCTGAAAATGCACTATTATTATGAGTTGCTGGGTTACTTGCTTGACCTTCCTAACAGACAATTGAAAAATATTCAAAGTTTGTTTTCTCTTTCAGGCAAGTTGATGGATCAATCCCAGTCCCAACTCATTTCTACAGTATTATTACCAGCTGCCTGGATAGTACTCAGCCTGTGGACAAGTGTGATGGGCAACTCACTGCGTCATCATTCATTCTTCCACACAGATCTGACAATGATGAAAGTTGTAACGTAAGTGGAGAAAGCCCTGATGTGGAGGTGCTGGTGTTGGACTGGGGTGGACAAAGTCAGAAATCACACGACACCAGGTTATAGTCCAACAGGTTTGTTTGAAAACACAAGCTTTCGGAGCCTCTTCACCTGAAGAAGGACTGAGGCTGCGAAAGCTTGTGTTTTCAAATAAACCTGTTGGACTATAACCTTGTGTCATGTGATTTCTGACCAAGTGGAGAAAAGCAGAAGCATTATATAATACTATGTAATAACCATTGTGTAATAATGAGAGGAAGGAATTCACTCTGAAGAAAATACCCCAAGAGTCAAATTCATTAGTTATGGGGTCTTTCTGGCCCTGAATTACACAGTATATACCATTACAGTTTTTGTTTTTTCTACTAACCAACTTGATAGAATGGCTATAAACACTTATGTTGGTGCACGGGAATAAGAACCACTGTTAACTATACCTATGTACTATAAAGGATCTGTGGTTTATAGGTGAGGTGGCTAAATACCTATCAGTTTTAATTGAGTTTTTGTATCATATAAAAGTGCACAGAATACTGAAGGAATCAAATTGAAAATTTAGACAAGAAATAATAAAATGGTTTTAGCCTGAGAAATTTCATTTTGGAGATGGAGGCAAAATAGATTCAACACCTTAAAGGCTTCACTGTGGATAAATATGAATAAATATAAAAATAAATGTAAGTATTCACACTGTGTATACCACCTTATGTGATACTGTACCACACTGACCAGCAACATCCAAGATGCAAGCTCTTCTGTATTATGAATTAGCTAATCTGAGCTAAAATGGCAATGGGAATGCTTCCATATATAAAAAGGTTCTCAACTCTGATCAGCATTTGTTGAGCCCTGTTGAAGAACACAGGTCAGGAACCTCGGCTCAGTTTGAATAGTCTATAACACTGACTATCGAGGTCATTAAGTATGGCTATTTGAGAGATGTACTGGCTGCAGGGACCAATCCAAAGAATGGCATCAGACATAAAATGTTCAGACATAACTACTTGGGTAGTGGTATACTCGAAAAGGAAAAGGGAAGAAAACTGAAAGATGAAAGTCATGGGCCAAACACTGATAGAAAGGAATTCTTTCTCAAGAAATATCACACAATGCAATACTAAAGTAATGATATAAAAACTCAGTAACTGTGATAGATATTTAGCTACCTCACTTATAAGCCTCAGATCCATTACAATACGTAAGTATAGGTAACAATCAATATATGTTTCTTATTCCCAGACACCAGTGTAAGTATTTATGGCCATTCTGTCAAGTTTGTTAGTGCAGAAAACTGTTCAAGGATGTATGCTGTGTAATTCAGGGCCAGACAGAACCATCACAAATAGATTTGACACTTGGGTCTTGGACATTTTCTTAAGCGTCATTTCCACACCATTTTCACCAATACCAAATTCCCTCGCAACAACACAGTGAACTGATTATTTAACAAATGTGTTTAAGTCCAAAATGACTCCTCTTCTGAACCTCATATAATACAACACAGGTATTTAAGATACATATCGACAGGACAAATCCTGTGTGGTTAATGATGAAAAGAAATGGATTTTCTAGCAGTTTGAACAAAATATGAATATGGTTTCAAGCTAAAAGATGTAACGTTGGCTAAATCATTAATTCGCTGTGCTGTTGTGAGGGTTTGGTGTTGGTGAAAAGCTGGCCTGAGAATGGGAGAGGAAGGAATTCACCCTGAAGAAGATGGCCGAGTGTCAAATGCACCATTAGGACAGGGAATACCTCCTGCCTGATCATCAGAGGCACATACTGGAATGGGTCCTCGAATTATTAAAATAGTTTCATCGTTATTAGAAATGCAGTGTGTTTATATGCATGTATGTGGGCCAAATCAAATTCTGTGTCCATACAGAGCAAAAGCTAGTCGGTGTAACCGCTTAATGGAGCAAAAACTTTTAGTGTGGCATGAGCAGACCCACACTGCCAAATGTCCTCGATGCCAAAGTGACCAGTTTCCAACAATTCAGTGTCAAACAGGAGTCCTTGTTATGCCACATTAGCAACATGGATGGAGTGTTCATGACTTTCAATTTGTCTAGCAACCAAGTTATGGACTGAAAAGGTTTGAAAGCAGTTCTAGCGAAAACACAGGACATGAGACGACAGGATAATGATAAATACTAGTTTGCATAGCCAGCTTAAAGCCTATTTTAATTCTCAAACATACCAAATCCAGTTGCCTGCAGGAGTTTTTGTGCATGTCCATAACAATGATTAGATGGATGAGAATGGAGTGAAGTTATGCATTAATAACCTATGGAATAGGCAACTCAGTGGCTTATGTATGGAATAGCTTAGTGTGGGGGACATTCAGATCCCATCAGATCAAAAGGTATCTGGAAGGAAAAAAGCACCCAAATTGCAGTTATATCTGGGATGTAACATCTGTAGCATGTGCCTCAATAAGTCAATCAAGAACCATGATGAAGCCAAATGGAATAGATGGACGGTTATTGGAGGGAAAAAAACTGTCAGAAGGAGTGGAAAAAAAGTGTGCTACCTTGATATTTTGTGTCAAATCGTGGGATGTTATTAGTGCACAAGCTTCATCATATCATTCAAAAATGCAGAATCTCCAATTCAGTGGATGGCAGGGGAAGGTGCTTTGTTGTGGAGAGATGTTTGAGAAAGTGAAATTACCACACTTGATCCAGAGTGGGATCCTTCAGATGATGCCATGGCCAAAGTGACTCAGAGTGAATTCAGTGACTTCTTTACATCAGATAGTGAAGATAAATTTGATGGGTGTAGAAATGCTTTCATTGTGGTTAAAATTTGTGCAATTAATTTATTTGTAAACCATGCCACATTAATTTACTATAGAGTCCCAACCTCTTTTAATCACATTTTAACTAGTGAGCATCCACACCAGCAGTTTCCCCTTTTCTGGCAGGTTTATTTACATGCTAATATCCATGGTATTGTAATATCTTTTATAACATTCTGGATTGCTATATTAGTGAGCTGACAACACACTCAGTTTACAGTTATCTTCTTGAATGCATACCAGATTGATGGGATGAAAGTTTTTCTCCCTCTGGTTGTCTGCAAAGGGCTTGCAAGAAATATACACACATTAAAAAGGGGAAGAGAGAGGCTGTGAGGCTCAACAATGTTCATTGTATAATACATATGGAGTACTGTGCTTTCCAACATACCAGTTAGCTGATGTGCTAGCTTACAACTAGCATGTAGTTACATTCTATGTATAGAACAATACCTTCACAACAAAAATACATCTAGAACAAATTTTGTATATTTCAGAGTAACGATGATGAATCAAGATGGGTTGAAGACCTTATGAAGTTACATACAGCACGTGTGCGTGACATTGAACACCTCACTGGTTTGGATTTCTACCGCAGGACTAGCAGAGCTTACCCTGAAATCCTTTCTTTAAAGACATTCCTACAGACGTTTGAAAGTGAAATCTAAACCTCTTGTGTATTTGTTGTTCTCACAGTACATCTTTTCCTTACAGGTGTATATTTTTTTAATACTTTTTTGTATTTATTAATTCAAACCATAGAATATTTTAAAGGCTGTTACTTCAAAGCTTTGCACCTAATGTCACACTTAATAACAAGCATGTGTCTTCTTCCCCACCTTTGTCATTATTTAGCTGTTTGAGTGATGTTTGTGTTTAACTGTTTGTACTACTGTGGCTTTTGTTTTTTTGCCTAAGATTAGGACTGGAGCCTACAGGATTAAAATTTGCATTGATAAAAATCCAAGATTATTCACTGCATTGTTTGTTCTGTAATTTCTGTCCTGCATATTATAATAGGACGTATAAAGCAATTATATTTCAATGTTGCTGAGATGAGGCCAACTTATATTTGTGCTTCATATGCAAATTGTGTCACAATTATTATAAACCTTAAGTCAAATTGCAACAATGGTGCTTTGATTCGGGAAGAAACAAATAATTTGCCCGTCAAAGAAGTAAAATGTTATATTAAATGTGAAATAAGCAAGCTCCTACTTACTCTTCCATGCACATTACAGAGACGCTGTTAGCAGAAAAGAACTATGGGACCTGAGAGGTCTAAAGGGAATGGGAAAAAAGAAAATAGTATAGTGGCTGCTTTTATCTTTTGAGGGGGCATCTTTCCTCCTTTGATGTTTGTTCAGAGTTTTTATTGGAATTATTATGTGTATAGATATGTTCTGGAATAAACTGCGATCCATACAACATTTTCTTGAAACCTATATTTTAAAAATGTGCTTTCTTCCATGACAGTAAATCTTGAGACAACCAGCTTGCATTTTAAGAGTAATCTTACATTAAATATGCTACAACTTGAGCAACAGGCAACTGCAGTGGCTTTTTGAACAAGGAATTCAGGTTTAAATATGCAGTTCAGAATAAAGATCATGAGAATGCTTCACAATTTTCCTGATTTTTTGGGTGACGGTTCTCATGATGGTCTGCCTCAGTGGAAGAGCTACAGAAACGGTAGTTATACAGTTTTCCAAGGGTAGAAATGGGAGAAATCGTGTGGGAATAACACCTTGTCTTTTTTTTGAAGAAATATAAATTTGAAATTAAAGCTTCAAAAAATGAATAAATTAGCATGAATTTAACAAGCATAGAGCTAAGTTGGTGCAAAATAGCATGAGCTGGCATACAATGTTGAAGCAACTTGGCTAGAACATTACACGTAAATGTTCTGTTTCAGTTTTGAGCATGTTTCTGGGATATACCTGGGAAAGCATGAGGTGTGAGCTGTCTCATGTATTTGAAAAAAAACAAAACAAGAAACAAATTTGTTTCCTCTTCAGTTTAGCTTTCAGATTAAAATAGTGCCTGGATTTCTCTTTCCTCATGGATGTGGGATCTGTTTCAGTTGAAATACGCACAAATTCCAGAACAGAAGAACTACATAAAAACTTGCCAGATAACATATACAGTGTGTTCTGATAATGAATTGACTAAATAGTGTTTTGTTCATTTTGTACTGCTATCTCCATGTTTTCCATTTATACTGAACTGGAGGGAGTGTTGATACAGAATGTACACAGTTGAATTGCCCTGGCACAATAGGTCATTTCTGTGTAGTGGGTTTGTAAATCAAAATGGAAACAAATAAACATAATCGTGTAAAAGAAACTTGATCATTGTACTGTAGTATTTACTTTGTATATGTTCATTGCTTTTGGAATAATGTTCAAAACATAATGTGCAGCCAGGATTACTAAAAGCACTTTCAGTAGATAAATTTTGACATCAATGTTTCTGCTCATTGGACAGAACACTTCCTGTCGTGTTGACTCTGAAATGTAGATGAAAGCTGGTTGCATAAGGCTGGCCTGTATTACTCATGAGTTCAGTCAAGACCTTTGGACATAAAGCAGGAGGAGACTCACTATCATCCTTCATCAGTGTGAATTCCACAGTGAAGCATCCAACAGTTTGAAGTCGGCTTTAGATGTGAAAGAATAAAACTTTTAGAATGTACTTGAGATGTGCACTTGTCTTCAGTTCATCCCACAGTGCTCTGTCAATTAAATTACGGTCATTGCCTAAATCAACAATAATGTTCACTTCATTACCACCAACAATCACTAGGGATTTCTCGTGGCTGCTCCTAATGACTGGAAATGATGTATCCATGTTTACTATTCATGTCCTGACTCTCTGCAGCACTTTCAAATTGTCTCACAGTTGTGTTTCTTCAATCTCTCCTTCCTTTTCAGGGTTTGGCAGATTTTCCTCTCTGTCCAGTTTTACTTCTGCAATTGTTCAAAATGGTCCTTACTCCCATTTTTTTTTTGCATTTCTTCCCCCTGGCAGACAGAGTAGCTACATCCGAAACCTTCCCTCTCACTGACTGTTGCAGTTTACATTTACATGCACCTGGATTCTGTTTTGGGTAATTCAGTTAACCTCAACTTTTGTTGTGCTGATGGAAGAGGTGGGACCAGGATTTCATACTGTCCACCCACAGCTTCCAAAATGGCTGCTATTCTCAAAGTGTAACCTTGTCTTCCTGCAGCTAATGTCTCAATACATTTGATTTGCAGTGTCAATTTACCTGGTTCATCCTCTGGCTGTTCAAATCCATTGCAACTGGATTCCAATCATCTAGTCACTGCCACAAGTGAGTCCAAATTGAGCTCCCGCTTTCCTTTCTTCCAGTCTCTGATGGAAAACAAGCCTTGGGAATGTGGAATTCGGTGTTCTTCGAAATGTTCACTCTACATTTTTAACTCATCTTTTCTGTTAACATCTTGAAAGACTCCCTCACTGGTGCACCCACTTTGAATAGAAACAAGGCATTCACTGTGCTCTGCATCACCCTCACCCCATCCAAAAATAGACTGTGACTGTCAGTGAACACTCCAACTCCACCAGCCAGGCTTTCCATTTCACACTGATGGTGGTGGCATCACCTGATAGATCAGAGATAGTAGGAACTGCTGATGCTGGAGAATCTGCGATAACAAGGTGTAGAGCTGGATGAACACAGCGGGCCAAGCAGCATCAGAGGAACAGGAAGGCTGACGTTTTGGGTCTAGACCCTTCTTCAGAAATGGGGGAGGGGAAGGGGATTCTGAAATAAATTGGGAGAGAGGGGGAGGCGGATAGAAGCTGGATAAAGGAGAAGATAACTGGAGAGGAGACAGACAAGTCAAAGATGTGGGGTTGGAGCCAGTAAAGGTGAGTGTAGGTGGGGAGCTAGGGAGGAGATATGTCGGTCCATGGAGGACGGACAGGTCAAGGAGGTGGGGATGAGGCTGGTGGGTAGGAGGTGGGGGTGGGGCTTGAGGTGGGAGGAGGGGATAGGTGGGAGGAAGAACAGGTTAGGGAGGTGGGTACGAGCTGGGCTGGTTTTGGGATGCGGGAGATTTTGAAGCTTGTGAAGTCCACATTGATACCATTGGGCTGCAGGGTTCCCAAGCGGAATATGAGTTGCTGTTCCTGCAACCTTCGGGTAGCATCGTTGTGGTACTGCAGGAGGCCCAGGATGGACATGTCGTCTGAGGAATGGGAGGGGGAGTTGAAATGGTTTGCGACTGGGAGGTGCAGTTGTTTGTTGTGAACCGAGCGTAGGTGTTCCACAAAGCGGTCCCCAAGCCTCCGCTTGGCTTCCCCGATGTAGAGGAGGCTACAGCGGATAGATCAAGCAGCTCAATTCCCCAGACAACAGACAGATCAGTTCCAGCAAATGCCATGACACAATAGGGAAACATTGACGAAGTGGTAATGTTACTGGATAAGTAACCCAGAACTCATGTTAATAATCCAGGGATTTGGGCATGAATCCCATCATGAATTCAATTTAAATAAAGTCTCCAATTTGAAAGATAGCCTAGCGGTGACCATCATTGAAAACCCAAGTCATGCACTTTCCGGAGGAACCCTGCCATCTTTTCTTGTAACTCTTAGAATCCCTACAGTGTGGAAACAGGCCCTTCGGCCCAACAAGTTCACACTGACCCTCAGAGCATCCTAGCCAGACCCATCCCCCTATTACCCACCAAATCTACACATCCCTGAACATTATGGGCAATTTAGCATGGCCAATCCACCCAGCCTGCGCATCTTTGGACTGTGGGAGGAAACCAGAGCTCCCGGAGGAAACCCACACAGACACGGGGAGAATGTGCAAACTCCACACAGACAGTTGCCTAAGGGTGGAATCGAACCCGGGCCCCTGGTGCTGTGAGGCAGCAGTGCTAACCACTGAGCCACCTCTAGATCCACTGACTGACTCTTAACTGCCATCTGGTCAATTAGGGATGGGCAATAGATTCTGGCCTACCACCAGTGCCCACATCCTGTGAAAAAATAAAAAAAATTCTATTTATCTCCATCACAGGCTTTTTTAAATTCATTCACTGGATGAGGGTGTTGCTGGCTGGGCAGCATTTGTTGCCCACCCCTAATTGCCCAGAGGGCAGTTCAGAGTTAACCACATTGCTGTGGGCCTGGACTCACATGTAGACCAGACCAGGTAAGGATGGCAGTTTCCTTACCTAAAGGACATTAGTGAACCAGGTGGGTTTTTCCTGACAATTGATTCACAGTCATCATTAAATTCTTAATTTCAGATATTTTTATTTAATTCAAATTCTGCCATGGTGGGATTCAAACCCAGGTCCCCAGAACATTACCTGGGTCTCTGGATTAACAGTCCAGCAATAATACCACTAGGCCATCGCCTCCCCATCACCGAACAAACAACATGGGAAGTTACAAATGTAATTATCCGACACATCATTTTATCATTCACATGGGCTGACTCCTAGACACGTGCTTATCTGACCTTCTCCTCCCAGGTTACATGACCCCATACATGGTACAGACTACTTGACAGCTCCTTATCCAACTACTGTAGAGAATCTTGAGTCCACACACACAATTAGCTATCATCATGACACTTGCCAGTTCTGTCAAATGACACTTGCTCACCAAAAAACCTGCTCACCAACACTGAGTTTGGATTCTGTTGACACAAGCAGCTACGGACTCATAGTAGACTTTTTCCAAATGAATCAAAGAGCTGAATTTCAGAGGTGTAATGGGAATTACTGTCCTTGTCATCAAAACAGAACTTGAATGAGTGTGGTATTAAGAAGCCCGAGAAAAATTGTAACCAATACGTATCAGGCGAGAATTCATCTCTGGTTAGAATGATGCCTAGCACAAAAGATGATTAGTTATGGTTGTTGTAAGTGAATCATTGTAGTCCCAGGGTATCTCGGCAGGAGTTCCTTAGAGTAATGTCCTGGCCCAAACATCATCAGTGACCTTCCCTGCATCATAATGGCAGAACTGGAGATATTCACTGATGATCACAGTGTTGAGTAGCATTTGCAACAATAGAGTCTAATCACCTCTTCCTGACATTCAACATCATTACAATTGTCAAATGCGAAGTCCTCAACATCCTGGGGTCATCATTGACCAGAAAAAATAATTGGGCATAAGCTGCAGAAGTGCTATGATTACAAGGACATATCAGAGGCTGTGTATTATGTAGAGCTACTCAACTCCTGACTCCCCAGAGTCTTACCTTATTATCCACAAAGAACAGACAGGGGTATGGTGACGTTTATACACTTGCCCAGATAAACACAACTGCAAAAACAGTCAAAGCTTGACACCATCCAGAATAAAGCAGTTTGCCAGATTAATACCCTGCCCACCACTGGTAAACAGTGCTACCATTTACAAAATGTGCAACAGAAACACATCAAGACTTCTTTAGCAGAATCTTACAGGTTCTTAACCCATATCATTTAGAAAAACAAATGCAGTAGGTCCATGGCTACACATCTGCAAGATGCACACTGTCCTGACTTGAAAATGTGTTGTACTTCCTCCGTGGTTGTTGGACCAAAATCCTGAAACTTATTCCTTTCACCACTGAATGAGTTTCTAACACTAATGGACTCCAGCAATTCAAGAGACAGTTCTTGCCATCTTATCAAGGTGAATACATATTAGCCTTGCCCTTGACACCAGACTCCTAAGAATGAATGAAAGAAAAATTCTAATAAAAAATCTGAATCCACCACTTATGCCATGTAGATTTCACACAAGAAACTTGTTTTTAATTCCTGGGGTAAGGATATATGTTATTAGCTTGTTATTCCTAATGTACACACACATTACTGCTGATCTAAAATAACACATTATGTTACCCTAATAAAGAAACAGAAAATGCTGGAAAATCTCAAAGTCTGGTAGCATCTGTAGAGAGAAACAGAGTTAAAGTTTCAGGTTGATGAACTTCCATCTATTTTAAAAAATCATCAGCCTTAAACGTTCAAGCTGTTTCTCTCTCCAAAAGCACCTGCTGAGTATTTTCAGCATGTTCTGTTCTTCTTCAGCTTTCAGGTATCTGCAGTATTTTGCTTCTGTAATCTCTGATTTTACAAGTTGAGACTCAAGATCAGCTCATGACCTGGATTCTTTATAATTGTGAACTTGAGCTGAACACTGCAATGAGAAGCAATTCAGAATTTTCAATTATCTTTGAATTCTGCCCTCTTACTAGCCATGTCATTGTGAATATTTATCTTGCAAACAAAACCACACCTGTTCTGCAACAAATTTTCTGCTGATAGAGCAGTCAGATCAAAGATGAAGTGGCAGGATTTATGTAACATGCATTTCTTTAGCAATCACTTCTTTCATACTACGTCTGAGGAATCTGATTTTTTCTCAGCTTGATCCAATAGTTTTCCAATGGTGCTCAGAGCAAAGTTCCATTTGTTAGCTCGGTCTCTTACCTTTCTGAATTTCAGAATCAGATACACAAAGGCCAGTGTTGTGAAAAAGAGAGGCAAGATGGCTTTCAGGAGGCAATGATGCAATGGTACTGTCAGTTGTCCAGGAATCCAAAGTCCCTGCTTAACATGCATTGGTATGTCTGCCACCATGGCTGATCATGAAATTTGAATTCAATAAAAAAAATCTGAAATTAAAATCTGGTTTAATGGACCCCATGGAGGTGAGGAGGAAGACTCCTGCAAGAAAGGGCTGGTTGGGGATAAGTAGGGGGTTGGGGCTGGGGCTGGGGAGGAAGATGGAATCCAGTCTCAAATTGAGAAAGCCATCATTGATGATGGATCTAGTGATTGACAATGATTGTTGACTTCCTACTTTGATCACTTCTGTGTCTCACTCCCCACCGACAGCTCCCTCCCCATTATAACCCTACTGTCTTTGTGTCCAACCCTGGAGAATCTATCCCAGAGTTACCAACTATGGGGAAGAAACAAGGGACACATTGCTGGAGGACAAGTGATAATTGGGAGTTGAGGGGAGCTACAGCTGGAGTGGCAGTGATGAAAAAATGGATGCTATCATCCTACAAGAGTACAGCAAGTTTGTACTCCATGGTACCATTGCCACTTCAGCTGGGCAGAGCCTCAGTAATCCAAACAGTGTATTGGAGGATATTCTACTGGACTACTATGTGACAATGCACGTTTCCTCAAGCTCTGATACCTCTGGGCATTATCAAGTTCAATAATTTTAGGCCCTAAACTCTTCCATGTCCCAGCCCCCTACCCCACACACCAGGCCTTGTTACCACATAGCCTGCCACTACACACCCCCTGTTGTTAGTCACTAACAGTCCCCATTAACAACTATTCACCCTCCCAGCCTGATCGTTAGCAGCTCTTTGTCTGTCCAACTGCTCTTCTCTCTCTTTAGACTCTATCCTATCGTTTACTCCCTACCCCATCCCTGCTCCCTTTTTTCTGCATATAAACTGATGTTTTCCCAGCCACCATCAGTTCTGAATAAGGGTCACTGGACCCAAAATGTTAACTCTGTCCTTTTCCTTCACAGATGCTGCCAGGCCTGCTGAGCTTTTCCAGCAACTTTGTTTTTGTTCCTGATTTACAGCATCTGCAGTTCTTTTGGTTTTTATTATCTTTGATGTATTTAGCAACTCTGCTAACCACTGACTCAATAATTGAAGTTCGTATAATGACAAACAGTGTCTTCTCCACCATTTGGTTCCTGCAGTCTGTAGCTAGGCAAGGGAGAGACAAGTGTGAGAGTGTGGGTCAATATATTTGGCTAATGTAATTGGCAGCATATGCAAGCTGAGGGTGTATAGCAGTGCAAAGGATCTGAGGAAGGTGTGGTGTAGCATTAGATGACAGGTATATTTCCCAATTGATGGAAATTAGAGTTATAGAGTTATAGAGTAGTACAGCTTAGAAACAGGCCCTTTAGCCCAAACTTGTCCATGTTGACTGTGGTGCCCACTCAGCCAGTTCCAATTGCCTGCATTTGGTCTATATCCCTCCAAACCCCTCCCATCCATGTACCTATCCAAATGTTTTTTAAATGTTGCTATTGTACCTGCCTCAACGACTTTCTTTGTCAGTGCATTCCAAACATGCACCACTCTCTGCATGGAGAAGTTGCCCCTCAGGTCCCTCTTAAATCTTTCCCTCTCACCTTAAACCTATGCCCTTTAGTTTTCAATTCCCCATCCCTGTGAAAAAGTCTATATGCATTCATCCTATCAACGGTCCTTATGATTTTATACACCTCAATAAGGTCACCCCTCATGCTCCTACGTTCTAAGGAATTAAGTCCTAACCTGGCCAACCTCTCCCTGTAACTCAGGCCTTCTAGGCCTGGCAACATCCTCGTAAATCTTCTTTGTACACTTTCCAGTATAACTATGTCTTTCCTATGGCAGGGTGACCAAAGCTGTACGCAATACTCCAGGTGCAGCCTCATCAACAACTTATACAACTGTTGCATAACATCCCAACTCCTACCTTTAGTGCTTCAACTGATGAAGACCAGCATGCTAAATGCCTTCTTCACCACCCTGTCCACGTGTGACACCACTTTCAACAAATTATGTATGTGTACTCCTAGGTCCTTCTGTTCCACAACACTCCTCAGGATCTTACTATTTACTGTATAAGTCCTACCTTGGTTTGACTTTCCAAAATGCAACATCTCACACTTATCTGCATTGAATTGCATTTGCCAATCCTCAGCCCACTTCCCCATCTGATCAAAATCTCTCTGTAATTTTTGATAACCTTCTTTGCTGTCAGTGATACCTCCTAATTTTGTATCATCTGCAAACTTACTAATCATGCCTTGTACATTCCCATCCAGAACATTTATACAAATAACAAAATCACAAAGGTCCCAGCACTGATCCCTGTGACACACCACTAGTTATAGGCTTCCAGTCCGAGAAACAACCTTCAACCATCACCCTCTGCTTCCTACCATCGAGCCAACTTTGAACCCAAGTAGCTAGCTCTCCCTGGATCCCATGCAACCTAACCTTCATGACTAGCCTGCTGTGTGGGACCTTGTCAAAAGCCTTACTAAAGTCCTTATGGACAACATCCACTGCCCTGTCGTCATCCATTCTCTTGGTTACTTCTTCAAAAACTCTAAAAGATTTGTCAGACATGACTTCCACGCACAAATCCATGCTGACTATCCCTAATCAGACCTTGACTATCCACATGTTGGTTGTTCCTGTCCCTCAGTATCCTCTCCAATAACTTGCCTACTACAACTTGCCTTCAGAAAGAAAGAAGGAGAACATGCCCTCATCTACATCAACGGAACCGAGGTTAAGAGAGTGAAGAGCATCAAGTTCCCTGGAGCAACGATAACTGGCGACCTGTCCTGGACACCCCACATAAACACAACAGCCAAGAAGGCACAACAACTCTCCCCTTTATCCACCCCCCACCCCCTCCCAGGCGGCCCTGGAAACCTGTCACGTCCCTAGGGTCCCTCTCCAAATTCTACAGAAGCACAAAGGCCCGGCATGGCAACTGCTCTGCCCAGTACCGCAAGAAACCACAGAAGGTGTCATTCACAGTCCAGAACATCACAGAAGCCAGCCAACCATCCATCCATGGACCCCACCCATACAGCTTGCTACCTCGGATAGGTGACCAATGCCAGCAAAGATGCATTGCACCTCAGTAGTGACCTCCTACAACCTCTTCTGTCAGGCAGAAGACACAGAAGCCTTAACACACACACAAACAGGCCCAGGAACAGCATCAGACTGTTGAATGGACTCTAGCCTCAAATAATATAACCTGCAATATAACTTGTATTTCATCTAAGTCTTTTTGATCTGTACATCCTTTGCTTGCTGTGATTTGTCTGTGCTGCTTGAAAACAAAGTTTTTCACTGTATTTTTGTCCACATGACAATAAAACAATCAATCAATGTCTTGGAAGATTACATAAACAAAACTGCTTTGATATCTGTTTAATAAACTGGATGCTTTATTGCCACAAAGGACAAGGATTGTCCTGCAGAAGAAGTTAAGGACTTAATTGCATGTAAAGCTGTGTTTTAAACAGACAGCTAATCCCTGAATGTAACAAGGCACAGGGGAGCTACTTCTGATAAGAAGGAAAGTTACATACTTAAAGTCTCCAGAAATATAATCAATGTTAAAGATGAAAGAATCTATTGAATCATCATTAGTTATCACACCACAAACTTGAAAGAGAGAAAATTGTAAACAAATCCAACACCAGAACTCTCCCTTAGCAGAACTTCAAAGAAAAACACTGCATAAGGATCAAACCCTGACCACTTCCAGAGACAGACACTGTTGGTAGAATCCTGGCCAGATTCCACCATTAATTGGGTAATAGCCAAGTTGTAGTTAAATAACTGCGATGTGGTAAATTGAGCAATATGTGAAGTTAGTGGTTCAGCTGCAAGGATATTGAATTTGAATATACATTCACTGACCTTGACTACTCAGATGAGGTCATGAAGCTTCTTGCAACACTTTGTAGCCTGTTGCATGGGGTTGGACTTTTGGAATTGACTTTGCTGACTATCTATTTCCACTGCCTTCACAGTGTTAGTCTGAAGGGCCCCCTGTGAATATAGGATGTATCTACTTGTCACCCCTGACACCAATGCTTCCAATGCTGGAACGTCGTCTTTTCTCTGGTGTGTCGATCTTCCTGTAGATCAGACACCCTCCCCAGCTGGTTGTAGCACCCGCTCCTCTCAAGATATACCTCCCCTTCAAACAGCGCAGGCTGGATTAAAGTTAAACTTGAACTCGAGCTAACTTCTCATAATTTTAATGTCTCTTGCTCAGTCATGCAGGCACTCATAATTACCTGCTGCAATTATGTAAGTGAGGTGACTGCATAGAATTTGTGTGCTGAATCACATTATGCATATTTCTTTTATGGTCAAAACTTTCTGGAGGGGGCCTTGAATTTCATTAGAAAGTGAATGGCTGGGGGCACATCCGAACAAGTTTAAATGCTACAGCAAAAATGAGCCGTGCAAGTGAAAACAAACTTATCCACAGCCCCATCAAGTGGTTAGAGCCAGAACTGCAGAAATCATAACCCTGAGCTGCCGATTTCACAGAATTTTCATTTTCATAGAATCTTAGAATTGTTGCGGTGCAGATGTAGGCCATTTGGCTCATTATATTACTCTGGCTACCTAAGCATTTTAACTCGGTGCCGATCTCTTGCTTTTTCCCCATAACCTTGCACATTGCTTCCACTTGAACACTATATATGTAAATGATCTGGAGGAATGTATAGATGGTCTGATTAGCAAGTTTGCAGATGACACTAAGATTGGTGGAGTAGCAGATAGTGAAGGAGACTGTCGGAGAATGCAGCAGAATATAGATAGACTGGAGAGTTGGGCGGAGAAATGGCAGATGGAGTTCAATCCAGGCAAATGCGAGGTGATGCATTTTGGAAGATCCAATTCAAGAGCGAACTATACGGTAAATGGAAAAGCCCTGGGGAAAATTGATGCACAGAGAGATCTGGGTGTTCAGGTCCATTGTACCCTGAAGGTGGCAATGCAGGTCGATAGAGTGGTCAAGAAGGCATACGGCATGCTTTCATTCATCGGACGGGGTATTGAGTGCAAGAATTGGCAGGTCATGTTACAGTTGTATAGGACTTTGGTTCGATCACATTTGTAATACTGCATACAGTTCTGGTCGCCACATTACCAAAAGGATGTGGATGCTATGGAGAGGGTGCAGAGGAGGTTCACTAGGATGTTGCCTGGTATGGAGGGCGCTAGCTATGAAGAGAGGTTGAATAGATTAGGATTATTTGCATTAGAAAGACTGAGGTTGAGGGCGGACCTAATTGAGGTCTACAAAATGGTGAGAGGTATAGACAGGGTGGATAGCAAGAAGCTTTTTCCCAGAGTGGGGGACTCAATTACTAGGCGTCATGATTTCAAGGTGAGAGGGGAGAAGTTTAAGGAAGATATGCGTGGAAAGTTCTTTACGCAGAGGGTCGTGGGTGCCTGGAACACGTTGCCAGCGGAGGTGGTAGAGGTGGGCACGATAGTGTCATTTAAGATGTATCTAGACAGATACATGAATGGGCAGGGAGCAGAGGGATACAGATCCTTGGAAAATAGGCGACAGGTTGAGATAGAGGATCTGGATTGCGCAGGCTTGGAGGGCCGAAGGGCCTGTTGCTGTGCTGTAATTTTCTTTGTTCTTTGTTCTTTGAATAATCATCCACAGCCCTCGATTGTCTGAATTGAACTCTCCTCCATCAAAATTCTAGGTAATGCATTCCAGACGCTAACCACTAACTGTGTGAAGAGGGGTTTTCTCATTTCTCATTTGCTTCTCTTGTAAAGCATTTTAAAACGGTGCCCTTTGATTCTTGGCCCATTTCCAATAGGAACAGTCACGCCCTACCCCCTCTGACCACACTGCCCATGACTTTGAAAAGTTCAATTAAATCTCAACCTTCTCCCTCCCAAGGAAAACAGTCCCAGCTTCTGCAATCTATTTCATAACTGAAGTGTCCTTTCCCTGAAACCATTCTCGTAAACCTCTTTTGACTCGAAATATTCACATTCTTCCTAAAATGTGGTGCCCAGAACTGTACACAATACTCCGGCTGGGTCCAAACAGTGTATGATATAAATTTATCATAATCTCCCTGCTCTGGCCCTTTGTGCCTCAATGTATGAAGCCTAGAATATGGTATGCTTTATAATAGCTCTCTCTATCTGTCTTGCCATCTTTAATGACTTAAGTACCATACATCCAGGAGTCTCTTTTCCTGTGCACCTTTTAGAACAGTACCCTTTGTTTTATATTGTCTCTCCATGTTTTTTGTACCAGGGTGTATCACCTGATACTTTTTGCATTGAACAACATCTTCCAGCTACAGCCCACCCATCAACATGCCAATGGCCTCTGGGAATTCTACGCTATATTCCTCACAGTTTACACTTTTCTCAAGTTTTGAGTCATCCACAAACTTTGAAATAGGCCCGACACAACAAGATTCAGATCATTAATATACAGTAAGGAAAAGCGACGATCCCAATATTGGCCCCTCTGCACCTTTTAATTCTTCACTTTGTTCTCACTCTGATCTTTCTGCCCTTAGCCTACTTTAATATTCCAATGAAACTAAATAAAAGCCTGAAGAACAGCACCTCATCTTTCAACGTGACATGCTAAAGCCTCGAGGAATAAACACTGTGGTTCAACGATCTTAGATCATAATCGCTGCCTTCATTTTGTTTCACTTGTTTACCGGTTTGAGTCGTTTCATTAATTTTAAGTTCATGTGTATTCTGAAATTGTGTGACCATATGCAACAGTCAATTTCAGTTTTTCTGCAGTTTCACACCTGGAATACCAACTGTCTCTGCAGAGTTTTGCTTTCCAGGTTGATCTTTCTGATGCTTATGCTTTTACTTTATTTAAAATTGATTTTTTCCCCTTAATTCTAATGGGATATCAAAACCACGTGAGAAATAAATTGGATTTGCTGAGATATTGATTCAGCAGATGTAACAAATTAGAGTGGTTTCGTGATGACAAGACAACATGCACGCTAACTGGCCAAAGATGACGTATATTATTGGTTTAAAAAAAAGTTTTGGCATGTTGATGGGTGGGCTGTAGCTGGAAGGTGTTGTTCAATGCAAAAAGTATCAGGTGATACACTCTGGTACAAAAAAACTCTTGTGGTCTATTAGTTCCTGCTCATGTACCTGGTGAGAAGTTTGCATGAAGCAATCCTGTAGTTTTCCACTCTGGGGAGTTCCAGTTCAACTGTAACATATTCGTGTACTTCTTCAGATTTTGTAGCCATGACAAAAATATAGTTGTACCTCCATAAAGTTAGATTATAATATAACCTAGTTAGCTTGCAGACACATGGACACTCAATGGCACTTTGTTGTGAAGCCAGCTGCTTCAGTAATGGATTCAATTTTGTATCTTCTCACCAGCTGGTACATGCACAGCAATCTCAGAATCTTTCGTGCATTTAAGCCTTATAATGTTAACATAAAATGATTTATCCCAGTGCCCTCTGAGAAATCATCCTGCAGAAATTGTGTGGATTGTGATTGACTTTCATTTGTAATCCATTTGCAAAGAAGAACATTGTAGTGATGGGATGACTATTGATAAATTTGAGGACCTCTTTCAGTGTAGATGTCTAAAATAGGCATTAGGCTTCTTGAAAATATTTATTGAGTTCCTGTTGACGGATACCTTTTAAGATCATTCAATGATAAGCTAATCTGTCCCATCAGATTCTTCAGTGGCTCCTATTGTGGTCAATGTCATTTAAGTGTAAGAACTGTCATTTAAGACAAAAACATTGCAGAGCTATGAGGAGCAGGGGCTTTCCCAGATTGCACAGCCAATTACAGGACCATCCAGACCTACAAAATCTGTTACAAATTACCTTCAGGGACTTACCTGCCAGCGGGGCAGTCAATCCTCACATTGACGTCCAGCCCTCAAACTACGCAATAGCATATGCTTATGAGATGGAGGGAAAACTTTGAATGTTCCTTAAGTTTTTCAGCCTGGTTGTGTGCTACTTGCAAACTGCTGAGGCTGCTCTGCAAAACAGACCCAGTGAAAGTTTACTACTATTTCAGAAACATAAATAATATGGTTAAATTCTGCCGTGAAAAAATGACTCACCTATATACACCTTAACGCAAACTGTCCTACCTGTACAAATACTTTGGGTTGAATTTTGCTAGAAATCATGGAGGAGTTAATTTTGGTGAGTTTTTTCATGGAGAATTTCTCTCTGTGAGGCCTAGTGAGTTATCTCACATCATCTGCCTGAACTCCTAAACTGTCTAACATCATTTATACACCATGACCCTATGGTGCCCAATTTTTGTATCCTCCAAGTTGGTGTAGACAGAAAATACTTTCCACTGCCAGGACAGCCTGAGTTTCCTGGTGTTGACACCCATATTTAAAAAAGCCAGCAGTCAGGATCTGCCCTTCATGGCTTGTGTCATTTATCCATAAAAAGAGGCTAGTCTGCAACTCACTCTGTGAAGTGTGACCTGTGTTGATGTTCATCCTCATGTGAAATGGAACTGGAAAATAACTGCCACCACACTTGGAGTAGGTTTTTGTTTCCGTCTGAGGGAATGGGCTCTACTTGTGAGTAATGTGAGTAATCCTATCGCACTTACAATCTCCTGGAGTTGTGCTGCATACATCAGAATGAGATCTGCTGTGTCAAAGGTCTATCTAAAGTCATAGTATGGCCCACCTTGCTGGATTCCTCCATTTCCCAACATATTGAGGACTACAGTAAACTTTAAATTGTGAGTCATATGAATACTCACTGCTCACATTCCTAAGGAAGTATTTTGTTTCTGATGTTCCCCAGATAGGCTATTTAGAGCAATCACCAATGGATTCAGTGACAGCAGGGGTGATTGTCTGTGTGGCCACTGTACAAAGAACACAAAGATACATTGAAGAGGAACAAGCTCAGTGTCAGCAGCAACCTCCAGGGGTTGTTAAACATGTTAGAGCAGGATGATGAGGAGGTAAAGGGAACCCAAAGTACTTGATGCCATTTTCCCTCCCAGGTGAGTGGGGTGTAGTGTCACTACAGACAGATTGCCCAGGACACTGTAACAGAAAAGTGTCATCTGTTGGAGGACATGTGAACTAAAGGGGGAAAGGGGGTAGCAGGGTGGATCTCAAGCTGTCAGTTGCCCTAAATGTTTATGCAACTGCTGCTTCCAAAGATTTCTTGGGGATTTGTGTGGGATCTCTCAATCCTCAACCATCAAATTTATCAAGATGCAAGTTACGGATGCAGGTTGTGTACGATTACATTGCTTCATCTCATTTCCACATGACGTGATCAGTTCCGTAACCTGTACAACTTTAGCATTGAGAGTGCCACATCATTCATCAATAGAAAAGGTCTACATTCAATCAACATTAAGGTCTTCTATGATAATTGGCCTACATCTGTGCCAGGTACCCTGGAAGCTGCCATGATGTCTATATCCTGAAGAACTCTTAGGTTCCTGCTTCTTTTCAAGGGCTGGATGCCTTACAAGGATAGCTGTTGGGAGAGTAGGGTACCCTCTGTGTCCATGGCTAATGACTCTGTAACCTATCCTCCTGACTGAGGCCTAGTGTAGATACAACAAAGTCCATTGTTCTTCCATGGCCATCATGGAGCAGAAGATAGACTTTTGAAGATGAGGTTCTGATGCTTGTATCAGACTGGCGGACTTGTTATACTTGTTGTATAATCCTTGAATCTTGTGTTCTGCACAAGAAGAGTAGGCTAAGACGGAATGTGATGGATGCTGAAGAGAATGGTAGTAGCTTTTTGAGGAAGAAGTTAGGACATTGAGCAAAAGGAAAATCACCTTTAGCAGAGTAGAGCATTAGACTGTTGGTTGTAATAAGTCAGAGAGGACTTAATTGATACACACTTTGAAACAATCTGAGTTGGATGAAGTCAATGTTCGCAGACCATAAATTTGTTTTTAGTCAAAAGGGAAGTCCTGTTTCAGTCTTAGTAGCAAATTCAGATTAGAACAAAGAACAAAGAACAAAGAAAATTACGGCACAGGAACAGGCCCTTCGGCCCTCCAAGCCTGCACCGATCCAGATCCTCTATCTCAACCTGTCGCCTATTTTCCAAGGATCTGTATCCCTCTGCTCCCCGCCTATTCATGTATCTGTCTAGATACATCTTAAATGACACTATCGTGCCCACTTCTGCCACCTCCGCTGGCAACGCGTTCCAGGCACCCACCACCCTCTGCATAAAGAACTTTCCACGCATATCTCCCTTAAACTTCTCCCCTCTCACCTTGAAATCGTGACCCCTAGTAATTGAGTCCTCCACTCTGGGAAAAAGCTTCTTGCTATCCACCCTGTCTATACCTCTCATGATTTTGTAGACCTCAATCAGGTCCCCCCTCAACATCCGTCTTTCTAATGTAAATAATCCTAATCTACTCAATCTCTCTTCATAGCTAGCGCCCTCCATACCAGGCAACTTCCTGGTGAACCTCCTCTGCACCCTCTCCAAAGCATCCACATCCTTTTGGTAACGTGGCGACCAGAACTGTACGCAGTATTCCAAATGTGGTCGAATCAAAGTCCTATACAACTGTAACATGACCTGCCAACTCTTGTACTCAATACCCATTATTTATTTGTTTCTTCATTTTTCCTGCTGTTTATTAAAAGTTAATGTTGACAACTGTTTGGAAGTGATACAACGCGATGCTCCCACATTAAAAATGACAGTATGTTATCCTATGCTGGGAGTTAGAGAAAGAATAGCACTTCTTCAGTGTTTTAACATGGCATGGTGCTAATGATAAAATCTGCCGTTTGATTTATGTAACTGCAGTTAAATAACAGTCAATTAGACATAGGATGATGTAAAGTGGCAATTTATTTACAAATGTGTGCCTCTGTTTCCAATGAAGTATAATCGGTTTCATCCATGCGCCATCACTAAGTTTATTGTGAAGGGCTATTAGTGGCTTGCAGCATTTTGACCTGGTACGCGGCTAGCCTTTAAGTGAGGCACTGGTGGCATGAATCTTTGAAGGTCATAGCAAATACTTCTGCTGCTGATGAGCTCAATATAAGTAAGATCACAGCGCTGTAGAGGTGTGATGCCTACATAATGAGGTCAGCAGCAGAGAATTCACAATCAGAAATTCCCCTAAATTGACCCACAGTTGATTTTTTGGAAAATTCAGTGCATCATGAGACACTTTCACTGGCTTTCGTTTGCGTCTTGTTTCAAAACTGGGAGGCAAGCTGGTAAGTTGCAGCAACATAAACAATAAATGACGAAACACTTCCTAACAGAGCCGCAGTTGTCGAACTAGAGACCCAGAATCTGTGTGGAACTGTGGTGAATACAGGTGTAGTGACACAAAGAAAAGAAGCTACAGCCATCTCTTTCTAGATGTGACATATTTCAGCTGCCTAAGTATGATACAGGTAACTGAAAATTAATGTTGCTCATTATGGCTAACAATGTTTCGCACACCTACTAGACCAGATTTATGAATGCCTACACTGATGTGTACAGTTTGACACTAACCTAACTTTCAGAGGAGTGATTCTGAAATCAAAACAATAGTTTATCAATATGGAGGAAACAAATATTTTATCTGGATAATATTTGATGGAGTGTGTGTGAGATACATGTTTGTCCAGGTGCTCACTAGCTAGATTTATTTTCACATCTCTTCACTGATGTTACTTTCTAGCCCTCAAATAGGGTACTGCAAATACCAGGGTGAAGTATACTGTATGTTCCCACAGCATTTATCAGTAAATTAAATATTGGTATTAAATATTTAGCAGTAAAAGCTGACACAATCATCCAACCCACTGAAAATTTCACATCATTGGATTTGGAGATGTATCTTACAATGCCAGTCACAATTTGTGCACTATAGTATCAACTCCACAGATCCCAATTTAGCTGGTTGTTTCATCTGAATTTAGGCAACACAACAATTTCAGATTTGGATTAGATATGGCAACTGAACACATGTGTGGTATTTTTATAAAAAATATATTTTAACAACCATTTAATATGCAACTGTACAGGTACAATTCTCATGTTGATTCATACCAATAAGCCTGTTTTCTATTTACAATGCAATAGGCAAGAATATTGCTTAAATACAAAATTCAATAAAAATGTTCAAGTATTTTGAAAACGAAGGGGCAAACTGAAAGCATGTTAACTGTAGTTAAAGCCCACTTAAATCATATAAAAATACTGCTGCAGTAACCAGCTTCTCAACAGTGAAATATTTAGGAATCCGATATTTGGTCTGCTGGGAATACAGTGTTGTCTTGTGGGCAGTTATAATGACAGGAACATGTGATGATGATCATCATCTGTTTTTGAACAATTATTCCTCCTGCACATTTAAAATCCAGCTGGGATGTTTTGGTGCTGTGAGGGGTGCAACATCTTCCATCATTGCAAACTCCACAATATTTAGGTTTGTATGACTGGACGGTTATGCAGCCATCATATTGAAATCTTGTAGGTTTTGCTGCTTTTGGTGTTCGGACACATCTTTTCCCTTTCTTTGAAAACAGGAAGCAAAATTCAAACTAATTAAAACACTCCTGTCAGTTATCAGTTTTACAAGTGCAAAGAAGAATATTCTAACAGTTTTAAAGTATGACATCATACTGGGTTCTGATACCGTAATACATATGCAGGAGAGCTCAACTTGCACATCAATATGTTGTTACACAGGACATAATTATGAAACTCAAAAAAGTAATTTCAGTTTGAGTTTACAGGAAGAGACAATTTGGTATTCAAGTCTGTTTGCTTGGTAAATTTGCAACTGCATCAAATATTATTGAATAAATGGAGTAGTAAAGATACTGTAGCTTTTCAAACAATATTATTGTAGCTGAAAAACACATGATTTTTATCTGGCCTTTTCTTAACAAGTGTTTCTTTTCAAATGCAGAAAAAGAGGATTGGAGAGCCACATATGGAATGCAAATAACAGTGATTTCCAGTTCAGATCGGACTATATTGCAGAGTTTCACCATTGTACAGTTAGATCCAAATTGTGCAAAATTCCAGTTCTCATTGTGAATTGGACCAGGGCATTAAAAGAAGTGGTTGCAGAGCTAGTGGGGGCATTTGTGAAAACTTCCAAAATTCCTTAGATTCTGTTAAAGGTCCCAGTCAACTGGAGAATAAGAAATGTAACACCATTATTCAAGAAAAGGAGGGACACAGAAAGTATGACACCATAGGTCAGTTAACTTAAAATGTGTCACAGGGAAATTACTAGAATCCATTAAGGAGTTTGTGGTAGGAAACTTAAACTGCAAAGGGATCAGATAGAGTCAACATGGTTTTGCAAAAGATAATCGTGTTTTACTAAATTAGAGCTCTTATGAAATAACTGACAAGTTGTATAAAGGGGAACCTGTGGGTGTGATATACTTGGATTTCTAAAAAGGCATTTGATAAAAGTGCCACAACAAAGGATACTACACAAATTAAGAGCTCATAGTGCAGGGGTGACATAGTGACATGGCTGGCTAACATGAAGCAAAGAATAAATTGATCTTTTTCTGTTATTCTGTAGCATGCATTCCAACTTCACCACAATCTATTCCTAAACTTGTACAGCAATACATTGTCTAAGATACAGATGTTCAGATGATGTATTAAACGAGTGGTTCAAATCAAGTGGAGGATAAAAGACCCACAGCACAATTTGAAGGTGAGCTGTCCTTGGTGTCCCAATTTTATTTCCCAATTGTCCAAAATTTATTCTTCAACCAAGACCAGCTAAAAAAGTTGTCATTTTCATCTAGAGAGAACAAAGTGTGGAGCTGGAGGAACACAGCAGGTCAGGCAGCAGCAGAGAAACAGGAAAGCTGACGTTTCAGGTCAGGACCCAGGAAATTTCTGAAGCATCCTGACATGAAACATCAGCTTTCCTGCTCCCTGCCCTGCTGTGTTCCTCCAGCTCCACACTTATCTGACTCCAGCGTCTGCAGTTCTTGCTATTTCTGTCGTCATTTTTATTTACTATTTTCATGATTTGGCTACATTTGGATTCAGTGCCTTGTTTGCCTATGTAACAATGACTATAGTTTACATAATTTATTAGTTTATGAAGTGATTGATTAAACAATCTGGAGGGTTTCTTTCTTATTCCTCCATGATTAAAATACTGTTATAGAATTCATTCTGATGTTCTCGTTTGATGTTTTGTAGTTTTGTTGTTGGGAATTTACCTAAGCTATCCAAAAAGTGTGCAAGTGCAATTTGTCAGAGCCTTCAACTGGAGAAAGATTTGTGCTTCTAGTTTAGAAATTACTTAAGTTATAGAAAAATACTTTTAGCAACAAGTATACATTGTTGACAGATCCTTATAGGAGCACAGTGTTGTGCCTTGTAGACTAATAAATAAAGAAATCCTGGAGAGAAATTCTACTTCAGTGGCAGTGTGAAATGGATGGTAGCAGACCAGCCACGTATTATTCTTTACCCAATTGACTTAATTAGAAAGGAAATAAAAAGAAAATCAGCTGGTTTGCTGTCGTCTGTTTTACACCTGTATGAAATTGAATTTTACTTTCTCCCCCCACCACCGTGATCAATGCCCGATGTTTGCTAAGTTAGCAGATCCAGAGTGATGAAGAGGTTGCTGGCAGGTAGAGGATGAAAGAAATTCCTTTCACTGTAAGCTACTTAATGACTGTTGGAATTTCACAGGGTTGGTTATGTGCAATCAAATACCATGGAGTAGAGAAATCAAATAAAACAAAACTCAGGTGAAAATTGAAGCTATGTTTAAAGAGAAAGAGATGTAAATTGACAACCAAAAAATGTTAAAATGAATTTAACAGCATATTTACAAACACATTTGTCTAAAAACTGAAGGTATCTAAGAAACTCTACACCATGAAACTCCTACACATTAGTTTATACCAAGCCTCATTGGTCCAACATCAACATGCTCACTGATCGTCTTTAGCTCCTGTTCCATTGACGCTTAAAATTTTAAAATTTTCATCTTTGTGTGCAAATCCTTCCCTCTTTATCTCTGCAACCTTCTCCAGTTCTACAACCCATGCAGAATACAACATTTCTCAAATTCTGGCTTCTATTGCATCAGTCCTTCCTCCAGAGTTTTGGTAGCCAAGCCATTAGCTATAGTGGTGTGAAGCTGCAGCATTCCTTGCCTAAACTTCCAATGTTCTCTTGCATTTAATTTAAAAAAAACTTGCTGAAACCTCTATTAGCAGCTGTGTCTTCCAGGTTCTGTGGTGTGCACCCCTTTCTCAGCTCTCTCTCTCCCCCCACTTAAAAACCTTCTTTCAAACACAATGCTTTAGACAAATTTTTAAAATTTTTTGATATTTCCTTTGGCTTGACATCCATTTTTGTCTGGCTATGTTTCTCAGAAGACCCCTGGAACCATTCTCCATAAAAAGTGCTACATAAATGCAAATTGTTCAAACTCCAGGTGTCTTAACATGCTAGGTCAAAAAATGTCAAAAGTTCAATGCTGTTGTTTCTACTCACTTTCAGAGTGACTTTATAATCTCCACATGGTCGAACTTCGCAAATCCGTGTTTGCTTTATCATATCACACTGTTGGTTTTTATTAGTTACACGAGTAGAAATGCCCGTGCCACAGGTTTTGGAACAGGCGCTCCACTGTGTGGTCTGCTGTATACAGTTAAGTGAATCCAACTCATAGGTTGCCTCCTGTCTGTTAACTGAACAGGAAAAAAAGTTATCTAACTCAAGTCTGTAAAAAGTTTGAAGTTATGATATTTATTGCAATTCCCGCAGAATTAAAATATCACCACTTTGATTGTATCTTAGAAACCTAGAATACTGGAAAAATACACTTTCAATTTTCACTTGTGTTTACTATAATAAACAATAGACCTAATTTCAGTAAATCTGCCTTCTATTAAAGATAAAAGACTTAAGGACATTGGGGAATTTGACTGGGAAGCTTTTTGGTTGCAATTACAAGCCAAGAAACTCTGGGTTTTCTTGACCTGGACTATCCTACATTCAAGATTAGCAAAAATAAACATTTTGTACCATGGAATGAATCCAGACTTCTGACATTAATCATGAGAATTTTAATACAAGTCACACATTAAAAAAAATCTCATGGGGGAAGCATTTATGTTCAACAAAAGAGTACATTCTCCAATTTTTCACACAAATACTTTCACTTTTTTTTAAAGTTTAATGCATCTCACAATCCAATGCTGTACTGAATCTGGTAACATTACTGATGGACAGTTCTGTGAAACTACATACCACTTAAGGCATCAGTTTTCAGATTTGATTTTGAACAGGATTGAATATTTAATTGTGGAATCTAGCAACTCAATCCAACTACTTTAGTCCGTGAGAATGCAACATTGACTAGACATTATGAATTTTCTTTCTAATATTAAGCATAATTCAACAGATGTTGTAAATCTGAAAACAATAAAAACATACTTGGCAAGTGAAACAAGATATCTATTGAAGAACAAGGGTCAGTCACTGAGGTTTCAGTTCTTCAGACCCTGTCTCAGGATCGGAAGACACTAAAGCTGAGCAACATTTCAAGAGGAAGAGGGCAGATGAGGTGAAAGGAAAAAGAAACAAGAAAATAAATAGAATGACCTGTTAAGTGCATGCATGGAGAACAAGAGATGGTTAAGAAAGAAAAGTGATATTAGCAACAGAGAAGGAGGCAGCAAGATGAGAGAAAGCAATGAAGTAACAGATGTTTACAAGACAAGACATTGTGTATGTGTGTAGTACAAGAAAGTAGTACAAAGGGAAACATGAGACACTGCCATGATGAAGCAAACTCCAATGGAGAAAAATCTGTGTGAACATGAAGGATGTTGATCACCCTATCAGTCGTGTTCCAACAGGGGTCAATACTCCAGGTATCAATAGACTCTCCCTATCCCACTATTCCCTGACAATACTGGAAAGCTTTTCGACCTTGCCAATAGATCCTGCTTAACAGAAATGAGTGCTGTAGTTGACTTTAACTATTTGAGAATTTAAGTTTATGGCCAGAAGGTTACAAAACACCTAGTTAGAGGATGTTGTGCTGGTACTTAAACATAAATTGAGATTGATCTGAATAATATAGAAGACCAAGGGCAGAGATGTTCAATTAAGAACTGAAATGGCAAGTGAAAGGGAACTTCAAGTAGCAACCACCTAATTTGTGGTTGCGTTCTTTTAGTGACGTTTGAGCAAAAAAGGTATTCTGGAATAAGTAGTACATTGAAATGACTGCAGAGGCCAGTTTCCTGTCACCAAGCCACCGTTTATTTACTTGTGCACTGTACACTGGCTGTGGCCCAGCCAGCTCAGAGTCAGTCTCCTGAACTAAGGAGATTCTAAATTTCCTGGTTATATTAGTCAGCCAGGCTTTCCTGATTGGCCTGGTTTAACAACCCTAATAAAAAGGATCTCACAGTCAACAAGATCCAGCTGGTTATAATCACTACATACATGTAAATTTCTGTCTCAAACAAAAAGTGTTTAGGACTCTGGACAATGATATGTGACAAGTAGAATCAGCAGGTGTTACATCTCAATCTTGCATGGACATTGCAAAAGTAAAGAAGGCAAGTGTTGGTTGTAATGGAAAAACAAACTAAGATGTCTTGGAGGTGCTGTTTATTTTGGAATGACAAGATGAGTAGATGAAGAGGGTGATGTGTTTGCAATGTGAATGCAGTAGAGAGGGTGGAAAAGGCAAACGACAATCAAATGCAGAGGTTGGTGGGCAGACTGTCATGTTGGGGAGGAAACCTTGGCTGAGGGGAAAAAGGAGGAAGTTTTGGAAGTTCTGATAAAGCAGAATGCATTAAATGCAAACTCAGCAGAGATGTCCTCACAAGATAAGGGGTCTGACGAAATTTAATCCAAGTGGTTTTGGGAATCAGAATAAGCATGTTAATCAACAGCTTATGTTGAACCATTGGGAAGACCCAAAAAGGAAAGTATAAATTTACAGATAGTCCACAATAACATGGCGGAAGTGTGAACATTTCAAGTGATAAAATACTCTAGATCAAAATGATCAAAGAACCACCAAACATCAATGTGTAAAACAGAAAGGTTTGCATAGTGCCTTTAACAATCAGAGATTGTCCCACTATTCTCTATAGACTAGGTAGGTAACTGTCAAATAAAGAAACAGGCTGAGGAGGATTGATATATAGGGTGACTGTAGCTCAAGAGTGAAAAAGGAGACAGGTAGGTCTAAAAGATTGGAAACTGGTAAGGAGAATCTACTTGTTTTTGTTGTGGGACATAAAGGCCAATTGTAATGCACCCATTTTTGTCCATGAAGAAATTAGCTAATCCAAAAGAGATACGGCTTTGAATCTAGAAATTGTTAGCTGTATGACTCAGAACCTTTCCTCGCCAACTAGGAAAGTTTTTAATAAAAAGTATAACCAGTAGATTCTAGAAAGAACTATGACAGACTGGTTTAGGTGTCCATTCTATATGTAACACGCCATTTTAGCCATTTCTTTGTCTAAAGCAGCACATACCAGAAGCACTAATGTTTATGTGTTTATATTTTGACTACTGACTGACAAAATATCTTGGATGTCTAATGTCTAATATGCTCTGTTGGAACAAAACTGCTATTAGAATTTATACACATTTCAGTGTTTAGCATAAAAGTAAAGCATCACTTTCCTAAAGCTGAAAAGTTGGAGCTACGGAACTGACTGCCCATTTAGAACTATTTGTACAGTACAGGGTGTAGAATAAAGTATCCACAGCATATAATAGTGAGAAAAACAAACATCATATCTTACCTGCCATTACAAATCCTTCAATAGGAGCTTCTTGTTTGTGGTCACACACCCATTGCTCACAACACTCTCCTGGCATCTGTACTTGTTTAGGAAATGGGCAATCAGGCCCAGGCAAAAGAACATCCAGATTACAACGTGGCACACAACCAATCAGACCATCTTTACAGGAACACTGGTATTTGCAACTTGGCTGGAATGTTTCACCATTTCGATAGACAACTCCATCATACATGCAAATGTTACCTTCATGTGCTGCAATTCAAAGATGAGGGGTAATAAGTTTACATCATTCTTAGTAGGAGTGCCAGTGAATAGAGAAATCGACATCTAAGTGACAAACAGATTTTTTGATAAATTATAGTGGGAGGAAAAGAAAAACAACTTGATTCACAAGTGCTCATTTTCTTCATTATTCAGTAGATGAACAATCCATTTTGTTCAACATAATGCCTTTGAAAGTTTCTTCAGAACTATAAATTCAACTTAAAAAAAACTTATAAAAAAATACTCTTAGGAAATATTTGTTCAAATTGAATAGTTTAACCATTCACATGTACATTAAACTGGTATAGCACAGAGTGGACTCTGGAAGTGGCACAGTGTTGACTGATGAAGGCTGGAGTAGGTCTCTGGCTGCAGAGTGCAGTGGGCTGGTGAAGCCTAGAACTTTAAGTTATCTATCTTTATTCTTTATTTTATTTTAAGTTAACAAGAATTGCACCGACTCTTGGTGATAGTATAAACCTTTCACCATATTTGAATACACATAGCAATAAATGATTGACTTCAATAAAACAATATCCCAAACTGCAGACTGTTTTTTACTTACCAGGGAAAATACTCATGAGTTTGAAGTAATAATCTCATATCCTGGTGAAACTGTACCTTGCAGCATGATCATTGGCAGCATTTAGTGTCTAACACATTGCATAAAACTGACAATTCCTCTGTAATAGGGGTGCAGTAGTAACGTCACTTGACTAGTAACCATGACCTCAGGCTAATGGTCTGGAAACATGAGTTTGAATCCCACCATAGCACATGGTGAAATCTGAAATCAATAAAAAATCTGAAATAAAAAGCTAGCCTAATCACATCCATGTAACCACTGCCAATTGTTGTAAAACATCACCTGATCCTCCACTGTCCTTCAGAAAATTCTAAACCACCCTTACCTAGTCCAGCCTACATGCGACTTCAGATCCACAAAAATGTATTGCCTCTTAATTGAGTCCTGGACAATTAGGGATGGGCAATAAATACTAGACTAGTCTGCAATATCATCATCTCATGAACAAATCAGAAAAAATTACTGGATGTAATTTACTATTAGTAGTACTAGTCAATAAACATACCATTTTTATTTCTCTGATGAATGTAGTTGAAGTGATAAGAATGTCAGTATTTAGTCAATTTGTGTGACTGTTTCTCTAACTGCAGGCTGAAATATCCTTTATTATTAGAAGCAATAAAGCAGTCTGGAAATGTTATCTAAATAGCCTACTCCAAAATTGTAAAGAGGCCACTAACAAATTTTTATGCTTCAGGAAGTTGGTTTGTGTTTCCACAAATAAACATTTACACAAACAACATTTATTTGAGAGAAAAAAAACACAACATGATCAGTGAAAGGATCACTAACATTAAAATTCCTGCATGCAATTAGGGTTGAATTATTGAATTAAAATTTCTTCTAATAGCTGGATCCATTTTCAAAGTGAATGTGGTGAGGGAACTGATGTACTATATTTCCAGTTACTTGTCTGACCCTACTTGTCAAGGGGCACATCATTATGAACTATCAGTAATGCTACAGTACCTAGTTAACAATGAATTCACCCCCCCTTAATCCAACTGGTTTAGAATCAAGGTTTTAAATTTCACTATACTTGTGAAAGCTGTAACTTATTTCTTTTGTATAAGAATTACCAATTCCTTCAGAAAAATTAAAACATCAGTTGGATGATGACTACTACTTGTGCAGCAAAGATTTATTATTTTCCATTAATGATGTCTCTTTGATCCAAGGATAAATCACTGAGGGGAAAAAAAAGGCAGAATTCATTTAGTTTAAAAATGTTGTGTATTTCTCAAAGTTCCTTTGTTCAAATAAAAACAGTTCATAATTTCCATCTCCCTCTGTATTTCTAATTCATCACGCTAGACAGCATTCTAGTAAATACACATTCTATATTACCTCAGCATACATCCCAACATGGGTAATACACAATTTCACATCATACTCTAATTCAGATCTTAATGGGTGTAGGATCATAATCGATAACAACCGAGATCAGTGAGTGGCAAAAATAGCCTCTTTATTGAGCATCCACAGTAGAATAAACCAAGGCAGCATCAGAATCCAAAGTACAGTTTTACAGTAGCCTCTTATGCACAGCTTTTACATACATTACATTTTGGCACAATGGTGTCACATAGTTGTACCTATTGTACGCAAGTTTGCGTGGCATCTGTCCTGGGGAAGCAGGAGATGGTGTAAGCACTTGCTAATTGCTGGGATTAGAATGACTGTCCAATCCGAGCTTGCATTATTAAGAGGTGTTAGGTTTTTTGTCTTTAAAGTTAGGAATGTTCGTAACAATTCTAGACCTATGATCTAAATAAGTGAGAAATTATATGTGTACTAAATAAAATTATAGAAGATATTAAACTGATCTTCTGCAGCTGGGTTGTGAGATTTCATTTACTATGTCGGTTTTTGACAGTTCTTACACATTTATTTGTGCAGTTTCACGGAAGTGCTGTTTTGATAGTAAGTTTCTTAAAGGGTGTAGTGGCCCTATTTAATGCGTTTAAAAAGTATAAATACATAGGTTAGTACAAGATCGTTGTCCAAAATAAAAGTTAGAAATAGGTAATGTATAAGGAGATTTCAAAGTGATACAGAGCAGCAGACTGTAGGGACATGCTGGTGGAGGAAACAGTTGATGTGCTGCAATCTAATCAGGTCCCACGAGATGGTTACTAAGGGCTAATTGATATTACAACCTTTCCATAGTTTCAGGTGAGTTATGGAGATACAATGGTGGGGGTGGCATTGTTCTGAGTAGGTTACAGTATTAACACTTGTTCAGGGGTAACCTTTGATACAGAACAGGTCTAAACGCTGCTTGCAGCATGAGGCAGATAATAATTGAAAAGGTGTAAAGAAACAGGAATGTGTTGGAAGGGATATTTAATTTAGTTTATCTTGTAAGAGTAAAATGTACTACAAAAATGTGATTTTATGAATGAGTGAATGGAAACAGCGTATAATAAACAGAGCACTTGCGAGTGAGTTAATAAAGAGAATCATAATACAATATCTCACATGGGGTTTTGCAAATCTGTCATTACACTCCAGCCTCACTTTGATATTGCTGGCCATTAAATCCAGTATTACATCAACTGTTACAGCCATTTACTCAAAGTGCTATCCAAAATGGATTGTTAAACTAAATCTTAAATTCCTCTACATTACTCAAATATTTTCCCATTCAAACTATCTTGTTTTTTAAATGGCAGTGAAATCGACATTTTTTTGTCGATTTTACTTTGAACAATATTCCCTTGCAGCTCCCTTCGATCCTCGATTTTTTTCCTCCTCCATGTTCTATAATTTGTTCATTTGGAAGCCACTTTTTCTAACCCTATATTCAAGTCATGATGTACAATAAAAGAGAAACAGAACGAAACTCAATTGGGCACCACTGCCCACTTTCAACCACAGATAAACTGCTATTAAAGTTATAATTCTTTCCTTCTGACAAATTCCCTTTTACTAAAATTTTAAATCTTCAATATTCGCTTTGCCTGAGATGCTCTGAAACTCTTTTGTATCCCATATTATGGGATAACTCATTCCATGTTTTGTTCACAAATCTTCAAGGACAATCTTCCTTTTATGCGAGATGGGTTGGCTGTCTTTAATTATTCACCTCGGAGTGAATTATTTAACCTTTACTTAATGTAAAAATATTGAATTTTTTTTAAAAATTGGTTTCAAATCACCCAGGTTGGCTCTGCCATCCTTGTGAAAGATTTGTCTGGACAGTCTGGAGTCCTTCGCTAGACACATATAGTTTAGGATTTCCTATCAGTGAAACTGGCAAGTAATCTCAAAAATGTAAACAGTGCTCCCAATTTACTCCAAAATATCATGATCATAACAAGCAGGTGAATATCAGCAGAATGTCTAGCATGGTTTGCACGTACGCAGGTATTGCAATATGTTTGTCATAAAAATAAATGCATAAATTCTTTCCTAATTGAATGCTGAAAAAGGTGGGGCAAATTTGCTCAGAATCATAGAATCCCTACAGTGTGGAAACAGGCCCTTCGGCCCAACAAGTCCACACCGAACCTCAGAGCATCCCAACCAGACCCATTCCCCTGTAACCCACCTAATCTACACATCCTAGAACACCATGGGCAATTTAGCATGGCCGATCCACCTAGCCTGCACATTTCTTGACTGTGGGAGGAAAGCAGAGCAACGAAAGGAAACCCACGTAGACAGTCGCCCGCGGGTGGAATCGAACCCAGGTTACTGATGCTGTGAGGCAGCAGTGCTCACCACTCAGCCATCGTCTGATTATCCACACAAACTCAACAACAACACAGATATCGGAAACTAGTATACCTTATTCTATTTATTTGGAATGTTTCGTCAACAAAAATTGCTCCCAGCAACCAGCGCAGGAGGAGTTGGGGAGTCGAACCCCAGCCGCTGTTTCTTCAGCTTCGATTATTATGCCCTCCCTCTTTTCCCTTTACATCTAAACACCTTCGTTTGGTCCCAACATTTTATCCTCCTTTGGGTTTACACCACCAAACAGTTTCGATAGTTACCAATTTCGAATGAGCCCCTTTAGTCACAGATTCATTATTTTTAATAATTTTTAAGAATATAGATTCTCGGAACCTGCAATGACAACTTAGCTGACGTGTTCAGCGTGAAATAAATGTGCCAACATAGATGAAGGTTCTTAATTGAATTGCTCAGTAATTGTAATATTTCTCTGAAAATAATATGAGGTGGGCTAGTTACTAAGTTCACCATGCACACTGTAAACTCACCAATGCAAATGCCGACTCCTTGTCGTGTATCGGCGCTGAATTCGCACTGCAATCCTTGGTGCGAATCACAGATATCGTTTAGGGTGCACACTTCGCCGGCTTGTTTGGCACAAACTCGGCAGCAGGCGCAGTTGTCCAAGACTAGCCGCACTCCGGGTGTACATTTTGGTGGATCCTTTGGGCACTTACAAGGGGAGGAACATTGCTGGCCGCTGACCCGCTGTAAAACAGAAAGACGGAAAACAAAGACTTTGAAATACCAAATTTGAAATGCATTGCACGTGTTCCTCTCACAGTTTCCCTGGGGTGGGGTGGGGGGTAAGAAACAACTTTTGAATTGTATTTCATTTATTCTGTGAAATGCATTCACCTCAGTTATAAGCACAAGTAGAGGAACCAGTGCCACAGTGAGGGCCTGCATACTGCCACTACTGAAAAACCAGAGTCTATCTACCTCTGGCCAGCACTGTCAGCCGCTTGTACTTTATACAGCCGCCTTTCCACCGAAGCGCCGCTCTGATTGGCTGAGGCCGCGGATGTTACAGTCAAGCGTCTCCCCTGGCTGCTATGACAACTCCCCGGGGATTGGACAGCAGCGTTCCATAACAGCCGTCGCTATGGCGACGCTGCGCGCGTTTGGAGTGGGCGGGAAGGTTGAGCCGGTGATTGGCACCAGATACTCGGAGCCCAGTCTCCCCGTAGCCCGGAGGAGGATCACCTGAGCCCGGCCTCCCCGGAGCCTGGAAGCGTACCCGCTGAGCCCAGTCTTAGAGTCCGGGGGCGGACGCCTGGAGCCCAGATACCCGGAGGGTCACGTCATTTAATAGGCACATTTTCCAACGTTTGGTTGGACACTTTTTTTTGTTTGTATTCATATTCCAGTGTAAGTGCTTATTGATACCGATTCCCCAAACCGTGCGACATATTACACGACAGGTGCGCCTTGTTATTTGTTGCAATCGCCGCAAGCAAGCGAACGTCCGCTTCAGCCGGGACGTCAATGAATAGGGGGCCTGTGCAATGTGCAGCATGGGTGTCAAACATCGGTCTTGCAGTCGCCAAAACAACCGGAGCGCAATGTGCTGGGTAACGCAGTGTTAATGTTGGACTCCGAGCAGCATGTCGTCTGGTCTGCTTCCGGTAGGATCCCTAGATGAGATGTTATGTCCCGCAAACACTGTTTGGAGACCGAATGACTCCTGTGAGAACCGTCACAACACGTAGTTACCAAAATGATTACTCATTAGAATCAAATTCGTGGTAGGCAAGTAAAATAAATGAACGAATGGGCCATCTGCTGTATTCTGTTCAGGAGCGATTAGGTAGATTTTGCCATGTTGACTTTCCGAAATAACCGTCCAAAATGTATCACCTTGTAAAAATCAACTTTAATAAACTTGTACGATAACAATTGAATTATTAATTCAGACAGCTTAGTTAGCGTGTTTTTATTTCATGTTGTTATCTTAGGCTGCAGGTATGACAGAGACCTAGCCCTATCGTTCAAAGTATTTTCTGAATAGTTCTCCCATGTGTATGGATGACAGCTCCTTTTGAATTTGGCTGGCATTTATTCAAATCTATAACTATTAGCTTAATATTTAAGAACTGCAATTATTCAAACCATTTAGTCAGTTTGAAATTTTCAGATCACTCAGGCCATAGTTGGTACAGCAATAAGAAAGCAATAACTGTATACACGCAAGTATAAGGTAAAACTAGTGACTGAGGTTTAAGATCATTGGTTTTTAGATCATGGTTGAGGAAGGCTTAAACTAGTGTAATGGGGGAGGGAAACCAGAAGAGTAGGACATTTAGATGCAAGAATTGAGGGAGAAGCAGAAACCAAGGCAAACATGGCTAAGAACAAGAACAAGCAGGGAAACACTGCTGAAAAGAGTGGGGGTGGTCTGAAATGCATGTCATTCAATGCGAGAAGTATAATAGGCAAGGTAGATGAACTTAGAGCTTTGGTTAGTACTTGGAACTCTGATATTATTGCGATTACAGAGACTTGGCTGAAAGAGGTACAGGACTGACAGTTGAATGCCCCAGGATTTAGATGTTTCAGGTGTGATAGAAAGGGATGTAAAAGGAGTGGAGGAGTTGTATTAGTAATGAAGGAGTATCTCACAGCTGTACTGAGGGAGGACACATTAGAGGACTCATGCAGCAATGCAATATAGATAGAACTCAGGAATAGGAAAGGTGACATTACAATGCTGGGGTTATACTACAGGCCTCCCAACAGCCAGCAGGAGATAGAGGAGCGAACATGTCGACAGATTTTGGAAAGATGCAAAAACAGCAGAGTTCTTGTGGTGGATGATTTTAACTTCCCCTATATTGACTGGGACTCACTCATGCAAGTGGCTTGCTGGGGCAGAATTTATAAGGACCATTCAGTAGGGTTTCATGACACAGTATGTAAACAGTCCAACCAGGGAAAGGGTTATACTGGACCTAGTTTTGGGAAATGAGCCCGGCCAGGTGGGTGAAGTTTCACTTGGGGAGCATTTTGGAAGTAGTGACCATAATACTGTGAGTTTTAAGATACTCTCGATAGGAATAACAGGAGCCCTTGGTTGAAAGTGTTAAATTGGGGAAGGTGAACTACAACAATATTAGGCAGGAACTGGAGAATTTTGATTGGAGGTGACTGTTTGAGGGTAAATCTACATCCGACATTTGGGAGTATTTCAAATGGCTGTTGATAAGAGTTCAGGAGCGGCATATTACTGTAAGAATAAAGGATAGATATGGCAAGTTACGTGAATCTTGGATGACCAGGGATGTTTTGACCTTAGTCAAAAATAAAAAAGAAGCATATATATGGTCTAGGAGGATAGGAACTGACGAAACCCTTGAAGTATATAAGCAAAGCAGGAAAGAACTTAAACAAGGAATTAGAAGGGAATAAGAGAGTCATTAAAAGCCATTAGCAAACAGGATTAGGGAGAATCCCAAGGCTTTTTATACATATATAAAAAGCAAGAGAGTAGCCAGGGAACGGTTTGATCCACTCAAAGGCAAAGGAGGGAATCTATGTGTGGAGCCAGAAGAGGTAGGTGAGGTCCTAAATGAATACTTTGCGTCGGTATTCACCAAAGAGAAGGAATTAGTGGAGGATGATCTCAGGGAAGGAAGTGTCAAATTTCTAAGCCAAGTTGCTATTAAAAAGGAAGGTATGTTGTTTGTCTCAAAAAGTATTAACATATATAAGTCTCCGGGTCCTGATGGGATCTATCCCACAATATTGAGAAAGGCAAGAGAACGAATTGTGGAGCATTGACAAACATTTGTATACTCTTTGGGCACAGGTGAGATCCCAGAGGACTGGAGAATAGCCAATATTGTACCATTGTTTAAGAAGGGTAGCAGCGATTAGCCAGGAAATTACATCCCTGGGAGCCTCATGTCGTGGGTAGGGAAATTATTGAAAAAGATTCTCAGGGACAAGATCTATATGTGTTATGAAGCAAATGGACTTATTAGCAATTGACAGCATGGTTTTGTGTGGGGAGGTCTTGCCTAACTAACTTGATTGGTGTTTTTGAGGAGGTAAAGAAGATGATTGAGGAGGGAAAAGTGGTTGATGTTGTCTACATGAACTATAGGAAAACCTTTGTCAATGTTCCTCATGGCAGACTGGTACAAAAGATGAAGTCACATGGTATTAGGATGAGCTGGCAAGATGGATACAAAACTGGCTTAGTCATAGGAGACAGAAGGTAGCAGTGGAAGGATGTTCTTTGGAATGGAAGGTGGAACGTTGTGACTAGTGATGTTCCATAGGGATCAGTGCTGGGACCTCTACTGTTCGTAGTCTACATAAATGATTTGGTGGAAAACATGGCTGATATAATTAGTAAGTTTGCGGATGATACAAAGATTGCTGGAGTTGCGGATAGTGAGGAGGATTGTCAGAGGATATAGCAGGATATTAATCAGTTGGAGGCATGGGCAGAAAACTGGCAGATGGAGTTTAATCCAGACAAATATGAGGTTATGCATTTTGGAAGGTCAACTACAGGTAGAAATTATACAGAAAATGGCAGAACTCTTAGGAGTATTGGTATGCAGAGGGATCTGGGTGTGCAGATCCATAGATCACTAAAGGTGGTAGCACAGGTAGATAAGGTACTGAAAAAGGCCTATGGCATGCTTGCCTTCATTGGAAGGGGCATTAAGTATAAGGATAGGCAAGTTATGCTGCAGCTTTATAGAACTTTAGTTAGGCCACACAGAATATTACGTACAGTTTTGGTCACCACACTTCCAGAAGGATGCTTTGGAGAGGGTACAGAAAAGGTTTACCAGGATGTTGCCTGGTATGGGGATTTTAACTATGAAGAGAAGTTGGATAGACTGGGTTTGTTTTCACTGGAATGCAGGAGTTTGAGGGCCAACCTGATAGAAGTTTAAAAGATTGTGAATGGTATGGATAGAGTGGGAAGTATGAGACTTTTTACCAGGGTGAAGGGGGTCAGTTGGTAGGGGACATAGGTATGGGCAGAGGGGGGAGGAGTTTAAAAGAGATGAGCTATGTAAGTTTTTCACACAAAGGATGGTAAGTGCCTGGAACGTGTTGCCAGATGAGATGGTGGAAGCAGGCACAATATCAGCATTCAAGAAACGCCTGGATGAATACATAAATAGGAAGGGAATAGAGGGATATGGATTGTGTAAGTGGAGACAGTATCAGTATGGAAGGGCAAAATGTGCCGGCACAGACTTGGAGGGCCGAAGGGCCTGTTCCTGTGCTGTATTGTTCTTTGTTCTTCTTTGTTCTTTATCATGGCTGATTCACATCTAAACTCCATGGTTGGATGTTTCGTTCTGAAAGCCTTAACAACTTTACTGAATGAAAATCTGTCAGTCTCAGTTTTAAAATTTCCTACTGAAATAGCCTCAACAGTGTTTTGGCAGAGAATTTCAGATTTCCATTACTCTCTGCATGAGCAAGTGCTTTCTGACAAGACATCTAAACTGCCTCGTTCAATTTTTAAAGTAATGCCTCCTTGTTTTTACTGTCACATGAGAGGAAATAGTTTCTCTTCATCTAGTCTATCAAATCCTTATATTAGACCACCATTAATCTTTGGTACTCAAGGATACAACGCTAAGTTAGCCATTACACACATCTCCTGATCTTAAATTTTCATTGAGGTCAAGGCAGACCCTGTATTGAGTACCTATCATGTGCATTTGTGCTGAGTTTTCACCATGTGTTAGATTCTTGCAGGTCATACCCTCCTTACACAAGGTACTAATCTCTCTGCTAATGTAAAGGACTGGTGTATATATTATTGTCTCTTTAGAAGGCTTGCCTACCTCCAAGTGGTATTTCTCAGAATACTCTTGCTTCTGAGAAGGACGTGTAGGAAAAAGTACATGAATAAAAAGTTACCACCATACTGAAAAGTTATCTGAATATGCATTTATTTGAGGTATGCAAATGAGTATACAGGTCTTATTTTCACCCCAATGGCAGAAAACAGGAGCTGGATTTCTGACAAAAGGGACAGTGAAGGAACATTGATAAAACTGAGTTGGGATGACATGTGACTGGGAGGGAAACTTGCAGGTTGTGGTGTTGCCATGCATCTGCTACCCTAGACCTGCTGGAGGTCATGGATTTGGAAGGAGCCATCAAAGCTGATTGGATGAATAGATGCTACACACTGCTTCCATATGCACTGGTGGTGAAGGAAGTGAACAGCAAGGTGCAGATGTGATGCCAATCAAGGGAGCTACCTTGTCCTGGATGATGTCAAGCTTCTTAAGTGTTGTTGGAGCTACACAAACTGAGAAGAATGGAGAGTATCATCTCTTTTAAATTTACCCCTCTGTCCACTGAAATACAACCCATATCACCCACCCCATCTTACTGAGGTCTGCCAGGGAGGCCTATACAAAACTTTTGGATTTATCTGAAGTCAGGCATTCATGATAGAAAGTCTGCTTGTCGTCTCAGTAGTGGACACTTTTTGATTTTAGCTTTGCTGGAACTACAATGCTGCTGGCCATTCAGATTGATTGGCAACTTTTGGGTGGTCAGCTGGGGGTGCGAACGGGAGGGAAGGGAGGCAGTTGCTCATAGGTGGGTGAAAATCCTACTCTGACCAAAGTAAGGCTGCCCTTAGCTGCAGGTTGCTTTGCTGTTGACGGTTCTGGGGACAAGTAATTTGTTCCCCCTCCTCATAAAAACAACCCATACAAACCTGATATGTTCAATTATAGGAATCAGTGATTCATTGTTTGATTCCTACAAAGTTTCCACCGAAAAGGTCACCAAAGACTATTTTTTGATCTTAGTTTGTAAGTCGTCAATGATGGAATTATGGAAAAGCATCCAAATGAAATGTAATTACATAACTGGTTTGTCAGTTGCTCTGAATCTATTAATTGGTCAGATTTTGTTCTCAAAATAGTTGAGAGGCTAATGGTGCAAGGTGTTTTGGATGTGCAATGGTGCACTGACTTTAAATGCAGGACAGGTTTGAGTTAAGCTCAAAATATACAAGAAGACATCCAAATTGTGCCACTGTACCATTAGCTTTGGAAAAACAACATCTCACTATCTAGTTCATCACTGAAATACAATGAATGTGCACAAAAATGAAACTCAACACACAAAATAAACATCCAGACATACATATGCACGTACAAATTAGAAGTGGAAGTAAACCATTTTGCCTCTCAACCTTCGAGCCAGCTCTACCAACCAATAAGCTTGTGGCTAATATATTGAGATAACAAGGTGTAGAGCTGGATGCACACAGCAGGCCAAGCTGCATCAGAGATGCAGGAAAGCTGACGTTTCAAGTCTGGACCCTTCCTCAAAACTCTACACCTTGTTATCTCAGATTCTCCAGCATCGGCAGTTCCCACTATCTCTGGCTAATATATTGGTGTTTTGATTTCATATTCCTGTCTATCCACAATATGCATTGATTCCCTTGCCTAACAAGAATCTATCTACCACCACCTTAAAAATATTCACTAACCCCACCTTCACTGCCTTACAGTTACAAAGTCTCACAATGCTCAGAAAAAATATACCCTGATCTCTGACCTAAATGGGTGACCCCTAAATTTATACAGTATCGCCTAGTCTTGACTCACCCAAATGTGTAAACAACCTTTTCATGTCCACCTTGTCAAGACCAATCAGGATCTTATAACTTCAATTATATCATTCCTGGATCTTGAAGTGAAAAGAGGCCCAAGCTGTCCAATATTTCCCGAGAAGACAACCAGCTCTTTCTAAGTATCAATCTGGCAAACCTCCTATGAACTGCCTCCAATACACTTACTTCCTTCCTTAAATGAAGAAACCAAAACTACAGGAAGTATTTGAGATGTGGTGTGTATAACTGAAGGTATTTCTCATCAAAGTCAAGGTAGGCTCATCAAGGGAAACTTTTAATTGCATTGTAAGTGTCAGTTATGCCTCACTGACACTGGAATTTTTCAAAGTCTTGAGTCTCATTCGTTCAGGATTTGTGATTGTTATTCATGGGATGTCAACAACACTCGCTAGGCCAGCATTTATTGCCAATCCCTAAGTGCCCTTGAGAAGATGATTGTGAGCTTCCTTCTTGAAGTGGTGCAGTCCTTGTGAGGAAGGGTCACTGGACCCAAAATGTTAACTCTGACTTTTCTTCACAGATGTTGCCAGATCTGTTGAGCTTTTCTAGCAACTTCTGTTTTTGTTCAAGTCCTTGTGATGTAGGTACACCCACCAAGCTGTTAGGATGGGGTCCAGAATTTTGAACCCTTGACACTAAAGGAGTGGTGATGTATTTCAAAGTCATGAGAGTATGTGGCTCGGAGGGAAACTTGCAGGTGGTTGTGTTCCTACATATCTGCTGCCCTTGTCCTTCTAAATAGTGGAGGTTGTGGGTTTGGAAAATGTTGTCAGAAGAGCTTGCAATCCTTATGGATGGCATACACTTCTACCACTCTGCAACTGTGGTGAGGGGAGTGAATAGTTGAAGTTGATGGATAGAGTATCAATTGAATGAGTTGCTTTGTTCTGGATGGTGTTGAGCTTCTTGAGTGTTGTTGGAGCTGCACTCATCCAGGAAAGTATTCTACTACACCCCTGACCTGTGCTGTGTTGATGGTGGAGAGGCTGTGAAGAGTAGAATTTTAAGTCTCTGACCTGATCTTGTAGTTCCAGTCCAGTTCATTTTTCTGGTCAATGTTTAACCCCCAGGATTTTGATAATGGGGTATTCAGCGATTGTAATACTTTTGAATGTCAAATACCAAAGATTAGATTTTTGCTTGTGGTGATAGTCACAGCCTGGCACATGTGTGATGCAAATGTAACTTGCCCCTTGTCAGTTCAAGCCAATTGTTGTCCAGGCCTTGTTGCATATGGACAAAAGCGGCTTCAATTTTTGAGAAGTTGCAAATGGTGCTGAACATCGTACTGCATCTATGCTTCTGACTTTATGATGGAAGAAAGATCCATTGAAGCATCTGAAGATGTTTGGACCTAGTACGCTACAGTGATGTCCTGGAACTATGATGATTGATCTCCAAAAATCACAATCTTCCTCCTTTGTGCTAGGCATGGCTCTAACCTGACTTGAAAGCCTGCAACATGGCTTTCCTTTTTGTATCTTACCCACACCATTTTAATCCATTCTTCCTTTCCATCTTTATTCACTTTCTGCACTTGAATTCATTCACTTAAATTAGAATTGCTTCTCAGTCCTTATGTTGTTTATGTCACAACGCAATCTGATTGGTGAAGGAGATACACCATGGACTACCTTGTTTATTCAAGTCCAAATGCTATGTTTCCTTTGCGGCAATATTATCAAACTCAATAACTTGGCACACAAATTTTAAAATAAAGGTGAAAGGACAAGTCTAATTAGCAGTGGCTACACTGTTCCAATATCTTCAAATTCTCTATCAATCTTAATTTTTTTAAATCTATTGACACAAAACTACCAACATATGAGAAGGATAATGCACTGAGGTACACAATTTTTGAAACTTTGCAGGCCAGTTAGGTTATTGTTTGGCAAGTAATTCTTAGACCTGGTTTGTGTCGAGTACAGCCTATAATTGAAGAGCAAAGGACAATTTCTATTTTTGTTAGCCTATCTTTAAACATCTCAATTTTACAAATAAATTCAAACTATTCATTGGTATTGTTTTGTATAGCAGGAATACACTTCAGTGTCCATTTAAAACAGGAATTGCTTTGAAGGCTTCTTCAGCCATTTTAGGCTTGAAATGGAGTGCAATTATTGTAGAACGTAGTTTTTTTCCCCTCAATCACTCATTGAGAGGGTTAATGAGATGCAGCTGGATTATTGATACTAAATTTCACATGCAAACAGGGAAAAGTGTATGTTTCCTTATACTAGTGCTAGTTTAGATATAGAAGCATAAAATGAAACAATGCCATTAAGCACTGGGACAACAAGGTGCAGGGCTGGATGAACACAGCAGGCCAAGCAGCATCATAGGAGCAGAGAGGCTGACGTTTCGGGCCTAGACCCTTCATCAGAAAAGGGGGAGGGGAAGGGGGTTTTGAAATAAATAGGGAGAGAGTGGGAAGCGGATAGAAGAGGGATAGAGGAGAGGATAGGTGGAGAGGAAACAAACAGGTCGAAGAGGCGGGGATGGAGCCAGGAAAGGTGAGTGTAGGTAGGGAGTTAGGAAGGGGATAGGTCAGTCCAGGGAGGACGGACAGGTCAAGGGGGCGGGATGAGGTTGGTCGGTAGGAGATGGAGGTGCGGCTTGAGGTGGGAGGAGGGGATAGGTGGGAGGAAGAACAGGTTAGGGAGGCAGGGACGAGCTGGACTGGTTTTGGGATGCGGTGGGGGGAGGGGAGATTTTGAAACTTGTGAAATCCACATTGATACCATTGGGCTGCAGGGTTAGGGTTAGGCACTGGACCTTCTTAGTCCATAATTCTGTGATAATCCTTTGAAAGAACTACCTGATTAATCTCACTCTCCTGTTTCTTCCCCCTCACCCGGCAATTCCCTTTTGAAAGATTTTATTTGAAACCTCTTTCCCCTAGCCTTTGAGGCAAAAAGCTCCAGATTTCAATGACTCATGAACATTAAGAAATATTCTTCATCCTAGCTCAGATTCTCTCAACTCATGCCCCCTTGTCACTGATCCCTCTGCCAGCTTCTCCTTTTTACTCTGTCAGGTCCTTTCATGATTCAGCTGATAGTTAGTGCAACGATCAAATCTCCTTGTAATCTTTTCTGATCCAATGAGAACAAATCCAGTCTCTCAGTATCTAACAAAAGTCTCTAATTCCTGGAACAAATCTAATACTTCCCCCAAAAGCTTGCTACCATTCCTAAAGTACAATTTCCAGAATTGGGCACAATATTACAAAACGGTCTAAGCAATGTCTAATACAAGTTTAGAATAACTTGTTAATAACCAAAAGAACTGCACATGCTGTAAATCAGGAACAAAAACAGAAGTTGCGGGAAAAGCTCAGCAGGTCTGGTAGCATCTGTGAAGAAAAAAAAAATCAAAGTTAACGTTTCGGGTCCGGTGACCCTTTCTCAGAACTGATGGTAGCTGGGTAAACATCAGTTTATATGCAGAAAATAGGGAGGTTGGTGGGGTAGGGAGTAAATAATAGGACAGAGCCCAAAAAGAGAGAAGAACAGTTGGACAGACAAAGGAGTTGATAACGATCAGGCTGGGAGGGTGAATAGTTGTTAATGGAGACTGTTAGTGACTAACAACAGGGGGTGTGTAATGGCAGGCTATGTGGTAACAAGGCCTGGTGTGTGGGGTAGGGGGCTGGGACATGGGAGAGTTTAGGCCCTAAAATTATTGAACTCGATATTGAGTCCGGAGGGCTGCAGGATCCCCAAGCGGAAAATGAGGTGGTTTTCTTCCAGCTTGCGTTGAGCTTCGCTGGAACACTGCAGCAAGCCTGAGACAGAGATGTTGGTCAGGGAACAGGGTGGTGTGTTAAAGTGGCAGGCAACAGGTAGGTCAGGCTCTTTTTTGCGAGTAGAACGTAGAGGTTCTGCGAAGCGGTCACCCAGTCTACACTTCGTTTCCCCAACGTAGAGGAGACCACATTGTGAGCAGCAAATGCAGTAGACTAGATTCTGGGAAGTGCAGGTGAAGTGTTGCTTCACCTTGAAGATATGTTTGGGCCCTTGGATGCTGGGGAGGGAGGAGGTAAATGGGCAGGTTGCAGGGGAAGGTGCTGTGGGGCTGTGGAGAGGTGTTGGGGGTGAAGGAAGTGTGGACCAGGGTGTCCTGGAGGGAACGGTCCCTGCAGAAGGCGGACAAGGGAGGGGAAGGGAATATGCGTCTGGTGGTGGCATCTTGCTCGAGGTGGTGGAAATGGCATCTGATGATCTTTTGGATGTAAATGCTGGTAGATGGTAGGTAACGACAAGGGGAACCCTATCGTTGTTGCGGGAGGGAAGAGAAGGGGTGAGGACAGAAGTGCGGGAGATGGATTGGACCTGGTTGAGGGCCCTGTCGACAACGGTGCTGGGGAGCCCTTGGTAGAGGAAGAACGTCGATATTTCGGAGGCTCCCTTGACAAAGTTGGCCTCATCTGAACATATACGACGGAGACGGACGACCTGAGAGAATAGGATGGAGTCTTTACAGGAAGCAGGGTGTGGGGATGTATAGTCCAGGTAGCTGTTGGTGTCAGTGGGTTTATAGTGGATATTAATGGCCACTGTATCCCTAGAAATGGAAACAGGCATAGAGAGGAAGGGAAGGGAAGAGTCAGAGATAGACCAGTTGAAAGTGAAGGCAGGGTGGAAATTGGAAGCGAAGTCGATGAACTTTTCCAACTCTGGATGAGAGAGGGATGATACCATCGATATATTGAAGAAAGAGTTGTGGGTGGGGGCCGGAATAGGACTGGAACAGGGAATGTTCCACATGCCCCATGAAGAGACGGACATAACTAGGGCCCATGCAAGTACCCATGGCCACCCCTCTGAACTGAAGAAAATGCGAGGAGATAAAGGAGAAGCTGTTGAGGCTGAGGATGAGCTTGGCCAAGCGAAGGAGCGTGGTGGTGGGTGGGGATGGTTCAGGGCTTTGCTCCAGGGAGAAGCGGAGAGCCCTGTCAAAGTTTGCCTCATCTAAACATATGCAACGGAGACAGAGGAACTGAGAGAATGGGATGGAGTGTTTACAGGAAGCAGGGTGTGGGGATGTATAGTCCAGGTAGGTGTGGGAGTCAGTGGGTTTATAGTGGATAGTAGTGCCCATGTGAAGGTTGGCCTCATCTGAACATAGACTGTTACCTATCCAACTGCTCTTCACTCTCTTCGGGCTCTATCGTTATCATTCACTCCCTACCCCATTCCCCCTCCCTACTTTCTGCATATAAACCACTATTTTCCCAGCTACCATAAGTTCTGAGGAAGGGTCACCAGAAACGTTAACTCTGAGTTTTCTTCACAAATGCTACCAGACCTAGAATAACTTGTTCGCTTTTGTATTCTATATCCCTGCTTTTCCATTCTATATCCCTGCTTTTCCTATTTTGATAAGCCAATTAAAAACATTGAACATAAATTAAGTCACATTTGACCAAAGTAATCAGTGACTGAAGACAAAAGCTCAAAGGAAATTTGTTAATTTAAAATAAATTGTAATTTTGTGGGATCATAACTCCCCAGCCTACTGAACACAGAGGTCTGAAGTGTACCAATGTGCTCCCTCTTGGGACTTGTAGAAACAGGACGGTCTGCATCTGAACCACACTGAGGCCAACATCCCTGCAGGTAGGTTTGCTAGTGCTAGAGGAATTTAAACTGGTCTGGCAGGAGGACGGGTCATAAATTATTGATGAAATAAAAACACATCACGCTACAGCAAACAAAGCAAGTCAGAATGAGTTCAGCTATGTTGAGTTTCAAGGCAGCAAGGCAAGGCTAGATGGTCTTTAATGCTAAGAGTGTAACAGGTAAAACTGCTGAGTTAAGGATGTGGATTGACACTTTCAAGTGTGATATTATTGCCATCACAGAAACATGATTGAGGGAAGGGCAGGACTGGCAACTCAGCACTCCAGGATGAAGAATATTTTGGTGAGACAGAGAAGGGTGTAAAATGGGTGATGGAGTAGCACTATTAATTAAGAAATCAATTACTGCAATAAAGAGATGATAGCTTGGAAGGGTCTTCAAATGAAGCTTTGCGATTAGAACCTAGAAATGTTAAGGGGGCAGTCACATTACTGGGAGTGTATTATGGGCCCCTAAAAAGTCAGTGGGAACGAGAGGAGCAAATATGTAGAAACTTTACAGAGTGTGTAAGAGTAATAATTACTTATGCACTTATTGTTTTCTTGTCGCTTCCCAACTTGCAGAAAATGGTGTTTGCTTCCTGCCTCCCACCAGAGAACAACTAAAACATTTAAGTTGCTATTTAAGGACCTTCCTGTCTCTGCTGGCAAATTGCAAGCAAGGGAAGGTTGTCTTCCATCTTGGAAAGCTACCAGGTAATCCCTGGCAGCCTCCATGGTTTTAACGGGTGGGTTGCCTCTTTCTGGGGCACAATTTTGCCTACTGAGCAGCACCCTGGAGACACTGGCCAACCCCATGGTTACAATGCCACATGCCTCTGCCAACAACCCCACCTCTCACTTACCCAGTTGTGAGATGGTACATTATTGCTGTGCCCACTTCCTCCAGATGTGATCTGAGCAGTGGCCAACACACCAGTGGCATTGCTGAGTCTGCTGAGCTCCAGGGCCTCCGACTGATTGGCAGTTCTTGGACGTGGACACTCATCTGTAATTGGCCATGACTGACAAGAAACGGGTCCTGTACTGAAGCAAACTTGCCCCCTCCACTTTCGGGGCCATTGATAGGACTCTCAGTTGCCACCACTATATTCTTTCATTGACTCTGTTTCTCTCTCCACAGAGACTGCCAGTCCTTCTGACTATTTTTAGCATTTTCTAGTTTTATTAAATATTTCAAACATCTGCAGTATTTTGCTTCTGTATTTAACATAATGTTTTTAGTTGTAATTTTAAAGTATTTCTCCAGTAACAGAATCATGTTTTCAAGCATTCAGTCAACAGTTCCATTTCTCATAAATTGCAACAACAACCTATTGCTCAATTATCTCTTGCCAGAAATAACTAGCCTTAAGCAGTTAGATGTGAAAATGCCTAATATTTGCTTTGGATACATATATCCTTTATATTCCAAGTCATGATTCATTCTCAATTTGGTCAATAAAGACTTGTACTATCTGGCTTCAGGATTTATGTTTTCACTCTGTTAAAAATTTTCAGCTTCTGCATACTGCTTCTTAAAATTATTTGCATTTTCCTTTGTAAATTATATAATCCTTGTTATTTTTAAAGGCGACCCTGCCAAGGACAGGGGTAATACATCATATTTAAGAACATATCTTTTCTATTTTATGCAGAGAATGTTAAAAACAACAAATCACAAATGTGTGAAAACATAAGGTTGAATGTAACCTTCTGCCCTGAGAAGAGGCCAGATTTTCTGGCTAGGGACTTTTTTACATCCCTACAGATGTAAGGAGGCAATGGCCTAGTGGTATTATCTATCACTGAACCATTAATCCAGAGACCCTGGTAATGACCTGAGAACTCAGGTTTGAATCCCGCCACAGCAGAGGGTGGAATTTGAATTCAATGAAAAAAGAATTAGAATTAAGAGTCTAACAATGATCACGAATTGATTGTTGGGAAAACCCCATCTGGTTCACTCATGTCTTTTAGGGAAGGAAACTGCCATCCTTACCTGGTCTGGCCTACATGTGACTCCAGACCCACAGCAATGTGGTTGACTTTTAAGCTGCCCCCTGGGCAGTTAGGGATGGGCAATAAATGCTGCCTGGCCAGCAACACCTTCATCCCACGAATAAATAAAAAAGAAGCTGTGCCTATGTATCACTGGATGCATCAGTGATCCCATGACACAGTAATCCATTGACAGCAATGGCAAAACAGTGGAGACGGCATATTCCTTTCTTGCCACATCATTTTCCGCATTCAGATAAGTTTTTAAAGGTCTTAAGGCTTTTACTAAATTAATAGGCTTAGGAGTGGATAAGCGGTGGAGGTTTTACTGTTAATTACTGACCAATATTAGAAGGTAATTACAGAAAAGAAATGAAGACAAAATAGAATAACTATATAACACAAGTTTAAATATTTAAAAACACTGAGTAAAATACAATCCCATTAATCCTCAAGTACAATAATTTATGATACTTGCACCAGAGAAAATTCCCATATCTTCATGTCTGTAAGACATATTTTACCTGCAGCTTCAATTCCTGTCTTGTGAATCTAACAACCTCTTCCTTGAGTTTTCATACAACTGAACTTAACTTTCTCAGCTACACATAACTCCTTCAGAGTTTTTACCAAACATTTCAGGTCGAGAACTTTTAAAAAAAAACAACTTCTTACACTGAGGTAATCTATTTACTAACTGTTCTAAACTATCTCCCTTCTTTAGTTGCAACTGTTTTACACATTAGCTTCAGCCAAGGCTTTTGTAAAACTGCTAAACTGAAGCCCAGAAGATTTTGTTTTCCAAGCTTTGTGTGATTTCCCATAATTCTCCACTCAGTTCTCTCATAAACTGTGCCAATGTGAACAAAGCCTCTTTACACATCAGGAAGTATCTCTTTAATGCCGTATTTTAAAAGAAATTATTATGGCGACAGAAGTATTTACAAGTTAATCATTAAACTCCTTCAGACATGCAGAACAAAACCCAGATGCCACTAGTTTAAATCCAAACTGTAAACAAATGGTATCAAAATAAATACAAATCATACTACTTACATCACATCCTACCTTGCTTTCCTTCATTACAGCATTCCTTAAAATCTACCATTTTGGCCAAACATTTGGTCATTTCACCATATAGCTCCCTATATGGTTTGATGCCACACATTGTTTTACCCCACTCCTGTGAAGTTAAATGTCCCATATAAATATATACAGATCCTGCCCCTACCTTATGTCTGAAGAAGGGTCTAGGCCCAAAACGTCAGCCTTCCTGCTCCTCTGATGCTGCTTGGCCTGCTGTGTTCATCCAGCTCTACACCTTGTTACCCCTACCTTACGTCCTTAGTCTTTCTGCCTGCACAATCTTAAGGGAAGTGGCCAATTAACAATCTACCTGAGTATTTGCATCCAATTAGGGATGATGGCAGCACACAGGCACAGGAAGTTCAATCAAAGGGCCCCAGGATTGACAGCCCCACCAGGACAAATGAGTGTTGCTCAGGCAGTGGAAGACCAATGGGCTGCTTCACAGTATTTAACAAGAAGGCCCAGAGCTGTCAGGACCATCCTTGTGGATGGGAACACTCCTGCAAGTATATGTTTGGCCTTGGATGTAACGTTTTCAGTCTCTTTACTTTTACTAGTACATGCAGATCAGCCTTTCATTGCTTTCCAACGTCCCACATAAAGCTGACTCTGAGGAGCTGTCAGGTTCTATAAATGGGCATGAATTGAAGCCTTAAATGTGCCTGCTTTCAGTAAGTGGAGTACAGTTTCCAATGACAAGCCTATCATTGGGAGACTTGACAGAAGGCAGGATCCACATTGATCCATGAGGCTAGGATAATTCCAATCATACAAGCATAGAAACTGAATAACACAGAGGATAGTATTTGGCCCATCATGTCTATGCTGACTGATAAATACCTTTTCAGCCTAATCCCCACTTCCAGCTTCTAATCTGTAGCCTTGTTATTATGGACTTCATTGAATTTCAAGCAGTTGTTAAATGTGGTATGTGTTTTTGCCTCTACCATCCCTTTAGATAGTGTACTCCAGAACCCACCACTCTCTTGGTGAAAAACAAACCTCCACTACTTTCCTCTAGTTCTTTTACCAATTACCTTTAAATTTATGTCCTTTAGCTTTTGACCACTCTGTTTATACAAAGCTCTTAATTTGGTAAAATGTCCCAAGACAATTCGTCGATATGTAAGAGACAAAAAAGGCCAGGAGCTGGAGATATTAGGAGGCATGACTGAAAGCTTAGTCAAAGATGTGGGTTTTAAGGATGCTATTAGAGAGCAGAAACATGTCAGCACAACTTGTTCTTGAAGCATCTCACTTTGTTTTTCTGTTGTCATCTGGTTCCAGCTAATCACATCATACAGAATTACTGTCTGGGCATTAAATTCCAATGCTGACACTTTAATTTTGTGCATCCATGTTTGGAGTTGTACCTCTTGACTTATGTGACCTCATGTTTAAAACATAGTTTAAAAAAAATTCATGATCAGAATTCCTAAGGCAATGCCCTCACCCCCTGTCATTGGATATACATGCCTCTCCCATGTCAGAGTAGCGTGCTCACTGAGCTGGATACATTCTTTTTGATCTTTTAGATTGTCTGTTAGCAAAGGCTGGATTTTCTCAGGGCTTTTGGGATACCAATATTGTGGGTCTGAGCTCTGCAGCACAGTTGGCTAATCAGTCTTCAGGAGACAAGGTCCTAACTGGCTACCTCCAAACTCACCATCCAATTAAGAACAGGAGGCAGGTTCTCATTGCTGTGGGCCCACTCAGAACTCTCAAACCTCAGCAGTCCCACTGAGAGCTGACAACAGCGACTTGTGGTGCACATTTTGCAAAGTATACTGTGGCCACTCCTCCACAGGAGGACTGTGACCCTTGGAAACCAGCAGACCCACACTAAGCTAACCTGTAGGATGAGCTATTGACTCTTGTCGTGGGCTGTTGTTGGGTGGCCACCAACTTTCCAGCCACAGGCTGCAGGCTATATCGGGAGTCAATGTGCTCTCTGGAAAAACCAAATGGGGTGTGAAAAGTATCCTCGTTTGCACTTTAATTGGTCTAATTGGCTTACCACTGCTGGAGAATGGGTAGCCATCACCACCCAGAAGGGTCATTGCTGAAGATAGGCCAGAGGTGGGAACATTGCTGCAGATTGACATGAAGGGGCAAGAAATTGTTGCCATGCCCACCTTAAAACCTGCATCAATTTCTATGGAAAAAATTCTGAACAGTGATGTTGGCACCTAGCAATGTGAAGGACGAGAAATGATCACTATGGGCAACTGGAGATGCCTTGACAAAAAGATACTAAATTATATTCTATTTTCTACAAGTACTAAATTTCTATCTCAGTAGTGACAATGGTATCAAATGAAGTTACTCCTTTGTTGTTAGTTACTAATTATCTGGTTTCAGTCATCAATTATTCTTGTTATTGTCTATCCAGTACGTCCTTAAACTTCCTCAATTTTGTTATTCGATGATTACTCCTGAATGCAAGCCCAGAAAGTTTATCAGCTGTTCTCATTTATGAAATATGACTAAACCATCAAACTGTCTTTCTTTATAAATGTTGCTTCTAATCAAAGTCAAGTTTTTTATTACACCGATCTTAGTAATTATCCTGGATAATCCTAGTGTTCAATATTCTAACTTCTAATACTTTTAATATTCTTTTATCAAAAGATAACCTCAATTTGCAGACACTATCTATTTTCATTGTCTCTTTGGATAGATGATGAAGTAATCTATATCCACATATAGCAAGTTTTAGGCAACATCCAAACTTAGGCTGATAAATAGGAAGAAACGTTTGTCCTGCAGAAGTGTCAGGCAATTACAGTTTCCAATGAAAGAGAACAAAACTCCCTCCCCTTGAGATTAAATGGCATTACCGTTGCCTCCCTAAAATTCTTATCATTTAAGTTAGTATTTATATAATAATGTAAAAGCTGGTATTGTATGTACTCTTGAAAGACATTGGGCTGGATTTTCCCAACCCTTGAATGATATCAGCAACACAAAATAGTTGGGAAAATATGGTGGGATTAGAAAAATGAGATTCCCAATGTCAAAATAAAAAGACCTAATTTTGCAACCAGGTTTTGAACAGGGGGATAGACATTTCAATAGTCAGCAGTGAGAGGCCTATTTGCATATATTTGTGTCTCATTAGTACCAAATCACTCCTCAATTGGTATGCAGTTTCCTGACCTCCCACACATCTGACAGAAACTGGATGGTGATGATTTCTGACATGAAAGTTAGAGCAGGTACCTAGTGGCTCCAGATTGCTGTTTACTCCACGGGACCTCCAATTTTTATAGAAGCTCCCTATATTTCAGGTTACACTCATTCGGCACCACTCCTCCACAGATGTTGGCTTCAGAAATGTATCAGCCTCACCACATTACCATGACATGGATACGACCCACTTAGAATCCAGTTCTCCCCTTCAATGCTGCACACCAGCTGCTGAGGGGCCATTTTGTGAGCAGAGTCAAACATCTATCTCATGGATTAGATCAGCATCTCAGCACTCCTTGGCTTGCTTCCTTAGCACTTATTCACGTTGTGCCTACTTGGATGCTTACAGTATCTCTGCCTTGCCTTTTTGCCCTTTGCTGCCTCTTTCAGAACCTAAACGTACACAGTAGTTCTGACTTGCCTTACAAACCAGACATGCCTCTCTGCTCCTATGATGCTGCTTGGCCTGCTGTGTTCATCCAGCCCTGCACCTTGTTGTCATGGATATCATGGTTATCAGCAATGATCATTCATGGATGGGGACATGTTGCATGGCATCAAACTTCCATGAGCTAGCTACCAGCAGCCTACATAACAAATACATTGCATGTGTTTCAACCAATTTACCACATCTCAGTGTCTAATAGTGGTGGTCCTCAGTCAAGTTAAGGTGAAATGCATGCCATGTCCAACTGTGTGGGATACAATTTCTAGTAATAAACAATCTTAATCATGTCATCAATCATATTTGGCTCTGTGATTACTTCTGCTTCACAGAAGGGGGCGTCACAATGGCTCAGTGGTTAGCACTGCTGCCTCACAGCACCAGGGACCCAGGTTCAATTTCAGCCTTGGGTGGCTGTCTGTGTGGAGTTTGTATGCTCTCCACGTGTCTGTGTGGTTTTCCTCCTACAGCTCAAAGATGTGCAGGTTAGGTGGATCGGCCACGGGAGGTGCAGGGTTGCAGGGGTTGGCCAGTGGGGTGGGTCTGGGTGGGATCGTCTTCAGAGGGTTGGTGTGGGCTTATTGGGCCAAATGGCCTGTTTCCGCACTGTAGGGATTCTATGATTTTACAGGTGATCTTAGAAGTTATAACTGTACAAGGCTGCACAATCGAACTGATTTGCTCTCACCTTGAACTGTAAATATTTGCCAGTGTGCTCTTGTAGGAAATGTTGCCATTCTTATGTGGTAAGGGAGGTGGGGGAGAGGGGGAACAAGATCCTACCACATTTCCAGTCACTTATTGTACTTACATGCATGGCTTGTGTTGCATTCATTGGACTAAGGTCTCCTATTGTCAAAGATCAGTGTAGAGGACAATGCTAAACTGTTACTAAGAAACATTACTGAGAACATCTTTTGTTTCAGATATTATCGGGCAGGTTCAACAGAACTATGACCATCACATCATTGCTGTGACTATAGTCCTACAAAGGCATAAAGAAGTAGAAGAGGAATAGAATTAAAATTTCATGCATCCATTGTGGTTGCTCTGTAAAGGAAAAGATATACACTGTGCATAGGAAAATCGTGACCTAGTTCTTTATAAATGTGCACAAATTCAGTACACTGGTGCACATAGGCAGTTTTTACACCTGTGAATGAAAGTGTCAACTTGTTGAAGAACTAATGTCTCCAATACTGTGTGTGGAATGAACAAATGGACAAAACTTCTCAATACAGATATAACTGCAATCCAGATGTGTAGCTCAACAGCTCTGTGCGAATTCTTTGAGTAGAGGTGAAAGTATAAATACAATTGAACACACACCAGAGATTTAATAAGATACATATTCCCTTGTCTGTCTACATTCCTGACTGCTTGAAGAAGAAGCTAAAGGATTCCACATTCACATGGTCATCACAAAGAATCCCCATTACACTATAATATACAATTTCCTCCATGGTATATACAGTTATAATAAAAAAGATTCAAACAGATGAAACACTTTTATAACTTGTCTTATGAATGCGTTGTTATTATCTAATTTTTTTCTTTTGGTCAAAATGATGAGATTATAATATGCGGCAAGGCAGATAGTACATGTGGTAATGTTGGGCATTCACATGTAGTGTTTTACTGTGATACTCATTAGACCATATGGATTTTGTATCAGTATTTAGTGTACTTTTACAAGTCACTTGCATTGCCTTGTAAAGATGTGGAAAACGTATGTGAGAACAGTGATCTGTTCATGCTATCTGCTCTCAGATTCAAGAGAATAGTATCTAAATGTAGACAATACCAGCTGTTGTACATTCATTTTTCATCCCCTTCCAAATCTGTACACAATGATGAAGGACAAGTGTGTGTGTGTGTGTGTGTGTGTGTGTGTGTGTGTGTGTGTGTGTG
>NC_063335.1:11024373-11047040 GCF_021869965.1 Rhincodon typus
GTGTGTGTGTGTGTGTGTGTGTGTGTGTGTGTGTGTGTGTGTGTGTGTGCGCGCGCGCGCGTGTGTGCAGTTACCTCAGTTGATTAGATTGCTAGAGTGTGTTGCTTAATGTTGCCAGGTTCGGAGCTGGTAGTTCATGGAGACATGTCTTCTTCCCTTGTCCCTTGCTTAAGTGCAGTAAGACCCCTCAAGCTCTATAACCACTTGTGTCTCTTAAATACTTAGAGATCCTCTGGCCCCTCATGGACTATGATTAATTGCCTTACCGGATATAGAACATCTTCTTTGTCAAAGACTGTTAGAGACTTAATTGAGTTACTGCTTTCATCCTTACCACTGTGGGCATTGCTGTTATCCAATGCTTTTCTCTGTGAAGATTATCGGCATACTGAGTACATCAAAATTTAATGAGTGCTTTACTATAATGACATTCACAATGCAAATACTGGTTTTAAAAAAGGTAAGATCTTTACATAGTTGCATCTGTTTTAGTACAGTTTTGTTTCTGTTGGTAATGTTTGCAATACATTTTCATTATTGGACTGAAAAATGTGACAGTAGAGATTTTAATTAGGAATTCAGAAAATGCAGAATTGTTGATGGAATTACCGATGAATCTTTGTCTGATTTAGTGTGGTTGAAAGACGATTTGACTTTAGGGAAAGCCATTTAGATGGTGAATGAAGTCTGGAAGCAACACTGATCAATCCCAAGAGCAGAAGATTGATCTTATCACAGAAGATCAACAAAATTCATTTAAATCTTAAGAAACAAAACCCTAATAAAACTTGAAAAAAACACACAGTGAGTAGGACACGCTCCACCTACTAACAGTCATCTTCTGTGCTGTGGAGTAAGAAAACCTCACAGGCGCAAACAGTTCTCACCTATTAAAAGAGAATGTTTTGTCTTTAAATCAATAGATCATTCTCAGAAAAGTACTGGAGTAGGACACAGTCACAGAGATATGTCAAATAGATATTCACACAAAGAGGTTCATGAGTTAGAACAGACCACAATACAAGAAAAAAACGGTACTTATTTTGAATTGGCAGCCATCTTCAGTGAAGGGAATATAGCAGTTAAAATTAGTTTAAAGGGTCTTTCAACTCTCACACTGTCAGAACAGTGTCAAAGCAAATACCTTCAACCTACAGATCTACCAAACTTCCAGGTCCAAAGATTACGTGCTCTGGAAGAATAGTAAAACCTCTATGCTGTAGTGATTGTAACCAGGTCAGTCAGTTGGACCTCAAAGAATATGAGTTCCCTGATTGGGGTTGTTATTCTGGTACAATCAAGGAGCCTTGGCTGACAAATATAAACAAGAGTGTTAGACATCCTGCTTATTCTGAGAGCTAGCTCAGTGGAGTTATTTCAAATGCTATCTGAGTTTGTGAAAATTTGGTCAGGAGGTGGGGTATTGGTAAAACTAAAACTTTGGATGGCACAGTGGTTCAATGATTAGTGCTGCTACCCCATAGAGCCAAGGTACTCGGGTTCAATCCCACAATCAGGTGACTGTTCCTGTGGATTTTGCACATTCTCCCTGTGTCTGCATGGGTTTCATCCAGGTGCTCTGGTTTCCTCCCATGTCCAAAGATGTGCAGGTTAGGTGCCTTTGCCATGTTAAATTGTGCATCGTGTCCAGGGATGTGCACGGTAGGTGGATTAGTCATGGGAAATGCAGGGTTACAGGAATAGGGTAGGGGGCTGGGGCTGCGTCTGGGTGGATGTTCTTTGGAATGTTGGTGTGAACCGGACGGGCCATAGTCTGCTTCCACACTATAGGGATCCTATGATAATTATATGCACAAGTATAAATATTCATAATGGAAAATAAGCTTGGGGGCTACTACTGTGTATTTAAAGGTCTGAAAGGTTTAATGCTGAGGATTGCCTTAAGCCACAGTGACTGTGATGATATGAACATAGGGGGAGAGCAGCTCAGGCTCTCACAGGGGTAAGACCTGCAATCTAGATCTCCCTCATAGTCTCTGTGACAAGGTCTGAACTATTACTTTAATTTACACATAGTTGAAACAAACTGCATCTTGTTTAAGACACGGGTTTCTTCTAGTTAGACTGCAAAGTAGTTTTCCTCTACTATACTAGACCAAGTAGGGCCCTTATTAGGAAAAAGTATGGTGGCAATACAACCATCTAACAGCTCATTACCATGATGAGCAATGGTGATGATACATCTTACAACATGGTTGCTGAGAGTTGGGGTGGATGTGGGAAGGTCTAATGTGAAAAAGAGAGGGCTGCAGAAAGGAAGGCAGTGCTAGCAGCCTGCAGACCCAATGATATTCCCAGAGGATTTTCTTTGCAGCACTATGTCCTTTGATCACTTTAATAGGATCTCTGCACTGATGGTAAAATCATTTCTGTCTATAATGCTGGAGGAGCATTGAGATTTAGCTTCCTTCATGTCATTCAATCGATAAAAGCTGGGTGACAACTCCAAAAACAAGTTTTAAAACTTTTGGAATGCTGACATTTAATTCAAACAATTTAGAATACAAATGATAAGAAATTATGCTTAAGTTATACTGTCATAGTCAGACCATATCAGGAATTTTGTTACAGTAAACAATTTATAATCTCTGCCATGCTTTTATACACATTCAAACAATGTGACAAGTGAATTGGAAAAGAAAATTATGAACACAACTGAAAACAACAGACATTTTTAAAAATGATTTAGCACAAGCTGCTTACCAGAGTAATAGGACAAAATTATTTTTATGCACGTCATGAAATTGTTTCTTATTCTTAAATTAATTAATCAAATTAATTTTCTTCTAAATTAACGAATGCATTCTTAGTGTTCAACATAAATATATGATACCTATTGAATATTACAACTGTACATGGAATACATATTTCATTGACAATTTTCCTGCTTGTTGTTTTAGGAAAATCCAATATAGTACCTATTGCACCCGATAAGAAATTTTAAATGTTTAAGGTGTTGCATCTTATAAATGATTTGAGGGGGAGTTAAAATGGTGAATGACAAAAAAGTCAGAATCACAATTATGATCAAAATTGAGATATTTAGGAAAAGTATCACTCAAAATGTACTTGGGTCTTATCGATCTGAAGAGATCACAATTTGCGGAAGATTAAGAAATTTCAGGGAAGTGAAACCAGGCTAGCAGAATGGGATTTTGAGTGGCAGATACAAATTAATGTTGAGAGAGGTAACGGGAAAGCAAACAAGCAGTGGGAGTATACATTCAGTGGAAAACAAAACACTGAAGGATATGAACAGACAGATATAGGTAGTCAAATTCATAATCTGCTGCAAGTGAGAGTTCAGATAGACAAAATAAAAACCCTAGGGTTTGGTTTTATAAACAGAAAGTGTAAATTAATTTATTTATCATTTATCTATTAGCATCAGAATGTAGCAAAGTTTATAGAAGAATTTCTGTTTAAATAAAGCTTTGGCTAGGTCTCAGTGAGTACACTGTGTTTAATTTTGGAGACCTTATTATGTAAAAGGACATTAAAACCATGGACCATAAGAATGATGCCAGGAATGGGAAACTGATTACGAAGAAAGACCTGAGATACTGGGATTATTTCTACTGGAGCATGGACGGTATGTGGATATTTAGTAAATTATGAAGAATTTTCCTAGAGCAAATAGGGAATGCTAATTACCTTTGAGTGGGGAATCAGTGAAAAGGGGGCATCAATATGAAATTGCTGCTAAGAGAAAAATTATTAGGAGAAATGTAATTGTGCAAGAAAATGTCGCAGTGCTATGCTTTGCAGGAGAGGTGAGACACATTATTATACAGTTAAACAGAAAAGTTGGTACAGTTTTGAAGTAGAGGAATATACAAAGCTAAAGGAAAGTGTGTGGCAGTTAGGATAGTTTTGTATAGATCTAACAAAGAGTCAGTGTAGCTGTAGCAGCCTGAATGCCTTCCTTTTGTGATCTGAACATGCAGGGTTCTGAAATATGGGGAAAAGATGAGTTTGTGAGAAATTAATGTTATTCACAGAATAGGGAAGATCTTGATTGACGAACAAGAAAATTACAAAGCAAGATCAAGTCATAAGATTTCTTAAAAAAGGTCAATTAGGTAGAAAGGTCAGACAATTAATGTAGCAGAAACTGATGACTAACAAACACTTTCATTTATCATTCCTCTATATATAGCATATAAATGGGACATTTTCAGAATGACAGGGTGATATTTAATAGAAGTGATGGAGATTTCGCTCATCAGCTGTACACCTGGCAAAAATTCTGCATCACATCTTTTGGGAAGGTCAACTAAAAGTAATGGTACCTTCTCTGCGATCAATGACCCAGGGGTTAAGAGTTTAATATAGTTTAAATTCTAGTTAAAGATACAAGCCAGGATTCATTGCCTAATATCCTAGTGGTTACTCAGTAAGGCAGTCTTAAGTCACTGAATAATGATGTTCATATATGCTGGTTAAGTTCAGCAACACCAGTACATTAGTTGATGGAATAAACTGGTGCATATTACGTTTCATACATATGTACTAATGCCATGCATAGCACATGATCTTCATACACTATTGGTATCTCCGTCTCAGCTTGAAATCAAAACTGGATGCCTGCAATTCTCATTGCTAAGATGTTGGAAATCGGGTTTAGAGATCTCTGTTGGAATTTAAGATCTGAGAGCAACTCACAAAACTGATAAAAATATAAATCTCCCAACAGTGGGTATTCAGAAGTTGGTAAAACAAAAGTTTATATTAAAAAATGCTTTAAATTAAAAATAATAATATATGGAGGGATTTGAAAACAGAATGAGCATATTGAAATTGAGTGTTGCTTACCTGTGCTAAAGCTCACTGGTATAGTGCACTGGAAATCAAGCTTTGTTATTCTTGGAATCATAGCATCATACTGTATGGAAGAGGTCCTTTGGCTCATCAAATCTGTACCACTAAAACTATGCAAAATCTACACTCATACCATTTTCTATCACTTGGCCCATAGCCTTGAATGTTATGATGTTTCAAGTGGTAATCCAAGTACTTTTTAAATATTGTGAGGTTACCTGCCTCTACTGATACCCAGACACTACATTCCAGATCCAACCATCCTCTTGGTGGGAAAGGTTTTCCTCAACTCCCCCCAAATCCCCTGCCTTTCACTTTAAAAGTACTCTCCTTTATATTGACCCTTCAAAGAAGGGAAACGGCTGCTTTCTATCTACTCTGTCCTTGCCCCTCATAATCATATACACTTCTGTCATGTCCCCCTTCAAACTTGGCTCCTCTAAAGAAAATAACTCTCTCTTGATAGCTAAAGTGCTCCATCCCAGTCAATGTCCTGATGAATCTTCTCTGCACTCCCCCCTCCAGGACAATCACATTCTTCCCATAGTGCGGTGTACAGAATTGCACAAAGTACTCCAGCTGTGTCCTAAGCAAAGTCTTGTACAGCTTCAACTAACCTCCCTGCTCTTAAAATCTAAGCCTTGACTAATAAAGGCAAGTATCCCATATGCCTTCTTAACTACCCTATTAACCTGCCTGTTGCCTTCAAGGTTTTGTGGACAAGCACCTCAAGAACACACTGTTCCTCTGAACTTTCTGGTGCCTTACTGTTCATTGAGTACCCTCCTGTCTTACTAATTCTTTCAAAATACATCACCTCACATCTATCAGGGTTAAATTCCATCTGCTCCTCTGACCATTTGGTTTATATACATGTTTTATTCTCTCATGGGATGTGGGCATTGCTAGTTGGCCAGCATTTATTGCCAAACCCTAGTTGCCCTTGAAAAGGTGATGGGGAGCTGCCTTCTTGAATCACTGAAGTCCATTTGCTGTAGGTAGACCAACAATAAGGGTAGGGAGGGAATTCCAGGATTTTAACCCAATGACAGTGAAGGAATGGCAATATATTTCTAAGCCTGGATGGTGAGTCGCTTGGAGGGGAACTTAAACTTGGTGGTGTTCCCATATATGTGCTGTTCTTGTCTTTCTAGATGGAAGTGGTTCATGGGGAGTCAGGAGGTGAGTTATTCACTACAGGACTCTGACCTGCTCTTTTAGCCACTATTTATTTGGCAAGTCCATTTGCGTTTCTAATTAATGGTAACTCCCCAGGATATTGATAGTGGTTGATGCAGTGACGGTAATGCCATTGAATGTCAAGGGGCAGTGGTTAAATTGTCTCTTATTGGGGATAGTCATTGCCTGGCATTTGTGTGGCACGAATGTTACTTGCCACTTTCAGCTCAAGCCTGGATATTGTCCTGGTCTCATTGCATTTGAACATGGACTGCTTCAGAATCTGAGTAGTCATGAATGGTGCTGAACACTGTGCAATAATTAGTGAACATCACTCCTTCTGTCCTTAAGATGGAGGGAATATCTCTTCCTGTGATCTGAGACTATCTTCCTCACTGCTAACCATCCAGCCAACCTTTGTGTCATCCACAAATTTATTACCTCTCCCCATCCACACCTTCTCATCTACATCATTTACACATATCACGAGTTGTCACAAAAGTTAAAGATTTTGTAATGTAAGCAAAGTTTCCCAAGTTAACTGACTTTCAGAGTCAGATTGAAAGCATGAACCAGTTTCTATACTGATCAAGCACCACTATTTACTACAATTACTTAGACTATAGATACAGGTAAACAAAATAAACCATTGTCATTTAATGCTACTAATTAAACTCTAATACCTTAAAACTCCCCATTACATGCATTCTGACAGATGAACAGATGAGCTTAAATAATTTATGGACAGAGGGGAAAGATTGGAAACACAGTTCGTTTATCTTTGTTCCCAGGTTCTCTTGCTGAGATGATCCTAATGACTCTTTTGCTGGCCAGCACCTTGCTTCTGTCATCTTGTTCTAGATGCTTCCTCTGGTTTGTAAGAGATACAGGGTAGCTGGTTCACTCAAGCCTCTTATTAGTTGAATGTCACAGCTTACAACAACTGTTGCAGAAAAAATAAACTTTTTTTTCAGGTTTTACAGTGAGGTTTAACTACAGAGAGCAGAGAAACTGCTCCTGAGCTGGGACTGAACTGAAAACGCCTCTCTCCGTAGCTTGTTCCTGGCTTGTAACTGTTCAGTTACTGGAGAATGAATTACAGAGTTGTTGGCAGGCAAAAAAGATCTCTGTCACTGAAAAGTGGTCCGTGGTCCATAGACCAATCAACTTCCTGTTACCAGTAGAAAGTGGCATCTGTATACACCCATCACCTCCAAACCATCTGGAACTCAAATTCCAGTTCAGAGGTGTTCATTTATTTATGATACTTACTATGGGTGTCAAGTTGCTTGTTTTTCAAAACATATAGCACCTTTTCAAAATATTAGTTTCAAAACTTTCTTTCTCATTTGAGTCCACAGTTTTTAAAAAACACAAACAATAAAAAAAATCATATTCCTTCAACTGGCATGACATAAGGCACAGCTGGTATGATGTAAGGCAGTTAGTCATTCAACAATTATTTAATGGTATTGAAATTTGTGCTGGGATAACCAAAATGGCAGTGTGTTTGTAGAGTACAGTGCTAGAGCACTGCTCAAGAGCTGATCAAGGGCACAAAAAGATTGGAATTCATATCTAGATACATGGTCAATATTTGTACTAAGATCATTTGTTCAAGGATGTTATTTGTTAGTCACTTTTGGACTTGAATTTGGCAAATATAATGAACAACATAGACACCAATGAATTATTTCATCATTAAAGACACTGGTAGTTTGTGGTTTTCAGGGTGAGTGGACAAAATCAGAGAATTTGAACCTAAAGCACTTGCAAAATACTGGATAAAAACACATGAAATAAAACAGGAATTTGTCGCCATGAGTTTTAAGTGCAAGGTGATTACCTAGCCATTATACACTCTATCTAATTTTCCATTCATTCACCGGAATGTAATGACCTTAATTATGAACAGATGGAATTAGGGAATGTGATCCTAAAACTGTGTAAAAGCCCTGAATTCATGTAATAAATATGGTATTTGACTCATTCAAGTACTGTAAATCAATGACCCTATCCTTATTACATTGAACAGCGTGATGACATCATGCACACTACTGCATAATAGATCACAGTAGAAGCATCCAGTTCATAAAGTGGCCTGCAGACTGCATTTTATCTGTGGGAGATTGGTACAGAACCAACAGTTTCATTTGTTCCATTGCCAAAGTCGTTCCAATAGACTTTTGGGAATGTGTTTTGGCAGTTGTCAGAGCCACTCCAGTCTCAAATGTGTAACATAACTGGAGTGTAGTATTACCAGTGAAACTACTGGGAAAACAACTGCAGAACTAATGTGTGCCATTCTGTATAATACAGACGTTACATAATAAACCACACAGTCCTAAAGTCTGCTCTGTAACTCTAAGATGTTCTTTCAATTTTTGCATAACTATAACCTTCAGTCTGATTTTAAAAATTTGACAAATTTAGAGAGTCAGTATAAATCCAATCAACGATCTTTCAGTAATCATCATTACCTTTGTAGCTCCATCCTACAGCTGATGCATATACCTATAAACATTAAAACAAAATCTGATGTATTGATATTCCTTTCAACATATCAAAATCATAGGTTACTTTAACTATGAAAGCCTCAAAAAAAAACAAAAATTTGTGAAAATCAGCATTAACATTTAAATGATTCGTTTGAATTATTATATGAATAATTTTGTGCAAGGATATATAACTGGCATCGTTTGAACTGCACTTATTGTTTTGTGCTTGAAGTGTAGTTCTTTACACTTGTCTGCCTTTCACTCTCGACTTGAGGAGCACACTAGACACGTGATAAAACCTCTTTTTGTTCTGACTCAGCCACCTTTTATTTCGAATTATCACAATAACAAGATCTTTTATTGTAAATATTCCTCCACATGCCAAGTGGTTCTGTATTGAAATTTTAAATATAATATTTTTAGTAGCAAACATTGACAATTACATTGATCACTGTGAGCCCTCATCAATGGAAAATAAGTCAGATGGTACTGGAATCAAGGCAGTATTCACAAATCACGAAGTGGTGGAGACCGGAACAATTACAACATTTAAAAGTCCCAAAGAGCACCTGACCTCTTCCAAAGGATCACTGACCCTGGCACACAAGAATCCCTGATGCCCCTCCCTGAAGATACCCTGGCACCTTACTGCAGGAATACCTCAGCTCTTGAAGCCAATACCCTAGCTACCCAAGGGTGGGTACATGAATAGGAAGGGTTTAGAGGGATTGTGGCCAAATGCTGGCAAATGGGATAAGATTAATTTAGGATATCTGGTTGGCATGGATGAGTTGGACCGAAGGGTCTGTTTCCGTGCTGTTTATCTCTGAGTCTAATTCACTATTATATGAGTACATAGACATGGAAACCAAAGAGGAGAGGAAATAAGAGACGGATTTGTACACCAAGTTAATGAGAAAGAGGGAAAATGAGAAAGAGAAGGAATTGAAACTGGTGAGAGTAGTTTTTCAAGAAAATAGTTGAAATAAAACGTGCCAGTTTCGATTGAGATTATAATTGGGTCTCTGCTGTGGCAAAATGCTGGAAAACTGAGATCCCACACCCAACTTGACATTTCTCATTTTTGCTGCAACATTATTGTAGGCAGTCTATAGACAGATTATCTGTGATTTGCAGAGGCTGTCGGCTACTTAAAGACCAGTTGTTTCCATTCAAATAAAATTGTAGAATCCCTTGTATCTGGAACCCAGAGTGTGGAGATTAGAGCAGGTAAGACCTGGTCTGTTCTCAGTGAATTTTCAAGTGATAGCTAGGGTATTGGCTTCAAGAGCTGAGGTATTCCTGCAGTAAGGTGCCAGGGTATCTTCAGGGAGGGGCATCAGGGATTCTTGTGTGCCAGGGTCAGTGATCCTTTGGAAGAGGTCAGGTGCTCTTTGGGACTTTTAATCTTGGAGGAGATTGTGTGTAAAAGACATATAAACCTCTAGGAACAGTCTAATTTGTCAAGAATTTTCAAGAAATGCTTGGAAATGTTAATAGGTATTGTTTTGTCAAGAGCTGTCAAGAACTGGCAAATGTTTTTTATATGATTGAAGGAGCTGTTTTCCACAGTGTAGACTGCAATGTAGAATTTTAAGTAATAGAGCTCTATTTTTTTCTCCTATTGTACAGGGGGATCTTGTGGATACTCAATGACTTGGCATGATAAGTGAAGCAGAAAAGAGTGGTTGGTGGAAGTAGACTAGTAAGATGTGACATGGCGGTGGGTACAACAGGCCGTGGGAATGGTGTAGAACACTACAGGTTGGGACAGAGGATATGAGGGGCCATGGGGTACGGTGTGAACAGCCTCACAGATTGACAGGGGTTGGCATGGATCGGACCTGGAGATTGAAAGATACAAGCAAAAAGATCATTTTATGTTTTAATCTTTATTTTTAAACTTTAAAAACATGCTGGAGGCTCCTGACATGCTTTCCTTGGGCAGCGCCCAGTGTCGGGTTTGACTTTGGGACCCAGCATGCTCAGCAGATTCATGGCGGCAATGATATTGGTGGAGGCAAGATGGCACCAAAGAACGGTGACACGGTTCCAGCAGCGGCCGCCCAGCTCCAGGACATGGCTGGGCCCGGAGCAGATGATGATGGCATTCCAACTGCAGTGGCTTGTGGGAACTCAGGGGGCACCTGTGTGTTCGCAGGCTGTGGGATGGACTTTGTGTCTTTGTTTTTCTGGCGGCGAGGACTCATGGCGGAGATGGGGGAGTGATCTGGACGTTGCCTTTTCTTTCGGCTGTTTCTTTTATTTCTGCTTCTGTTTTTAACCCTGTCTTTTGTACACAAAGGTGGTGCTGGAGAATGGCAACTTTGTACACTTTTCACTGAACTCCTGTATTCCTGTACTGGAGCACATGTGACAATAAAATCTAAATCTAAATCTTTGGTCTTCCCAGATCACTCAGTCTCGGTCCCATTCCAGCCTGCCTCCCTGGACCAAAAATAGGAAGTGTAGACAAACACTTGTTAGCTTTGTGGATTTCTTCCACAATGCAGCTGACCCATTACTGAAAACTACGGCCTGGATTTTACCATTTCTTGCGTGGTTGACTTTAAAATTGCAGAAAAATATAAATCTCGCTGATACAATTATAATATTGAACTCATTGCCAGGATAACATTTATTTCTGCATTTTAGGCTTTGGGAGGAATGGTCACACCAAACAAAGGAACATAATTATCATAGGAACAGCCCTTTAGTCTCCTCAAAACTGCTTATAAAGATTATTCCACTAACGCAGAACTGTGTGGTATCTTAAAATATGACCAACGTCCTGGTAGCTTGAAGGCATGGATGAAATTTAAAATTTAGAAATAGATACTATTATAACAGCAAACAGAACAGGTGCATTTTGCTCCATGTGCATTTAATGAACTTACTCTCATGAAATGGCATAGGGTCCAGAGTCAATGTTGAGGTTTCGTTGTTTTCATATTACCATGTCATCATTTCTGACATATTAAGAGATAGAGCAGTTTGGGACTTGAGTTCTAAGGTATGATTTCATGAGGAAGGCTAAGTCAGGAAATTGTTTGACTAGTCTGTGGGATGGCTCTCCCAATTTTAGAATGGATCCCTAGATGTTTATTGGTAAGAATTTGCACCATCAACTGTGCAGGGCATGCCTTTGTCATTTTCATCCCTCAGTCAAGGCTGAGTAGTTCATCCAGTTTAATTCTCATTCCATTTTTTCTGTAGCTTTATACTGTGTAGCTTGCTAGTGAGATAAGGATGGCAGGTTTCTTCACCTGAGGGATATTTTACAGCAGTCTAATAGTTTCATGATAATTATCAATGACACTAGTTATTTCAGATTCATTAACTCAATCTCCCTAGCCACGGTGGGTTTCAATTCATCCATGCAGAACATTTAGCTGGCTGTTTGGATTATTAGTCCAATAACATTCCCACTATACTGTCATCCCTCTGTGCAAGGACTGAAGTGGAAGGAAGCTCCACAAATATCACATCCTCAATGATGGGAGAGGCTGGTACATCAGTGCAAAAGATATGGCTAAAATATTCACAATAATATTCAGCCAGAAGTGCTGAGTGGATGATCCATCTTGGCCTCCTCCAGTGCAACCCAGCATCACAGATGTTAGGCTTCAGCCAACTTGACTTATTCCACGTGATATCAAGAAATATTGGAGGATCTGAGTACTGCAAAATTTATAGGGCCCGACCACATTCAGACAAGAGTACAACAGAAGACATATTACAGAACTTGCTGCTCCCCTAGCCAAGCTGCTTCAGTACAACTACAACACTGGTATCTACACAACTATGAAAAATTGCCCAGGTATGTATTTTACACAGAAAGGACAAATTCAAACTGGCCAATTACCACCCCATTAAAACTAGTCTCAATCATTAGTAAAGTGATAGAAGGTGTCACTAAAAGTGCTGTTAAGCAGCACGTGCTTCGTAAAAACATGTCAGGGCCATTCATCTCCTGACATCATTACAGCCTTAGTTCAAATTTGAACAAAGGAGGTGAATTCCAGAGGTGAGGTGAGAGTGACTGCCCCTGATAACAAGGCCTCATTTGATCAAGTGTGTCATCAAGGAGCTGTAGCAAAACTGAAATCAATGGAAGGCAGTGGGAAAGCACTCTACTGGTTGGAGTCAAACCTGGCACATAGGAAGATGGTCGTGGTTGTTGGAAGTCAGTTACCTCAGGTCCAGGACATCTCTACAGGAATACCTCAGATAGCGTCCTTGGTCCAACTATCTTCAGTTGCTTCATCAATGACCTTGCCTCCATCATAAAGTTAGAACTGGGGATGTTTGCTAATAAATGCACAATGTTCAGTACCATTCACAACTTCTCAGATACTGAAGCAATTCCTGTCCAAATGCAGCAATAGCTGGCTTGGGCCAACAAATGGAAGGTAACATATGTACCATATGAATGCCAGACAATGATCATCTCCAACAAGAGAGAAACTAACCATTCGCCCTTGGCATTCAATGGTATTACCATCACTGACTCTCCCATTATCAACATCCTGGGAGTAACCATTGACAGAAACTCAACTGGGCTAGTCGTAAAAATACTGTGATCAAAGACTAGGAATCTTGAATCTCCTGACTTCCTAAATTCTGTCCACCATCTACAAAGCACAAGCCAGGGGTGATGGAATAGTCCCTACTTGTCTAGATGAGTGCAGCTCCAACAACATTCAAGAAGCTTGACACCATCCATGACAAAACAATCCACTTGATTGTCACCACATCCAATCTCTCTATCACATCTGACACTGAGCTGCAGCAATGTGTACTATCTTCAAGATGTACTGCAGAAATTCACCAAAGATCCTTATAAAGCTCTTATCAAATCTGCAAACACTTCCATCTAAGAGGACAACAGCATCAAATACATGAAATATCACAACCTGCAAGTTTCCCTTCAAACCACTCACCTTCCTAACTTGGAAGTATATCGATTTTCGTTAAGCGTTGTAGGGTCAAAATCCCGGCACTCCTTCACTAAAGCATTCTGAATGAATCCATACCAAAAGGAATGCAGCAATTCAGGGTAGGCAATGGCCAAGTAGGGTAGGCGATGGCCTCGTGGTATTATCGCTGGACTATTAATCCAGAAACCCAGCTGATGTTCTGAAGACCCAGGTTTGAATCCCACCACAGCAGATGGTGGAATTGGAATTCACAAAAAAAAAGTCTGGAATTAAGAGTCTACTGATCACCATGAAATCATTGCCAATTGTCAGAAAAACCCATCTGGTTCACTAATGTCCTTTAGGGGATGAAATCTGCCACCCTCACCTGGTCTGGCCTACATGTGACTCCAGACCCACAGCAATGTGGTTGACTCTCAACTGCCCTCTGGAATGGCCTAGCAAGCCACTCACTTCTACCAATCGCTACAAAGACTCAAAATAAAAAATACCGGATGGATCATCTGGCATCGACCTCGGCACCGGAGAAGACAATGGCAGAAACAGCCCTGTCGACCCTGTAAAGTCCTCCTAACATCTGGAGTCTCGTGCCAAAATTGGGAGAGCTGTCTCACAGACTAGTCAAGCAACAGTCTGTCATAGGCATACTCACAGAATCACACCTTACAGACAATGTCCCAGACACCACCATCACCATCCCTGGATATGTCCTGTCTCACAAGCAGGACACACCCAGCAGATGGGGTGGCACAGTGGTGTACAGTCGGGAGGGTGTTGCTCTGGGAGTCCTCAACATTGGCTCCGGACCCCATGAAGTCTCGTGGCTCCATCCCCTCCCCCTACTGCATCCCAAAACCAGCCCAGCTTGTCCCCGCCTCCCTAACCTGTCCTTCCTCCCACCTATCCCCTCCTCCCACCTCAAGCCCCACCCCCATCTCCTACCTACTAGCCTCATCCCCGCCGCCTTGACCTGTCCGTCCTCCCTGGACTGACCTATCCCCTCCCTAACTCCCCACCTACACTCACCTTTACTGGCTCCATCCCCGCCTCTTTGACCTGTCTATCTCCTCTCCACCTATCTTCTCCTCTATCCATCTTCTATCCGCCTCCCCCTCTCTCCCTATTTATTTCAGAACCCCCTTCCTCTCCCCCATTTCTGAAGAAGGGTCTAGGCCCAAAACGTCAGCTTTCCTGCCCCTCTGATGCTGCTTGGCCTGCTGTGTTCATCCAGCTCTACACCTTGTTATCTCAAGCAAACCTCCTACTGATTACCACAAACCGTCCTTCCTCAGCTGATGCAGGAGGGCATGCCAGGAACAGTACCAGGCATAACTGAAGATGAGGTATCACCCTGGTGAAGCCACCAAACAGGACTACTTGCGCGCCAAAAAGCGAAAGCAGCAAGTGATAGACAGAGCTAAGCGATCCCACAACCAACGGATCAGATCTAAGCTCTGCTGTCCTGCCACATCCAGTCATGAATGGTGGTGGACAATTAAACAATTCACTGGAGGAGGAGGCTCCACAAATATCCCCATCCTCAATGATGGAAGAGCCCAGCACATCAGTGCAAAAGGTAAGGCTGAAGCATTCGCAGCAATCTTCAGCCAGAAGTGCCAACTGGATGATCCATCATGGCCTCCTCCAGTGGTTCCCAGTATTATAGATACCAGTCTTCAGCCAATTCGATTCACTCCACGTGATATCAAGAAACGGTTGGAGACACTGGATACTGCAAAGACCGTGGGCCCTGACAACATTCCGGCAATAGTACTGAAGACTTGTGCTCCAGAATTTGCCACTCCCCTAGCCAAGCTGTTCCTGTACAGTTACAACACTGGTACCTACCTGGCAATGTGGAAAATTGCTCAAGTATGTCCTGTACACAAAAAGCAGGACAAATCCAACCCGGCCAATTACTGCCCCATCAGTCTACTCTTGATCATCAGTAAAGTGATGGAAGGTGTCATCAACCCTGCTATCAAGCAGCACCTGCTCAGAAATAACCTGCTCAGTTACGCCCAGTTTGGGTTCCGCCAGGGTCACTATACTCCTGATCTCATTACAGCCTTGGTTCAAACATGGACAAAAGAGCTGAATTCCAGAGGGGAGGTGAGAGTGACAGCCCTTGATATCAAGGCTGCATTTGACCGAGAGTGGCATCAAGGAGCCCTGGCAAAACTGGAATCAATGGGTATCAGGGAGCAAACTTTCTGGTGGTTGGAGTCATACCTGACATATAGGAAGATGATCGTGGTTGTGGGAGGTCAATCATCTCAGCTCCAGGACATCTCTGCAGGAGTTCCTCAGGGTAGTGTCCTAGGCCAAATCATCTTCAGCTGCTCCATCAATGGCCTTCCCTCCATCATAAGGTCAGAAGTGGGGATGTTCGCTGATGATTGCACAATGTTCAGCACCATTCGTGACTCCTCAGATACTGAAGCAGTTCATGTTCATATGCAACAAGATCTGGACAATATCCAGGCTTGGGCTGACAAGTGGCAAGTGACATTCGTGCCACACAAATGCCAGGCTATGACCATCACCAATAAGAGACAATCTAACCATTGTCCCTTGACATTCAATGGTGATACCATCACTGAATCCCCCACTATCAACATCCTGGGGGTTACCATTGACCAGAAACTCAACTGGATTCACCACATTAATAGAGTCGCTACAGGAGCAGGCCAGAAGCTGGGAATACTGTGGCGAGTAACTCACCTCCTGATTCCTCAAAGCCTGACCACCATCTACAAGGCATAAGTCAGGAGTGTGATAGAATACTGCCCACTTGCCTGGATAAGTGCAGCCCCAACAACACTTGAAAAACTTGACACCATCCAGGAAAAAGCAGCCTGCTTGATTGGCACAACATCCACAAGTATCCACTCCCTCCACCACCGACGCTCAGTAGCAGCAATGTGTACATCTACAAGATGCACTGCAGAAATTCACCAAAGATCCTCAGACAGCACCTTCCAAATCCACGACCACTTCCATCTAGAAGGACAAGGGCATCAGATATAATAGGAACACCACCACCTCCAAGTTCCCCTCCTGACTTGGAAATATATCACCATTCTTTCACTGTCGCTGGGTCAAAATCCCTCCCTAATAGCATTGTGTGTCAACCCACAGCAGGAGGGATGCAGTGGTTCAAGAAGGCAGCTCACTACCACCTTCTCAAGGGCAACTAGGGATGGGCAGCAAGCTATGCTCACATCACAAAATGAATAGAAAAAGTAAATTCAACAAAGAAGCTCACCACCACCTTCTCAGGGGTAACTAGGTATGGAATAAAACACCAGCCAGTCAGCGGCGCCCACATTGTGTAACTGAATAAAAAAAATCCCTGCTTTTTTACACCTGCTTTTCTTCTGTGAGAATTCTTTAATTAGTTGGCTGATCAGCCTGTTTGCGCTGTTGCTGAAAGCTACAAGGTCTATAATGGATGTTGCCAAATTCAACGTGACATCAGAAATTAGGAAATCTATGATCAAGAGCCCGCTAAATCTTTGTGAGCAACTTTTTCCAAGGGTTAGTAATGATTGCCATTCCTTCACCACTGATGCAAAGTCTGGGCCAACACACTGAGAGTACAGAATCCAATTTGTTTTGGTAATTGTGCCTTTGTCTTCTATATTGAACCTCGCAAAGAAGTTATTACTGGTTTTATGATACTTTTTAATTGAGCTCCTTTTAACAGCTATAAATAAACAAAGAGCACATGTTACTTTTACTCTGTCAGCTGTCTCAACATTGATATATTAATGTCTATGGATATTCTGTTTCCATTTAGTTAAAACAGGGGGACGTGCATACTCACTAAAACTAATTTCTTCCTTGCATTCACTTTGTTTCAATTTAAGGATGCAGCTTGAACTTTTATTTCATCCAAAGAGCAACGATGGAACAAATAAGAGTTAATTGGCAGAAGAAAGGTAACCAGGTTTGAATGATGAAGAATTAGGATTCTTTTTCTGAGGCTCCAGTATTTGGATTAGCGTCTGGTTTGTTGCAGCCTCTCTAGTTGGCAGTCTGCAACTACCACTTCTTTGTTGGTTTAGCTGAAAAACATTCCATTATTGCTCTCAGACCTTCAATTCATGATTCTTTTCCATCAGCCTTCTTCTATTATAAAATCTACTGTGCTAGTAATCAGTTTGTACAGAAAATCCATGAAACCAGTGTTACATGACAATTGAACTGATTTCTTTGCAGTATAAGCCGACAGCATTTCCACTGATGCGTGGCTGTACTGTGTTAATTCTATGTATATTGTTGAGATCATTCCATTTCTGAAAAATGCTAATGATTAATTTAAGGAGGCGGCAAACAATCAGGTAAGTTTATTGTCAAAAAAGAAATACATTCATGTAAGATCAATCAGCTTAGGGTGATCAAGCAAGCTTTATACTCTGTGGTACACCGATAATAAACTGCTCACAGTTGTATATTTTACAACTGCCTTTGAGAAAGTCAGTCACCCATTTTTTTCTGTAATAGAGCAACGATGATTCAGAGGGCCACTGGTAATCTTAAGCTGAGGTTTAATACGCAGAAGCTTTAAAAGTTTTTTAAGACCACAAGTCATTTCATAAACTTCAATGTTAAAATAACTGCATAAATATCTTTATAGTAAAATCTAAAATTCTTTACTAAAATTCTTTGGACAATTGAGAGGAAAGATGCAGTGCCAAACATGATAAAATTATTTATGTTAAGTGTAGTTGTGCTTTGATATATTAATTTTTATAAAGCAGTCTGCTTGGAAATCTAGAATTCATAAGGTGTCAAAATTAATATGAAACTTGTCTTATTTAAAGCGCCATTTATTTTAAATCCTGTACCCTTTCCAAATTGTTTGAATTTGATCTAGGCAGGTATTTAATGGTAAAGTGGATTAAATACAAGCCTTTCAGCTTTTGGATACTGTTCCATTCTTAGGAAAATAGATTGGGTTAAAGTCTCTCTGTTAAATATATTAAACTAAATGAATTTTCAATTGAACTCAGTTCTAATCTGCAATAAAGCAAAGGCATAGATTTTAAACGTGGCTACAAAAACAAACATAATTTGCAAAATTAAGGAACAGTTTTTCCAGTTATAGTACCAAGCAAAGGGAAAATATTTCAGTTTTGGATGTTATAATTATTTAGGAACAAGGAAGCTATTTTGTGTGTCAAAGTCAATTCTGCAAAAACTTTTGCCAAATCAGATGGAATTTGGTTGGATTTTTTTTCTAGTGAAGATTTGTGGGCAGATATGGACTTTGTGCTTTGGTGTTAAATGGGATGATACTATGAGTATCATGGATAGTCTGTATATATCTCTCTAGATTTACATTTCCATTGACTTCACTTGTGCTACATATCTGGGAAAAGACAAGACCAACACCTTAGATGCATTCACTTGATGAATGCTATTAAATGTTAATCTGAGACTTTGTTTTCTTGGCTGTTCATATGTCTAGTTTTCCAGACAACACACTTTGGGATGAATCTTTTACAGAAGGACTAGAGTGGAATCCTCATATTTATTAGACCTAGCACATAACATAATTAGAAAAATGAATGGACGATGTAGACTGTCAATCAAATAATGTCTAGTTAAAACTGAAATACTTTCTCTCTGCTTGGTACAAATACATGCACAAGTTGCTTGGAATTAAATTAATTTTCAACTTTATGCTTAACTGTCAAGTTAAAAATTGTTACAAAACAATGAATGGTGTGATTGCTTTGTGATAGTTTTGAGAAAATAGTCCTTGTAAATGATTAAAGTACCATGTAACAAAAAAAGGATAAAGAATCTACGATACGTTAGCTAAACTGAGCAGATAATATAAGAAGTGTACTTAAAGTTCAGCAAGTATCATAAAGCAAGCATCTCTTTTCTATAGGGCCAGCTCATTCTCACCCTCCATAAAAGCTCCTGATTCACTCAGCTGAATGAAGCATAGAATCTTTACAGCACAAGAGGAGGGTTTATCATTCATCACTCCTTTACCATTCAGCCTGTTATGACTGAGCTGGTGGTATGCAAGAGCTACTCAGCTCCTTCCAATTCCCCATCTCTTCAGTTCTGCAAATTTCGTTCTCTTTACAAAATTATCCGATTTCCTTTTGAAAGCCATCAGTCTGCTTCCACCATAATCTCAGAAGGTGAATCCCAGATTCTCTAAGAAGCTGAGTGAAGAACAATTTTCCTCATTTTGCTTTAGTTGTTTAGCCTAATGGCTAGCAGTCCATTCTGGCAATGAGAACAATTCTCTCTATTGATTTGTTCAAACCTTTCATAATTTTGAGCATCTCTATTGAATCTCATCTCAACCTTCTCTTGCCTAAAAACAGCCCAGCTTCTATCAATTTAACTGAAGTTTCTCATCCTTGGAATCATTTTTGTAAAACTGAAACCAAAATTGCTGAAGGAACTCAGCAGGTCTGGCAGCATCTGTGGACAGAAAGTAGAGTTAATATTTTGGTTTCAGTGGCTCTTCTTTAGAACTGTTCTGAAGAAGGGTTACTGGACCTGAAACGTTAACTCTGCTCTCTACTCCCCAGTTCTGGATACATTACAGCTATGTTTCTGCATTGGCAATTAAATCACACCCATGTATCTCTATTTATGCCTTTAAATCATATACTTTGCTGTGAATGCTGCACACATTCAGATAGAGTGTCCCTAACTTCGTCTTTTTGACATCATCCTGCTTTTAAAGGATACTTGAAGCTCAGCTTTGTTTCTCTCGTCTTCTAATCTCCCTCACAGCTTTTCTAGTTCCTGTTACCAACTTTACTTCCTTCCAGTGTTTGGGTTCTTAGTCCCATCCGCTCCAGGCCAGTCACATCTCTCTCTCTCCTTTTCTCGTCTTTTGCTTTCTCTTATTTCTCTTCCTAATCTTCTGATGTTGTGGGGAAGATGGAACAGTGCTCGGTGGGTTTTAAGCATGGACTCTTGACGATGTTGTCATTGCTGTTCCCAGAGCAGGGACTGGTTGAGGCCTGGGACACCTTGCAGAAGCCCTGGAGCTGTGTTTGAGAACCCATTGTACAGAAGATGAACTCTATTTATGTAATTTCATTTAATTCTTTTTGTAACTCAAAATGGCGCCAGATGGCGACAAAACACTTTTCACTGTATCTTTCTAGATAAACATGACAATAAATAAATAACTCAAAAAAAAAGCTCAAAATAAGTCAGTTGGTTTCCGTCTCCCTGACAAGCTAGTTTAAACCCCAACAGAACTAGCAAATCTCCCTGTGAATGTATCCCTCCCAGCCCTGTTAATGTGTAACCTGTCCAGTATGTAGAGGCTCCACTTGAAATCTGAAAACCTCTTTCATGCCAAACACCAATCTTCCAGCCAGGTATTCAATTGATCAATCCTTCAGTTCTTATGTTCACCAGCATGTGGCACTGCGGGAAATCCTGAGTTTACGAAATCTCGAGGTCCTGTTTGTCAATTTCCTTTCTAATTCCCTGAAATTTGCCGTAAGGACTTCATTCCCCTTCCTATCAGTGGCATTGGTACCAATATTGGACCATGACCTCTAGCTTATCCCCTTCCCCTCAGAGTAATGTCCTGAAGCAGCTCCAAGACATCTTTGACCTTGACACCAGGGAGGTAACACACCATCCTGGAGTTATGTTTAATGCCGCAGAAATGCCTGTCTGATTCCCTCACAATAAATCCCCTTTGACTATTGCTCTGTTATTGTTTGTCCTCCTCCCCTGTACAACTGAGTTGCCTATAGTGCCATGAGCTTGGATCTTCCTGCAGTCCTCTGAGGAACTACCACCCTCATCAGCAAGCAAAATAGATTCAAGGGACAAAAAACAAATTGCTGCAGAAACCCAGCAGGTCTGGTAGCATTTGTATAGAGAAAGCAGAGTTAACCTTTTAGGTCCAGTGTCCCTTCTTCAGAAAGAGGACTCAGAGGAGTCAGGGACACCTGCTTACTGAGCATTACCTGCCTGATAATCACCCATTTCCTCTCTAACTCTACGCCTCTAAGTTGCCATGTGACCACCACCTTTAACACACTGTCCATGCAGTTCTCTGCCTGGTGGATGCACATCTTTAGTTACGTCGGTGCAGACTCAATGGGCCGAATGGCCTTTTCTGCACTGTATGACACTATAACAGTGCTTCTGCTGTCCATGTTCTGAAACCCAGAGCTCATATTTGTGCAGCCAATGACACTTCTGGCAGAGGTTTGTTTGGGACGTATGGTCTGTCTAAACAGAGCTACATACATTCTTAATAAATTTGCAAGTATTTTAAAATCAAAATGCCAGTTGATGCTGAGAAGGTATGTCCACATCCCTGAGACAGGAACACATAACATTAGAATATAGAATGCTTCTGCAACCTCCATTCCTGGCTAGTGAGGTTTTGCACTGGAAATGATTCTCTCAAAATGTACTCTATAACATTCACAGATAAATGCAGCACTTTTTGCAGATGATTACCTGGCAATAAGTACATGAATCAAACTATCCGAAAACAAAAATATTTATTTAGTAATCATTTACACTTCCTATTATATTGGTCTCTGGAATATTGAGAGTGGAACCTTTATTAATTACCCTAAAAGTAGGGCAGAATTTTAACTACTTTTCACTACATTATTATTCTTAGTAGGCAAACAACCTACCAGGAATTTTTCAACAATTTTCTTCAAATCCTTTTGACTGGTCTATACATCAAGTTTGAAATACATCATAAAATATTTAGAACACATTCAGGTTTCACTTTTATAAGTTATGAAGACAATATCCTATTACGTTTGTCTGTCTTCCCCTTGGGAATGCTGAACACATCTAGAAAACTGATCTTTCAAACTTATGCCAAACAGAATAAGTTACGTTAGTCAGGATGTCGATCATGTTGGATTTCTGGTTTATATTTTAATATCTATTTTCAAGAATTATATTCCTTAGAATCAAAGAGCCATGTTGGAAGTTTTTAAAAGGTTTTATTTTCTTTACTGATGAATATTTTTGTCAAAACATGGTTAAACTTTGTTTGATAACACCTCTATGAAGTGCCTTGGGATATTTTATTATACTCAAGGCACTACCTAAATACAAGTTGCTGTTGGGTGTAATCAGAAAAAGAGACATTGGAATAATTGGAGACAACAAGGTGCAGAGCTGGATGAACACAGCAGGCCAAGCAGCATCATAGGAGCAGAAAGTA
>NC_063335.1:11047440-11065284 GCF_021869965.1 Rhincodon typus
AGCAGCATCATAGGAGCAGAAAGTATGATGCTGCTTGGCCTGCTGTGTTCATCCAGCTCTGCACCTTGTTGTCTCGGATTCTCCAGCATCTGCAGTTCCTGCTATCTCTCCCATTGGAATAATTGACTGGTTAGACAGGTTTTAAGCAGCAGTTTAAAAGGAGGAGACACAGTTAAGGACAAGCATAAGTTTGAAATGCAATATTTTAGTAGTTCCAAGGGAATTCCAAAGTTTTGGATTTGGGTCATTGAATGCAGTGTTACAAATTGTGGAGTGAAAGAAGTGGCAGAATAATGATGATACTTGCCTGCAATGCATTCTTGATGAAACATTAGACTGTGTTTGCCAGTTATGTGCAATAACTTCAGTTCTCAGAACAACCTGCAATATAGATTAATTCAAAGTGGGTACAAATTTTCTAATGCTAACAGATGATTCTGATTTTGTATCCAATAAAACGTTTGCCATCTGCGTTATAGTCAGTGGTGTTAGGATATAATGCACTTTACCACTTGGAGGTAACTTCTTCAATGCATACTCTCACTGTAATTACACATACTAAGGACACTAATGTTGTTACAATAGTGCACAAATTCTTACTGTTCTCACTGTGCATTAATCTATCCGCTACTTATTTTAAATGGCTTAACAGCCCTGTAAGATTTACATTCACAAGAAGTCAAAAAGAGGGCTGAACTTATAAATGATTGTACAGTAGTAAGTTAAGTAGCAACCATTTAAATATGATGGATAAACTAAACAGACAGGAGAAACATACAAATGGTGACAGTCCTGGAGAGTGAACCAATGGATGAAGCAGATTTCTGCAGTTAGGGTCAGCAGTCTCTTGTTTGCCTCTTTGCAGTCGCCTTCTCTTTCATTCTTTGTCTCTTTCTCAGTCTTTCTTTGTCCAAAGAAGATTGGCCAACACGGATTTCCTGTCCAAAGTGTTTTCTTCCCTACTGGAAGCCTGATTTGAAACTTTTCCCAGATAACTGGCTATAAGATCCAACCTTATCAGAAACGTCTATGCTACAGACACATCCTTGGCAGAGCTTATAGGACCTGTCCTGTTTTTCAGCCAGCAAGATGCTATGGAAGCTTTCTTCATAAGATTTCAATAACATTCAGTAAATTGCTGAAGATATCTTATATCCCTGCCGAAATAGCATAAAGAATAATTATGTGAAAGGGTGCTAACACCTTCTAGGGGTAGAATGTTTTCCTGTACATTCGGAGGAATTGGGTGTCACTGGTGGATTGGCTGGACTTAGACATTATTTCTTCATTGTTCACTCAAAAAACATCAATTTCACAGAGATATGTTCACACCCTGGTGAATACCTGAAATATGACTGACCTCCTATTGACATCTAACATAGACATTAGGCCCTTTCAATGTTCAAATAAGAGATCAACACTTGTTTCAGGACCCACTGCCTGGTTTGCAAGTAGCAAACACATGCATTTCCTCAGGCAGTGTTCCCACCCACTCCTCATCAGTTTTGGCTGCTCTAAAGAAAACAATCCAAGCCTATCTACTGTCTCCTTATAGCTCAATTTCTCCATCCCAGGCAACATCCTGGTTAACTTCCTCTGTAAACCCTCTAGTTTGATCACATCCTTCTTGTAGTGAGGTGACTAGAACTGTACACAGCACTCCAGCTGTGGCCTAACCGATGCTCTGTACACCCCCAACATTACCTCTTTGCTCTAAGCCACAACTGATGGAAGCAAGTGTCCCATTTGACTTCTTAACTATCCATTCACGTGCTCTGCTGACTTCAGGGATCTGTGAATAATTACCCCAAGATCCCTCTGTTCCTCTAAACTACCTCGTGTCCTGCCATTTTTTAAATACTCCCTTATCTAGTTGTTTCTTCCAAAGTACATCACCTCGCACCTATCAGGGTTAAATGTCATCTGCCGCTGGTCTGCCCATCTGTATCTTCCAGCAATCTACTACCATCTTCTTCACTATTAACCACTTTACCAATGTTGGTGTCACCTGCAAACTTGTTCAACATTCCCCACATTTTCATTTATATCATTATGCATGTAACAAACAATAAGGGTCCCAGTACAGATCCTTGTGGTACACCAATGGACGCCGGCCTCCAGTCACTCAAATAGCCTTCTATTGCTACCCTCTGTGCCCTCTTACCAAGCCAGTTTCTGATCCATCTTGCCAAGATTCCCTCAATTCCATGTACTTTAACCTTCTCAGTCTCCCACATGGGAACTTGTCAAAAGCTTTGCTAAAATCCATGAGCTACATTAACTGAACTTCCCTAATCCACAAACTTGATCACATTTTCTATTGAAAAAGTCTAAAAAATTTGTTAGGCATGACCCCCCTCTGACAAGGCTATGCTGACTATCTCTAATTAACCCATGCCTTTCCAAGTGGGTAGTAATTCTCTCCATCAGGATTTTCTCCAATAGTTTCCCTACTACTGACCTGAGACTCACTGGTCTTTAATTTCCTGGTTTATCTCTATCACTCTTTTTGAAAAGTGGAACCACATTAGTCATCCTCCAGTCCTCTGGCACTTCCCATGTGGCCAGAGAGGAATTAAAAATTTGTGTAAAACCCCCGGTGACTTCTTGCCTCACCTTCCACGGTAGTCTGGGATGCAATTAATCTGGGCCAGGGGATTTGTCTGTTTTTAACCCCATCAGAACATCCAATACCTCCCCATTTCCTAATTCGAACTGTGCAAGTTCCTCACAGTCCCTTTTCCTGAATTCCATACCTACGTTCTCCTTTTCCAGACTGAAGGCCAAAGAAATGTACTCATTTAATATTCTTCCAATATCCTGTTGCTTCACACTCAGGTTGCCACCTTGGTCAATAATAGGTCCTGTTTCCCAGTTAACCCCTTTCCTTTATGAAGTATTTTCGTATTCTCCTTAATCCTGTTCATGAATTCTTTTTCATGTCCCTTTTTTGCTCATCTAATTGCTTTCTTAAGTTCCCTCTTGCACTTCCTATATTCCTCTAGGGCTGCAGCTGAATGGCTCCCTTTGGACTTGGTAAACACTTTCCACTTCTTCCTCGTCTAGTCCGGAATTGTCCTGGATATCCAGGGTTCTCTGAACTTATTGTTCTACATTTCACCCTAAAAAGGGTACATGTTGGACCTGTACCCTCCCTAACTCCTTTTTCAATGTCCCCAACACTCCTCCACTGTAGACCTACACACAAGGATCTATTCCCAGCCAACTTTGGCTAGATCCTACTTTATTTTAATAAAATCTGCCTTCCCCCAATCCAAAGCCATCTTTTGCAGGCTATCTTTTTCCTTGCTCATAACAGATTTGAACCGTACCATATTGTGGTGGCTATTGCCTAAATGTTTCCCCACTGCCAAATCAAACACTTGTCCAGCTTCTTGCCCCAGATCCAGCACAGCACAGCACAGCACAGCACCATCCCTTGTTCGGCCTTCTACATATTGATACCAAAAACTCCCCCAGCTACATTTCAAGAAATCTGCCCCCTTTAAACCCTTAACACTATGACTATCCCAATTTAAATGGGCATCAATTGTTCGCTTAAGGGTCTTAATTGATGGCAGGATGCTGTCTGTCAGGTTTCCTGCTGCAGACTTAACTGGGGCAAAGACAGGAAATTAGCAGGGTCCCCAGTTGCTCACTCCCACCCGATTAAATGCCTCTCCCCACTTTCAAATTCAAATCAATGGAGAACATTAAACTCTGCCCCATTTGTCACCTCTTCGGTTCCAGAAACTAAATCAGGAAAATGTTCATTGGCTTTAATCATGGTGTTGATATTTGGTAGTTACATTGTAAATTATTAAGTGTTAACAGTACTTTGTCAGCAGGATAAACAGCAGCACAGATTTCAGTAAGAAAGTCTGCAAGACCTGCACCAGCCTGTGGCAGCAGTCCGTCTAGTTTTATGTTAATGCCTTTGAAAGCATATCTGCTACTTTTTGCCAAGATGCTTAAGGATAAGATTATGAAGCTTTTTCTACATACAGCCATAAACACTTAACTATATGGCAACTGAGGTCCCACCTTCTCAACCTCTCCCCTTGCCTGAGGCATGGTGACCCTCTGGTTAAACACACCACCAGTCATCTCTCTCCAATGAGAGAGCAGCTCTGTGTTCTCACAGGACTATGGCAACTTCACTGTATATAGAGAGATAGACCAGTACATCAGTGAAACAGTCTTCTATGGCCAATCATTGAACACATTGGCTAGATTAGTCTAAAGTATTTATCAAGTTGAATGAACGGGAAGTGACAGAAACTTGAATAAAAGAAAAAAAACTGCGAGTGCTTGAAATCTGAAACAAAACAGAAGTGCTGGAGAAACCCAGCTGATTCATCGGATCTCAATGAGGGATTGCTGGACTCAAAATGTTAACTCTTTTTTTTCTCAACAGATGCTGCCAGTTCTGCAGTGTTTCTCCAGCACATTCTGTTTTACTAACAGAAACTTGTCAGGTAATGATAAAAAGACACAGATAAAAATTAATGTATCTTATTCTACCTATCTATGGAACACAGCTAATGAACTGTGTGACTGTTTATGGAAGAGGATTCCAGAAAGCAGGAGCCTGGATTTTCCATTGGCTGGTTATTCCAGTGCACGCAGGAGATGTGCACGGGAACCCTAAGGAATTCTCATAATTGCACACTCTGAAGGAATTGCCCAGGAAATGGAAGATTCGTTTGAGCACTTCCTCTGTACCAATTGCATAACAAATGGAAACTTTGGAGGGGTCTGATAGCATTAAGTAAACAAGTTACTCAGGAAAATTTTAGTGTATTAAATACATAGTCTACCCCTTGAGTAACTGTTAAACAGATCCCATAATTATCTCACACACCCCCAACTACACCTCTCCCAGTGCCTGACCAAACACGTCATCCCCCCTCACCATACCTGACCCCAACATCAGTGCCACCAGACCCAAACTCCCAGAACTGATACCCACACTCCCCATGAGACCCAATTTCTCCTACCCACCCGACTTATCCTAAATATTGCATCACATACCATGTCACCTTGTACTCTATCCATTTGACACCCACTCCCTTCCGACTTGGCATAGACCATAGAACATAGAACAGTACGGCACAGTACAGGCCCTTCGGCCCACGATGTTGTGCCGAACTTTTACCATAATCCTAAGGTCTATCTAACCTCCACCCCTACATTATACTATCATCCATATGCCTATCTAATAGCCGCTTAAATGCCCCAAATGAGGCCAACTCCACTACCCTCTCTGGCAATGCATTCCATGCCCCGACCACTCTCTGAGTAAAGAGCCTACCTCTGATGTCTCCCCTATATCTACCTCCACTCACTTTAAAACTATGCCCCCTCGTAATAGCTACCTTCACCCTAGGAAAAATTCTCTGGCTGTCCACTCTATCCATACTTCTGATCATTTTGTTCACCTCTATCAAGTCACCTCTCATTCTTCGTCGTTCTAAAGAGAAAAGCCCTAGTTGTCTCAATCTTTCCTCGTAAGACCTTCCCTCCATTCCAGGCAACATCCTGGTAAATCTCCTCTGCACCTTTTCCAACGTTTCCACATCTTTCCTGTAATGAGGTGACCAGAACTGGACACAATACTCCAGATGTGGCCGAACCAGGCTTTTGTATAGCTGGAGCATAACTTCACGGCTCTTGAACTCAATCCCTCTATTAATGAAAGCTAACACACCATACGCCTTCTTAACAACTCTATCCACCTGGGTGGCAGCTTTCAGGGAACTGTGGACATGAACCCCAAGATCCCTTTGCTCCACCACCCTGCCAAGAATCTTTCCGTTAACCCTGTATTCTGCTTTCAAGTTTGTCCTTCCAACATGAATCACCTCACACTTTTCAGGGTTAAACTCCATCTGCCACTTCTCAGCTCATCTCTGCATCCTATCAATGTCCCTTTGTAACCTAGAACAGCCCTCCACACTGTCCACAACGCGACCCACCTTCGTATCGTCCACGAACTTACTAATCTACCCTTCCACTCCTTCATCCAAATCATTTACAAAAATCACAGATAGAAGAGGACCGAGAACAGATCCTTGTAGTACACCACTCGTAACTGAGCACCAGGTTGAATATTTTCTGTCCACTACCACCCTTTGTCTTCTAAGGGTCAGCCAATTCTGAATCCAATCTGCCACATTTCCCCCTATCCCATGCCTCCTTACCTTCTGCATGAGCCTACCACGGGGAACCTTATCAAATGCCTTACTTAAATCCATGTATACCACATCCACTGCTCTACCTTCATCCACGTGTTTGGTCACCTCTTCAAAGAATTCAATAAGGTTTGTGAGGCATGATCTACTCCTCACAACTTCATGCTGACTATCATGAATCAAACTGTGCCTTTCCAAGTGATCATAAATCCGATCTCTCAGAGCCCTTTCCAATAATTTGCCCACCACTGACGTAAGACGAACCGGCCTATAATTTCCGGGGTTATCCCTATTCCCTTTTTTGAACAAGGGAATGACGTTTGCCTCTCTCCAATCTTCTGGCACTATACCCGTGAACTGTGAGGACGAAAAGATCATTGCCAAAGACCGTGCGATCTCTTCTCTCGCTTCCCATAGAATCCTTGGATAAATTCCATCAGGCCCGGGGGACTTCTCTATCTTCAACTTCCTCAAAATTCCTACTACATCTTCCTTACTAACATCGATCTCCTCTAGCCTACCAGCCTATTTCACACTGCCGTCCTCTACAACTAGGTCCCTCTCAGTTGTGAATACCGAAGAAAAGTATTCATTAAGGACCTCTCCTATCTTTTTAGGCTCCGTGCACAAATTCCCTTTACAATCCTTGATTGGCCCTACCCTTTGTCAGGTCATTCTCTTATTACTCCTAGCCAAATGTCACCCTACCCCCTACCCAGTGTTTTCTCTAATTTTCTTTCAGCCTGAGGGAGCCTCTGAGTGATATGGCAGTGACTTCTGGAACCACAGTCACTGTGTGCAGAATCTTGTAGCCCACAGCAGTGCAACTTCAAGGCAACTCTGGCTGCTAACCCCTACCTATCTGGTATTTTATCCTTGGGACCCGAAACCCTCCCCAGGTGGCTCTCTACTCAGCTGGCACCCTATCAAGTCGGCAGTATATTTACCTGGCACCCTACCCACACCCCCCCCCCCGCCCCCCCATTCATCTGACATCATACCCCAGCACCAAAACCCACCCTGGATGGCATCATCCCAGATGACATACTACTCAACAGGCCCACTATCACCTTTACCCATCTTGAATCCTACCGCCCCCCAATGCCCACCCCCCCCACCCCTGCCAAGCATCCTGATATCATACTTACCTTATGTACTTACAATGGCTGTCAAAGTGGCTTCCCAGACCTTTCCATTTCAGAATATAAGCTGCTGACTGCTGTGAAAATTAGGTGTCATTTGCCTTCCTCAGACAATTCTGAACCACAAAACTGGAAATATGGCTCTATGTTTCTGTGTGAGCCCTTAGCAGAATTTCCTCTCAGATATGTGACTCTCCCGTCCTTTTTTTCAGAAAAGGGGAACTAAAATGGCAATCTGTTTGGGATTGCCTCTCCACAGAAAATCCAGCCCAGGGTTGTAACAACTGAAATATGGTCACATGGGTCAGTTGTGAGGGTGAGTACAATCCATAGTCCAATCAATAGAAAGGAAAATTAATTGGGCTATATAAGTGGACTATTGACCTACTCTTTCACCATTGGTGAAGGTGAACTTCCCCCTGTGACATTGCTGCAGTGTGCCAAGCTCAATCTTGGCAAACGTTTTGTGCACATTCATATAAATATTGCAAACAGCATGTAAAACAGGCATGTCCACGCTAACACTAACACGTTTAAATAGTACGGGTTTATTTTAGCCCTTGTCTTAACCAAGAAAAGTGGAACACAATGGTAAATCAAATGATGGTGATCTCACCACCATTATTTAATGGGATTATGAACTACTTATAGCTGGATTATTTCTTCTGGTGACTGGTACAATTTAATTTTTGTTGTTTTCCTACCATTGTTAATGTTTCAGTAGCCTGTTGTCCAGCAGGTTCTAAAGTATTCTAATACTCCTTTGTTGATTTAAAACTTGTGCAAAACCATTTAGTACTGGACATGGGTAGCCTGGTAGGCTTTGCTGTTGGAAGACTGAATGAGGGTCAGAGAGAGCAGGAAGGCACTTGAAGAGAAAGGAAGAGGGCAAGAAATAAAGCTCCCAGCAGGAAACAATACCCACAGAGGGTTTTTAGGAAGTAACTCTCTGAACTTAACATCAGCGATGGGCAATAATTGAGATGTCTTGACTTTGCTAAAGAGATGGTGGCCAAAATTTGCCAACAGCTACAACCACTGCTGTAAGCTCAGAACAGGGTAAGATTTGGTTGCAAATGTGTCTGTAGTTTTTAGCATTTATCTATTTGGATTTTTCTAGGCTGCTGCATCATCTCCCATCTCGTACACTCCTGGTGATGGAGTCTCCTTAAATGAATAGAAAAGACTTCATCTCATTCTACATGCCAGTGGATAAATTTTAACATCTGAAATAGTTGAGTTTGTGTTAAGTCCAAACCCCAAACTGTTTCTACTGTGTCTATCTCTGTGATTAATGGAGATGCTGTTCTGCAATTTAAAGATTTCAACTTTCTTGCAGTATGGTCAGCCAAATCAGTAATGGATGGTCCAAAGATTCCCCCAGTTACCTTCCCACAACTAGAGGGAGACCAGGACAGATTCAAGGAGAAGTCAAATGCATCTTCAGCAGTGTATTGTTTGCTGAAGCTGTAGGAATAGGAAAAGAACCATTGCTGGATTTGCCCTAGCTGTAAACAAATATGTAAGAGTGTAACCAAGTCAGAGAAACCCACTAAGGTATACTCAATAGAGGAACAATGTTGGAGAGAGTAAAGCATCTGATGACAGATACAGAAGCTACCATTGGTCTCCTTTGTCAAGGCTACCCATACTGACTCAGTGCCCTATATGAAAAGGGGTCAGTAGTAATCCTTCGGGGAGTGGCAAAAGGCAAATGTCAAAAGAAGCCTCAAAACAACTGAAAAATGAGGTTTTATCCATACCTGCTATTGCTGTGGTGTCTTTTCATGCTTCAAGGTATCTGGGGTCCATGTGAATTGGAAGTATTATGTTTCAGTACAAGTGAGGCAACCATGCTGCAAAATAGATTGCACAATGTCATTATGTCATTAAATCATCTAATTTGCATGTGCCAGTCCAAAAAATGGGCAGAGTTGTCAGAATTGACTATAGAATAATGCACTGCCCCTAATGTGGTTTAAGAACCAGTAAAACAAGTACCAGTTGCATTTCCTACAGTTTCTTAAGATGAGAAAAACAAAAGTAGGCATTGGACACATTCAAACATCTAAGCTTTTATGACAAACTTAACTCAATCATCTATGTGGTATAAGGGGATAGTGAGTAGCCTTGGCAGGTTTTCTGAGGTTAACCAATCTCTTTTTGTATCTCAACCCATGCCCTTTGAACGTTGAAAAGAGCTTCACAACATCTTTCTAACTGATTCTATTAGTTTTAAAATTGTTACGGAAAAGGATAGAACTGATCAAAAAGTTTAAAGTTCTGGATAGAGTAAGACAAATTTTGACAATATGAGACTGGAACTTTCAAAAGTTGATTGGGGGAGGCTATTCAAAGGTAAAGGGATGGTTGGGAAATGGGAGGCATTTAAAAATGAGATAATGAGAGTTCAGAGATAAAGCTATCTCATGTCCCTTTTCTGCCCTCCTTATTTCCCTCTTAATCATACTCCTTGTGCTGACAAAGGATTTTAGCTTGAAACATTGACTTTCCTGCTCCTCGGATGCTGTTTGACCTGCTGTGCTTTTCCAGCCTCACACCTATAGGTTCAGAGACTGTATATTCCTGTTGGCGTGAAGGGCAAGGCTGGTAGGTGTAGGGAATGCTAGACGACTAGAGAAATTGAGGCTCTGGTCAAGAAAAAAAGGAGGTATGTGTCAGATATGGACAGCTGGGATGGAGTGAATCCCTAGAGAAGTATAACAGCAGTAGGAGTATACTTAAGAGGGAAATCAGGAAGCCAGAAAGGGGACATGAGATAGCTTGAGCAGCTAGAGTTAAAGAGAATCCAAAGAGATTCTATAAGTACATTACGGGCAAAAGAGGAATTAGGAAGAGAATAGGGCCCCTTAAAGATCCACAAGCCATCTATGTGTGGTAGCACCGGGGATGGGTGAAATACTAAAGGAATACTTCATGTCAATATTTACTTTGGAGAAGGTCATGAAGCTAGGGAAATTGGGGAAGTAAATAGTGTAAATAGTGAAAAGCTTGAAAAGAGTTCATATTATGGAAGTGGAGGTGCTGGAGGTCTTAAAATGCATAAAGGTAGATAAATTCCCAAGACCTGATCAGATGGTTCCCAGCACTTTGTGGGAAGCTAGGGAAGACATTGCTGGGCCCCTTGCTGAGATATTTATATCATTGACAGCTACAGGTGAGGTGCCAGAAGACTGGGGGTTGGCTAATATAGTACCATTGTTTAAGAAAGGCTGTAAGTAAAAGCCAGGAAAATATAGACTGGAGAGTCCTATGTCAGTGGTGGGTAAGTTGTTGGAGGGCATTCTGAGGGACAGGATTTACATGCTTTTTAGAAAGACCAGTGCTGATTAGGGATAGTCAGTATGGCTTTGAAAATGGGAAATCGTGTCTCATGAATTTCGCTGAGCGTTTTGAAGAGGGGACAAAGAAGATTGATGAAGGCAGAGTGGTAGTCATTGTCTATATGGACTTCAACAAAGTGTTCAACAAGGTTCCACATGATAGACAGGTTAGTTAGGTTAGACCACTTGGGATCCTCGGGAACTAGCCAATTGGATACAAAATGGGCTGGAAGGTTGGAGACGGAGTTTGATGGTAGAGGGTTGTTTTTGGACTGGAAGCCAGCGACCAGCAGTGTGCCACAAGAATTGGTGCTGATTCCACTGCTTTTTGTCATTTATATAAATGATTTGGATATGAATATAGGAGATATGCTTAGTAACTTTGCAAATGACACCAAAATAGGTGGTGTAGCAGGCAGCAAAGAAGTTTAATATGACGGGACCTTGATCAAATGGGCCAATGAGCTGAGGAGTGGCAGATGGAGTTTAATTTAGATAAATGTGAGATGCTGCATTTTGGTAAGGCAAACCAGGGCAGGACTTATACAGTTAACTGTAGGGCCCTGGGAAGAGTTGCTGAACAAAAGGACCTAGGGGTGCAGGTGCATAGTTCCTTGCAAGTGGAGTCGCTGGTGGACAAGATATTGAACAAAGCATTTGGCTTGTTTGCCTTCATTGGTCAGAACATTGAGTATAAGAGTTGTGATGTCAAGTTGTAGCTCTACAGGATATTGTTGAGGCCCCTTTTAGATTACTGCGTACAATTCTGGTCACCCTACTATAGGAAGGATGTTGTAAACTTGAGAGGGTGCAGAAATGAGTTACAAGGCTGTTGCCAGAACTGGAGGGCTTGAGTTATAGGGACAGGCTGAATGGGCTGGAGCCTTTTTCCCTGGAGTTTTAGAGGCTGAGGGGTGACCTTATAGAGGTTTATAAAATCATGAAGGGCGTGGATAGGGTATTTTTCCTCAGGTGGGGGAGTCCACAACTAGGGGGCGTATGTTTAAGGTGAAAGGGGAAAGATTTAAAAAGGACTTGACAGGTAAATTTTTCACGCAGAGGGTAGTACGTGTATGGAACGAACTGCCAGAGGAAGTGTTGGAGACAGGTACAATTACAACATTTAAAAGGCATCTGAATGGGTACATGAATAGGAAGGGTTTAGAGGGATATGGGCCAAATGCTGGCAAATGGGACTAGATCAGATTGGGATGTCTGGTCAGCACAGATGATTTGGTCCTAAGTGTCTGTTTCTCTGCTGTATGACTCTATGATTCTATGACAGTATGTTCAACTTTAATGCTGAACCCTTCAACCACTTCTTAAAGTGCAGCTGCCGTCCAGATGCATCAGTGAACAGAGGATGCCTATTTGGACATTGTGCAATCATTGGCACACTTTAAATTTGTAAATGCAAGCTCTTCAGGATCTTTAGCTACAATAGTTTTCAGGCAACATTCAGTAATCTCCTGCTGTGAGGTTCAGGCCAGGCCAGGAATCTACAGGATCAGCTTATACTAATATGTATGTAAACAACACATTACTTGGACCAGAAATTATTGGCTAAATTAAGTAAACATATTAGACTGCTGAGCATCACTACATATTCCAATTAAATGAAATCTCCTGGGAGGAATGTTTCTGCTTTGGAAGATTTGATGAGATTGGGATCAATAACAGGTCAAATCCCATTGGTTCCGCATGGCCATCCAGCTACACAAGCTTGGTTGAGGCAGCCAAGCAAGAGATCTATTCTAGACGCATCGTCCGTAACACAAGATGAGCCGATGGAAATGCGTATAGCATCATTGGCCGCCTACCAGGAGAGGTGAGAATTGCTGTCTAAACATGGAGATGCCTTTGGAAGACATGTTAAAATTTTACAATATTTGTGGCCACAGCTGCTAGGTCACCATCGTGCAGGGGAGCCCCTGTCTCCAGTGCGGCCTGGAGCCTGTGACAGAAGTGGCTCCACTGATGAGTAGGGATCAGAAAGTTCATGGGGCACCATGTCATCGTCCAGAAAGTTGTCTCTAGGCATATGCTGGTCCTTTCTGTCAGTATGGTGGCGAGAATGCAATTGGCTCACAAGTAGGCAATTAAGTATTCAGATTGGCTAATTGTCACCAGTGATGTCCCACCTCTGGCAAGATCACCCTCTGATAGGAATTCTGTGGGCTGCAGACCCAAGGGTCTTAGTTTAGAATTTCCTCCTGATCCCATCTTCGAACCATGTCTGAGGAATTGTAAAGATTCTGCCCCATATTAGCCAATGTGCCTATTGTGAGCTTAAGTAGAGATTTGGACAGGCTTGTTTGACAATGAGGCCAGCATGATAAGACCCACCCTGCCCTCACCGAAAACTGGTACAATTCCAGCAGTCATCTTTAGATAATGTTTAGGACTAACAATTCTGACTGATTTAAACCCTCTACAGCCAAGAATCACTGAAGTCCTGTCCTGTCACCTGATATGCTTTTTTCACAATATAAAACCAATATAAGAAAAGCTTAAAATTGATATTTCTGCTCATAGAATGATTAAATTACACAGTTTCCCTTTTAAATGCCATTCTAACCTTCGGGAGAAATAAAAGTTAGTCAAGTCATTTTCTAAAAGCTACTTCTCTAACAAGAAATCTTTTCTTCTCCATTGAGTTTGGAAAGTGTTGACTTCTATATAGTGAGCTTTCTGTCCCCTTGCCAGGTGCGCTATCACACAGATGACGGCCAAGTGCTCTCTTTCTGTTTTCTGCAGGGGGTGCCACATGTTTCGTTTTACGTTTACAAAACTCTTGTGTCTTATTCCATGAGCTGATCTATAAAATCAACAAGATGATGAGGTCAAGGTTGAAAGTCAGCCAAAATAAACTCAGGGAGGAAAAGGTATTACATTTCTTTAGTTCAAACTGTTATAGTAAATGCCTATTAATTATGTGTTGTGGGAATTGTTGTCAGTGTGGTTTCCTGAAAAACTGCTGTCGGAATTTTAATGCCAAACATTACAAATTCTTACCTATTTCACTTTGTAGTCTCAGCGTAGTTCTCTAACATTAAATTATGTAAAGCACATGTTTGTTTGGGTTATTAAATATGAATCTAAATCAAGGTTAAAACTTGGCCAGCAGAACTCCCTTGATAGCTCAGTGGGTAAATGTACAGTATGAACCCTATGAACTAGAAAAGACGTAGTCTGTGCTGAGTTAGCTGAGGGATACAGTTGGTTTGAATACATATCGACTAAATAGGGGAGCAAAGACACTTGCACCCAATTGCTGTTAGGCAGTATCTTCTTGCAAGCACACATCCTTATGAACTGCAATGAACTTGGTTTTCGTGTTATTCACATTTCAGTACAGTGCACTGACTCATTTCCCAAACTCATACCAGGTCAGGCAACTGAAAGGACTTTAGTAGCCAAGGAATCAAAGTAAAACAAGTTGGCACTTTTGGGAAAAGAAGAAATTTGTATAAAACCTAATCTGCCAAGTATGTTTGAGTTGTTTATAACTCCAATGCACATATGAGGTAGCTGATGAGTCAACGCAAAAGGGACCTTTTAGCAAATTCAAAGTGGACCTACTGGTACTGACTTCTTTTAAAATACAGAGGCAGTGAAAGAATTATTTTCTAAGTCTATACCATCAGGGAAATGGGCACCATATCCACTAACAGTACAGGCTTTTAAATAATGCCTCAAGTGCTTGTTTCGCATTTCTCAAAATGATTTTGAAAACGGAATGTTATGTTCAAAACAATGCAGGCAATTTTCTAATTCCAAGCTCAGATATTATAGAACAGAGTTCTTGCCACCTTCCTCAGCAATAAACCTTAATGCCAGCCTTTGAATTGTTTGATTTCACACAATAGATATCAGTGTGACCTTGCTGAGTGTAATTTTCATCCTTTTGGCTGAATGTAATGTTCTTTGGATATGGGACTGGGAAATCCTTCATCTATTTTAAGTATGAGTCTATCACCTGGTGTAGAAGAGAGATTTTCATCACATTAGTCTGGCTTTGAGCTTGGTCCTGTGGATGTAGGAATAGCAGATTCACCCATTTCAGTGCTCAGTCAACTTTTCATCCTTCTGCTAGATTGCTTACCAGAAACTTGAATTTATCTAGCACTGAAAATATAGCAAAATGGTTTAAAATATTTTACAGGAGTGTAAAACTTCAGAAAAAAATTATTACCCAAAAGTTGGTCAAAAGTTAGGTTTTTAGGAATCTTAAGTGGGTGGATGGTGACTCGGTGGTTAGCACTGCTGTCTTACAGCGCCAGGGACCCAGGTTCGATTCCACCCTTGGGCGACTATCTGTGTGGAGTTTGCACATTCCCCCTGTGTCTGCATGGGTTTCCTCCGGGTGCTCCGGTTTCCTCCCACAGTCCAGGCTTGGTGGATTGGCAATGCTAAATTGCCCATAGTGTTCAGGGATGTGTAGATTAGGTGGGGAATGGGTCTGGGTGCGATTCTCTGAGGATCGGGGTGGACTTGTTGGGCCAAAGGGCCTGTTTCCACACTGTAGGGATTCTATTCTTGAGAGCAAGGCAGAGAGATTTAAAGTTGAGAATTCCAGAGCTCAGGGGTTACATATATGAAGGCATGCTCAACTGTACAACAGTGAGGGAAATTAGAGATATACCACCAGCCAAAATTGGGGGAATGCAGATTTCTTAGAGGCTGAAGGTGATTACAGAGATAGGATTGGATGAAGCAATGGAGGAATTTGACAACAAGGATGAGAATTTGAAAAGTGTGACATTTTCAAATTTCAGAGCTAATGTTGTTAGGCAAGCACAAAGGTAACATTTGGTACCAGTCAGGATGTGAATAGTAGAGCTTTAGTTGAGCTGAATTTTACAGAGACTACCAGATGGCAAATCTGCCAGTACAGCACTAAATTAATTAAATCTGAAAAGGTCAAAGACATCGTTGAGGGTTTCAGCAGCAAATGAGGTAAGACAGATTTAGAAATGAATGACAGACCACAAACTGTTTTAGTACAATTACAGACTCTCGTCGAGTCAACAGCGTGGAGCCATGTCCTGTCCGCAAAAGGCAGGACAAAATCAATAAAGCTAATTACTGCCTATCAGTCTACTTTCAATTACTCACAAATGATAGAAGATGGTGTTAACTATAGTATCAAGGTGTCAATTACTGACTGATGCTCACTTTGGGCACTTGGCTCCAGTTCTCATTACATCCTTCGTGAAAACATGGACAAAGGAGCTGAATTCCTGAGGTAAGGTGAAACTGACTGCCCTTAACACCAAAACAGAATTTAACCAATTGTGGCATTAAGGAATCCTAGCAAAACTGAAGCCAGTGTGATCAAAGGCAAAACTTTCTGCTTGTTGAAATCATAGCCACCACAAGGGATGGTGGAGGTTGTTCTCAAACCGGGGCTTCATTATGGGAGTTCTGTAGTGTCATGTGTTAGACTAGCCATCCTCAGTTACTTCATCAATCACCTTCTCTCCAACATAAGGTCAGAAGTGGGGATGTTTGCAGATAATTTAGATGGTGTCAGTAACATTTGCAACTCCTTAGATATTGAAGCAGTTTGTGCTAAATGCAGCAAGACCTGGATAATATTCATACTTGAATGATAGCAACTTTTCATATCACAAAAATGATAGGCAATGACTATTTGCAGAAAAAAAGAACCTAGCCATCTCCCCTTGACATTCAATGGCATAACCATTACTGAATTTCCCACTATTAACATGCTGGAGGTACCAGTGACCAGACACTTAACTGGATAAGCCATATAAATACTACAGCTACAAGAGCAAGTTGGAGGCTAGTAATCCTGTGTTGAATAATTCATCTTCTGATTCCTAAAAACCTGTCCACCATCTATAAGGCAGAAGTCAGGAATATGATGGAGTGCTGTCCATTTACCTGGCTGAATCTTGCTCCAGCAACATTCAAGAAGCTTCACACCATGCAAGATAAAGCAGACTGCCTGATCAAGACGACAAACGTCACCTTAAACATTCAATCCTTCTACCCTTGGAGTAATGGAACTAGTATGTACCATCTACAACATAGACTGCATCAACTCACCAATGTTCCGTTGACATCACCCTCCAAACCTATGACCTCTACCATTTAGAAGAACAAGGGCAACTGTGGAAACATGACCAGTGCAAGTTCCCTGAAAGTCACATACCATTCTCAATTTGAACTAAATCACATTTCATAGACAGTTGCAAAGTCAAAATCTGAAACTCCCTCTCTAACAGCACTGTGGGTGTATCTACATCACATGGACTGCAGAAGTTCAAAATGGTGGGGCTCTTCCTCAAGGACATTTGATGATAATCAACAAATGTTGGCCTGGCCAGTGACACTCATTTCCCATGAAAGAATAGATTCAAGCTATGGGTTGCACTTGGTGATGAAGAGGATATAGGGTTGGATATTCTGCTAAGGGTGAAATAGGATGGCAAATTTTCCTGTGGTCTGGTTTATTCTTAACCTCTCATAAACCCACTTTTACAACAGAATAGTTTTAAACTCAACATCTGTTTAATTCACAACACCTGAAAAAACATGTCCTAAACAACTCATGACTTTCTAGATGCTGAATGAGTTCCAGACAAAATGTTTATATTGATTGATAATGTAATATAGGAGTCAAATTCCCTATTGTGTCATCAATATTGCTTCATTCAGCTGCTATCTATTCTCCCAGAAGACATTTTGCCTTTCTGTTACAACTATCTGCAGCGAGCGATATAGCCAGGTTGAGAGAACATGGGAAAATATTCAGAAAACCTGAACTTTAGAACATGCATTTGGCTTAAGTTCAGGATATCCCTTTGGAATACTGTTTTTTTTAAAGAGGGGAAAGAGTAAATGTCTGTGGAAGTTAATTTAAATGCAAGGATCATCATAGTTTACATCTGCCACTGATCTTTCACCTCCAGAACTTCTGAATCTAGCTGGAAGAGGAATAAAAGCTTTTGTTCTCTGCCAGTTACCATAAACCTTTAAGCTGCTACTGTAGGAACATCAAACCCAATAAGCCCACTACTTCACCCAATAGGAACAAACACATCCTGATAATTAATTATGTTTTTGTTAGACTTATTAACAATGGACAGTTATTTACTATTTCCTTTGCTGTGACAAAGTGGAATTGGAAGTTCC
>NC_063335.1:11065384-11065737 GCF_021869965.1 Rhincodon typus
TTGGAAGTTCCAGGAAGATACTATGCAGCAGACAAAAACAAAGATGCTGGAAAAGCTCAGCAGGTCTGGCAGCATCTGTGAAGGAGAAAACAGAGTTAACGTTTTGGGTCCGGTGACCCTTCCTCAAAGCTGTTCTGAGGAAGGGTCACCGCACCTGAAATGTTAACTCTGTTTTTTCCTTCACAGATGCTGCCAGACCTGCTGAGCCTTTCCAGCAACTTCTGTTTTTGTTTCTGATTCACAGCATCTGTAGCTCTTTCGATTTTTATGCAGTAGACGTTTGCTAGCATCAGTTTTCTGACATATTGATGATGATGATGATGATGATGATGATGATGATGATGATGATGATG
>NC_063335.1:11065747-11069452 GCF_021869965.1 Rhincodon typus
TGATGATGATGATGATGATGATGATGATGATGATGATGATGATGATGCAGGTACACCATGTCCCAAACCAGGAAACATGCAGACAGACCTAAATCAGGCCACAGGCCTTGGTTACATAAACTGGGGAAATTGCTGCCACCTGTTACAGCTTCACAAGCATTAACCATTGAGCAAATAAAATTCTCAAAAGAACAAGGTTTAACAGAAAAGCTTAGCATCCTGGAGAGATTATAAATATCTTCATTAATGATCTCTATAGGTCAGAGCAAAAATGTGACCATGGATTTTTGAAGCTAGGATTCACAAGGGACAGAATTTATTGGAATTCCATAAGAGTCCTTGTCAGATTTATTACAGCCCAAAAAAGATTTGACTTTGGAGCTAGCCATCCAGATGGTGAATGAAGCACTAGCCTGGAAGCAACACAGATCAATCCGAAAGAGGATGAACTTTATCACAGGAGATCAACAGAACCCACTCATGTCTTGAGGTACTAAAACCTTAAAAAGACAGATGCTGTGATGGCGCAAGTTCAAGTAAGACATTCAATTTCTTCAACTTCTAAGGAAGAATCATCAATATGACAGGGAACCATGCTCCAGGGGAGCAATAGTACAACTCGGAGGTGAATATCATGGGTTCACCAGTAAATGCAACAACAGGGGATGAATCCAAACATCTAACTTAATCAACAAATTGAAATATAGAGTCTGCATACTTCAGCAAGGTTTGTGGGAGTTTGAGAATAAGGATTTGCCCGAGCAGATTAAGAATGGGTTGCATGTGACTTCATAGAAACCAGCAATGAGCTGAGATAAAAAATGTGCATGGATTCAGGACAAGGTCAGAAAAAAAAATGTTTGGTTCAGATGTCCTTGGTACTGTCAAGAAGAAATAGTCTGGCTCAAGCGTCCAGGATACTGTCAAGAAGATAAAATTGCCTTGCTCAGAAATTTGAAAGACTTCCACAAAGCAAGTACTTATTTCAGCAGGTCAGATTTCCTCAGTGAAGGAAATTAATGAGAGCAAAGTTCCTCCAGTTGATACAATCAAGCAATTTCCTGGTTCAGCAAGAACAATGTCCTCTGTGAAGGAAATTTGTGAGATAAAAGGTCCTCCAGTTTAAAGCCATTTTATAGAGCTCACATTGTCAAGAGCAAAATGAAGGTTGATAGTCTTCAACCCAAAGATCTACCAATCTCCAAGTGTGAACGGAATGTATTCTGGAAATGTCGTGAACCAATCAGACCACCTAAATTTGTTAAGCCAGAGACTTGAGTGTGAATATTTAAATATTAAGAATGGAATAAAAGTTTGGTGTTCGATGTTAAGGGCTTGACTCTGAAAAAGGTAATGCTGTGGAATCCATTAAGTATCATTGAATATGATGATATCACACTGACTTGAATGGGAGGAGACCTCTGGATCTTGAAGGAGGTAGATCTACTACCCAGGTTTCCCTCACAGATTGAGTAACAGTGTCTATCATACCGATATAACTTGTAGTTAGTTGCTATGGTGCAATAAATTACATTTATTTAAGGCAAGTACTTCTTATCATTAGAGTACAGGGTTGCTTTCACTACACACTTGACCAGTCATGCTCTTTAGATTTCAATCTAAAAGAAGGATGTGGCAGCAGATCTGCCCAATATATCTTTCGTCATGGTGATGTTGCTGGGGATTCATCATACAACGCTACCCTTATGATCAAACCGAAGGTGGACTCAGACAATTTAGATACCTGTCATTTAGTTGATTTTGTTAGTCATCCTGTGGCTGCCTGAGGCCTGGAGGGCACCAACACTCTAAAGGGCTCTGCAGAAGTGCAGGACACTCCTCTGACAATGTGACTTTCTGAGGCACTGGAATCATGGGCAAAGCTGTTGGGGCGTCATTATCCATATGACCAGAATCTGAAGAAGAAAGTCTAGAGAGAGAGTCAACCCCTCTTCCTCCCTTGCAAGGATGAACATCTGCTTGTCTGGGAAGGACAAGCAGCTGGTGAGAATCCAGGCCTTGTCACTGCTACCTTAAGCACATGGATGAGGTAAGCGCATGCAGGCCTGCACATATTTTGGCACCCATTGAGTGATCTGTTGAAAATCACCAATTTCTTGATGGAGGAAGTCATGCACATCAGACATATGGAACTCACGGCCTGAATGTAATCCTCCATTGACCAAGCTTTTGTGTGCATAGTCTCTGAAAACTCATCGAATTGTTCGTTCACTTCTCACTGTAACAGCATCACATGCCATGTTGCAGCTAACTTCAAAAGCATGTCTCCACCCAATAGCACACCATGGACCTGACTTTCCACTGTTATCAGTGACCTGAGCTATCCCAGTTTCCATCAGTTGTTTAGGTGCTTCTGAGATCTACACAGCAGCTTGTGACCCCGAGTATTATCAGGAGCACATTTATTATTATGATGTGAGAATTTTGACACTGGTGATGGGTGCAAAGGAATGTTGTGATGCTGCACTCATTGAAGACTCACCCCGCTCTTCAGACAGATGGGGATCTCTTGCTGTGTTGTGGACATGCCACTGACAGGAAATGCTGTTGCCTTGTTAATGACTAGGTGGTCCCTCCCTCTCCACCAAGTGTACACTCTCTCGTTACCACATGTAAGCCCCAACTAAGAAGGTGATATGTAACACTTGCCTTGATGGTCTGAATGAGATCTTGATGCACTTTCAACACTGGATCCAGTTTCAGGAGTTGGCCTTACAGCTGCTAACTTCCCTCTGCAATCTCTGCACAGTGTGCTTGGGAAGAAAGTGTTCTCCCTTTCTCCCTTCCCTGAGAAAAAGGAACTTGCACCTTCCCCTTGCAGCCTGGAGAACGTGAAGGGTGGTATTGCTGAACAATGGAGACATCTGGAGACTTCCTTCCACCATTTCTGCTCAGTCATCCATTCAGCTTTTTAGCTGGTGAGGCTACAGTCAGGGAGCAGCAGCATTAGTGGGAGGATTCAAGACAGCAATCAAAGGAAGGGATCTCTTTGGTCAGGCAGCAGTGAATACAGGCCTGGCACCTCTTTAAATATGGCACCAACATGGGTCACCATATTAGCTGATGCCCATCTTTATGTTCAAGCTCTGGAACTGGAAGCTCCCACCACCACCCATCATCCCTAATCCCTCTACTGCCCCTGTGCCTGGCATTACACGATTGGCCAAGTTACTTAAGATACAAACGTAAATGGAATCTTTTGACATGCCCTTACCTCAAAATGCATCCCTGGATATCCGTTGGTAGATCACTATTGTTTGTACATAACTCTTAGCAGGCTAGTTGACTACATTTAATTCCAATTTCGTACTCAGGGTAAAAACCATTAGTACAGCAGAACATCAATGCTAAACATTCACACTCAGACATTGTGTGAACTAGATGTAAATAAAAGCTTCTTCTACATTGTCCATTGTGGTGTCCTTCATTGTGAACAGCATCTTCCATTACTTCAAGGTATTTTTCCATTGCGATAGCAGCTGTGATTATTTCTTCTCAGTGAGTGAGGCAGTAAACACAGAAATTGCAAGTTCACAGTAGGGACTGGGTTGAATGTTCTAAACAGATTCAATTCATAACCATTACGGTTCGGAGAGAAAAGAAATTCTACACCTTCACCCCAGCTTAAAATCAAAACCAGATCAAATTGAAATGATGAGAAGGTGCAGGGCTGGATGAACACAG
>NC_063335.1:11074452-11100040 GCF_021869965.1 Rhincodon typus
GACCCAGGGTCTAGGCCCGAAACGTCAGCCTTCCTGCTCCTATGATGCTGCTTGGCCTGCTGTGTTCATCCAGCTCTACACCTTGTTCTCTCTCATTGAAATGCTGTAACTGATTATTTGTTTATAAGTGATAAAAATCACTTTTTGCTGGTGATGAGGGCTAGACATTGGAGGCTTGAAAATGGGAAATGCTGATATACACACATTTGCATGATCAATGTTCACCAAAAATGATGACCGTGGGCTGGATTTTCCAAGTAGCAATCTCACGCAGATTGTGACTCTGTCCCTGCATTTTTGTGAAGGGAGAGCTCTGCATTTCTGCACAAGGTTCCGTACAGGGATTCCTTAGAAATTCTGAGGAAGCGTCACTGGATCCGAAATGTTAACTCTGTTTTTACCTTCACAGATGTAAAAGGTCTGGTTTAAGGCATCCGCAGTTCTTTCAGTTTTTATTTAGCAGGTCTGGAGCGGTTGAAGGGAGAGTTAGCTTCTAAATGGTGGTGAGGGGTGGGGGGGGGGTCAAGTCATGGGGTAGAAGGTGCGGGGAGGTCAAGTCCTGGAGAACCAGGGGATGGGCTAAGAGATCTGGTTCCTGAGGGTTGAAGGGGAATCAGGTCCAGAGTTGGGAAGGGACGCCAGGTCTAGATCAGGTTGAAGCAATTGATGTCTGACCATTGGAAACAGAGAGTCAGGTCTGGGAGTGGTGTAATTGGAGGTGTGTGAAGTAAATAGGAGGTCAGTTGAATAGTTGCTCAGGACCTATGTATTTAATAGTTGAACATTTTGCTTAATTTCTTCAGAACCTTCCGAAGTGTCTGAATTAAATGGAGACATTTGCGAGTTACCAGATGTGGTGGAATTGCCCAGTGGAATCTTCAATTTCCTGAGGCAATTCTGTCAGAGTCTGTAAATGATGGCGATTTTGCAGGACCCTCCTATGAAACTCTTTTCTAAATTTTTAATTTTAGCTTTTCAGCATTCCTGATTTTTTCTTGTAATCATTAAGCAGAGACTTAAATTGGTGAATTAAAGTCATTCAGGACATTTATTCCCAGCAAAAAAACAATATTTAATGGACAAGAATCATAATTTCAAGCCACTTCATTTCAAACCCTGGTTTTTGAACAATGGTTCTAAAGAATATTCTTTTTAATCCACATTCAGATCCTCAGATAACCAACCCTATAAAACCTCACCGAAAAAGTCACAATAAATTTTACCCATGAATTTTTTTTGTTTTATATGACAGTTTACATAGTGTTTGTGTTATTTTCATTTTTCTTCAGTACAGAAATAGGGAGTCAACAGACAAAAATTTTCCACGTGGTTGTGATATTGAAGAACAAAACAAGCAATGTACTTCAGTTTATTATAAACGCACATAGCAATGGACACTGTTAAACAGCTTAGGCCAAGTTAGAACTGGGTGGCACATAGCCTCCCTGAATCATCTGCACTGCCAACAGTACGTGGTTTTCTGGTATTTTTCTGGAGAGATTGTGCTGTCTGCAGTTATACAAGTGATGAATTTGACATGTGACATCAATATTGTTCCAGAAATATTCAAACATCATAGCCCTAGCCAGGATCATTGAGCATATTCCTCATTCATGCACAACTACTAGGTCATCAGTTCCCTCTGTTGGTTGATGCAGGAAATATATTGTTGAAGTGCTGAATGTCTGTGCTTGCAACAGTTCATTTTTGGATATTGACCATCACCAATATCAGGGTGCTCGTGGTAGGAGGTTCAATCCTTCACACACAATGCCAGCATCAGATAATTGCTGCCTGCCCCATCAAGCTCAGTGTAACCACAGGCTGAAAAATAAATCCCTTTTCTCTAACCTAACAATGTCTCTCAGGTCAGTCTCTGACCACCTCCGCCACATACCATTCTCCACTTAAACTGCCATAGGCCCAGTAAATGAAAGTGTCAGTCAGTGTTGAATTAAGATAATTGCTGTAAATTCATGTCTGCGGGCACTGGACCAAAACCAGGCAATATCGTTTCAAGCTGTCCACACAAGGGAAGGACTCAAAACGACTTTCATCCCATTAGTCTGCACAGGATAATTAATTCAAGCCCATTGAAAGGCCAGTATCTTCCATTTTGTGCCACACAGTTGGGTCAAAATGGAATTTTATTTAAAATCAAATGGTAAGTGGCAGGAACCCTGATTATGATTACATATTAACTGCATACAAAGAAAATCTCTGGTTACCCTTGAACAAAATACAAAATAATGCAATGCAAATACTGAAAATCTGAAGCAAGGGCACAGATTAATGTTAAAAACAGTCTGCATGGTAGTTAACATATGAACGATGTCAAACAGGAAGTGGGCTACTTATCCAACAAGATTGACCCATATAGGTACAGCGCCTTGCAAATTCTAGTATACAAACTCCCCAATTCAGCTGAAAGCCTAGTAATCTCCTGAGAAAGGTGAAAAACAGATCTAAACCAAGATCAATTTAGGAAAAGAATCATTCTGACAATCAAAACGACTTCTGGAGATAACAGTTGCACTTGTGCTTTGTATATGTAGTCCCCCACATCAGTCAGATACCATTTCAATGTATTATAGATGGCATAGCAAAGGGGAGCAGCCAGTAACAAATCAATCAATCAATATTTCACCAAAGTGATCCTGGAACACAAAAATAATTGTGAACACCCTAATCATAGAATCCCTACAGTATGGGAGCAGGCCATTCAGCCCATTGAGTGTACCCCTACCCTCCAAAGAGCTTCCCACTCAGACCCACCCCCTACCCTACCCTGTAACCCTGCATTTCCCATGGCTAACCCACCTAACCTAAACATGGGGCAATTTAGCATGGCCAATCCACATAACCAACACATCTTTGGACTGTGGGAGGAAACCAGAGCACCCATAGGAAATCCACACAGACATGGGGAGAATGTGCAAACTCCATGCAGACGTACAGTCGCCAGAGGCTGGAAACAAACCCTGGGTCCCTGGTGCTGTGAGGCAGCAGTGCTAACCACTGAGCCATCATGTCACTAATGGCATCACTTGGCAATATATAATGTGATAACTTGCACATACAGATGGTGGGAGAATTATACCGCAGTGCCCTCCAAGGGCTAGTGTTAGGATCAGGACACTTTTGATATATATTAATGACTGTAATTTAGTTGCAGAAGGATGAACTGCAAAGCTAGTAGATAAGAGGAGATTCAGAAATGTAATAACCACTAAAGCCATAGATACGTAAAAACAAATGGCCTCCTGGTAGGTGAAATAAAATACAGAGAAGTGTGAAATGTTGCATTTTGGTCGGAAGGTTTAGAAGTATAGTTTGAAGGGGTTGCAGAAACAAAGAGACTTGGAGGTGTAGTTGCACAAATCTTTGAAAGTGGTAAGACAAGTTGATTCTAACAGGAGATTTTAAATGCCAGTGTTGGAGTTTTCACACTCTGGCACCATTTTGAGTTACAGAGCATATTAAGATACAACTAAAATATAACTAAAAACAGAGTCCTTTCTCCCTTGTTGTGCTCTGCTTGACATTTTGGAAGGGTGGGGAGTGGGGGCAGTGCTGTCTCTGCAACAGGCTCCATGCCCACCAATGCCCCATATCACAGTCTATTCCAGGAGTGTCCCTTCAGGGCTGCCACCACCACCACCGCTGTCAGAAGCGCTGCACCAGGCCTACCACTTTGCCGCTGAGGCAACTGCTGCTCCCCTCAATCCACCAGGAGTACCAATTCAGATGCGACCAACATTGACCACATAGGCCACCCTGCCACAAAAATTGGAAAATGTGACTAGTGTAATGATAAATCAGCACAGATATGGTGCGCCAAATCGCCTCATTCTGTACCGTTAACATCTGACATTTTCATGATGATCTGGAATGTGCTGATTGAATCAACTCCACTAACCTGCCAATGTGGAAAGTGGAGAAGTGCTTCAAAAATGTGTAGTGCCATAGGAGAAGGGTAGTTATATATGACTAATTGGACAGCTCTTTCAAACAGCTCGTACAATCATGATGGGTCAAATGACCTCGTTCTGTCCTGTCTGTACTGCCATTCTATTGCTCTTTAAAACAATTTTGTCATGGAACCACTTCTCAACAATGGCTAAAATCGCACGTTTCTGAAGCGCTTTTTTGTTTCTGAAACATCTTTTCATCTAAAAAAGTATTTACTTTTGGACATCACTGTAGATGGAAAAAAGGTCAAAGTCAATCTGCTCTTCTACCTTTTCTAAAGGCACTTTGGGGAAAACCTCTAGGTCATTCCTAGTTCTGCAGCCTCTCAGGGGCTTACCAAAGAAATTACAGTATTTCTACTTCACAGATGGGATCTTATTGATGTCTGATGAGTCAATTCATCCATGAAATGTCTCCTGTGGCATCATTATACTTGCACCTGCTCAGCACAAAATAAAACAGCATCTACGCAACAAAAAGTTAAAAATCACAGCCCCATCCAATAAACATTTTCCATATATTATCAGACAACTTTTAGTTCACACAAGACAGAAAATTAATGAGTGTACTTAACTTGGAGTTAGAAGACTATGATTCTAAATGCCTTTCCGGAGACTGAAATCACAAAAATCTACATAAACACAAGTGCTGCATTGACAGCCACAGCATTGGAGTACTGCCTTTTGAACTGAATATTAAGCCAAACCCCAACTTTTCTCCCAGCTGGGCCAGCTTTTTCCAGATTATTCTCAGTGTGCTGGTCATCCTCAATCAACATCACTAAATGTAGACTTGGCCATTGCTGTTTCTAGGACCATGGTTTACATACACTGATTGTGTTTCCACTAGCAACAGTAACACATTAAAAGAAATTAATTGTGAGAAAGGCATTACCTGTGAGATCTGTCATTTATACCCAGTAGCTGTGGGGCTGGGGTGGGGATTAGCGATTACTCATGTATAGCCTTAATTATTTATTCACACATCAAATACACCTTGACTTCAATAACCACTACCTATAGTATGGATCACAGCAGTTTAAAGGCTTCTTCAACCATACCATTCATATCACAGACTCCTTACAGTGCAGAAATAGGCCATTTGGCCCAACAAGCCTACACCAGCCCTTCGAAGAGCATCACAATCTATTCCTGCAACCCTGCATTTAGCATGGTCAAACCATCTAACCTGCATATCTTTGGACCGTGTGAAGAAATCGGAGCACCTGGTTGAAACCCACACAAACATGGGGAGAGCATACAAACTCCACACAGATAGCAGCGTTAACCACTGAGCCACTGTGCTGCCTGTTACCCATCTGAGACAACAATATACACACAGCCTAAGATACATCGAGCTCTATAAAACACAATTTGTTAGATGAGTAACACACGCTTTTAACTACTAGAGATATCTCAATCACTGTCTTTCACTAGCTGAGTTCTGTGACTAACTCCAAATGTTATTCAGAGATAGTAGGAACTGCAGATGCTGGAGAATCTGAGATAACAAGGTGTGGAGCTGGATGAACACAGCAGGCCAAGCAGCAGCAGAAGTGCAGGAAAGCGAATGTTTGGGGTCTGGACCCTTCTTCAGAAATGGGAGAGGGGAAGGAGGCTCCGAAATAAAGAGACAGAGGGGGCACGAACCGAACGTAGGTGCTCCACAAAGGTCTTGGAGACCGCTTCGTGGAGCACCTACGTTCAGTTCGTGTCCCCTCTCTATTTATTTCACAGCCCCATTCCCCTCCCCCATTTCTGAATAAGGGTCCAGACCCGAAACGTCAGCTTTCCTGCTCCTCTGATGCTGCCTGGCCTGTTGTGTTCATCCAGCTCCACACCTTGTTATCCCAAATGTTACTACCCGGGAGAGTTGGCAGCTGGCCAGGATGGAACTCTTAGCGATGTCTTGACCATGCCTCCTGACGTGGATAACTTTGCAGAAGATACACTTCAAAGTCCTGCTGAAAAATTAAGGATTTTCTGGGCTGCTTTATACACAGGTCTCTGTGCCAAGTATATGCCTTATTTGGAATTATTCATGCATGTGACCAATGTTTTGTTCTTATTCGGTAGCTACTGATTTCCTGCAATCTTAGCAGACCTGAATGACTCCGTGTAATTTCACTCACCATACAGCCCATTGTAAAACCTCTCGGCAGCTCCTATATCATCAGCCAGATCCAACACGCTCCATAACCATATGGGTGTTCAGGGCAGCAGACATATGGAAACAACTCCACTTACAAGTTCTTTAAAGTCGCACCATCGTGAACATGAAATATTTCTGTATCTTTGTTGCCAGGTCAAAATCCTCAAACACTGACAGCAGAACAAAGGGTGTACACACACCATATGCATTCCAGCAGTTCAAGAAATCAGTTTGCCATCAGCAAAAGGCTTCCTAGAGATGCAAGACATGCTGACCTGTAACAATGCCAACTCCTCCAGATCAAATCACAAAAATATGCAGGTACAGTAAAATGATTTCAGTACAGAATTACCGTTGCAATCGACCTTTAATAAAGAATTTAAAATGCCACAAATTTAATGCAAATCTGTACAATAAAGCCATCTTCAGGTAGGTAATTGAGCAGCAATGAGTGGCTGCATCATAACAGTAATTTGGGTGATGGAAGTTAAAATATTCATTCATAATATAGATGTTACAAACACAAAACGAAATTCCTCGAACTTAAAAAATCCTTGCATCGCTTGTGACAAGTTTTAACTTTCAATAGTCACATTGCTATGAAGGCGTCAGTCACTTGAAGTAATTGCTAATATGATACAGGATCAGTTTCTGGAGATTACATGTAGTAAATAATAGCTTGATTTAAAGGACTCCTCTCCCATTCACTGAAGTTTAATGGATAGTGGGAACTACAGCATTTTTCAAATGATTTTCCTGAAATTGGTGGGCAGTGTTTGGAAGTAATGAACATGCTACTCAGTTATGAGTTTCTGAATAATCTCATGAACAAAAGTAATTCACCAGCAGACAGAATGTAGGCTAAAATGCGGCACACAGCAGATTATTTTTGATAATTAACTCACTGCTCAAGAAAGTGAACACCCAAAAAGGTTTTGTGGATTACTAACTTTACTCAGTGCAGGTTTTCAACAACTAAGGTAAGGAAGCCACTTGAAATAAAACACTATGTAAACAATTTAAAATTGATTCACCATAGTGAGTGTGGGGTTTTGGGGGGGGGGGGGGGGGGTGTGGAAAACAGGGAAAGCAGGAAGAAACTTCCATTCATCTCCAATTGGTGCAGAGAGTTTCACAAAATTAACTGACCAAGCTGAGTTAATTGGTAACTGATTAATGTTTGCTTTGAGATGACTGAATGGGTTCTATGGATGACCTCCACGACCATGACACTAACAAATACAGACTGTTCTGAGAACAGCCAGTTGCAATCTGAAATTCTTGTTCTTCCTTCAGATTTTTAATTTGGAAAATCAGGAAGTGCTTGAATTTAACTTGTAAAACTGCTGCTACTCAGTGGTGTATTTCACTTGTGCCAATCAAGTACAAGGCAATGACCATCAACAGGAAAGTATTTAACCATTGCCACTTGACATTCAAATAGCATTGCTATCACAATCTCCAATCAATATCCCTGGGGTTACAATTCACCAACTGAACTGGAACAGCCATAAATACTGTGGTTATAAGAATAAGTCAGAGACTGGAATTTCCATAGCAACATGGTCACCAAACTCTCTAAAGTCTGTTCACCATCTATGAAGGTAAAGTCAGGAGTGTGATGGAATACACCGTTCCCTGGATTAGTGCCACTTCATCAACACTCAAGGAGTTTAAACAACAAAGCAGTCTGTTTGAATGGCACCCCAACTAACACCTTACACTTCTTTTTTCCCTTCACCATAAACACAAAGGCTACAAGATCATCTACAAGATGCATGCGGCTTTCACCACGGTTCCTACAACAGCATCTCTTAAATCTACTCGCTGTACTGTCTAAAAGGTCAGGGCCACAGATACATGGGAAGACCACCACCGCAAGTTCCTCTCTACGCCTCACTATCCTAACTTGGAAATATACTGTCTTTACTTCACTGCTGAGTCAAAATCCTGCAACTATCTAACACGGTGGGTCTACCTACGCCACATTAAGGCAGCAGCTGACCACCATCTTTTCAAGCACAATAAATATGAACCTCGTCAATGACATCCACGTCCGTGAGTAAGTAGGGAAAAAAGGCAAACTTTATTCTTTGCAATTGTCATTGTAAAATATTGGATTCTGGCAGATCCAATAGAAAAAAATTTAGATACAGGTCATGAAAATCATGGCCTGAAATCTTGGCTTATATCGCATGCAAGAGTGACTTCTCACTGGCTTTTGATTTGGAAAGTAAATTCCTAAGATGTGATTACAACACAAAATTTTTACAAAAATTTTAATGAAACTGTACAATATGGAGAAGAAACTGGTTTTCTAAAAATAAACTTTGGCAAGTTCCAACCTGTAATATGTCCCAGCCCTCTGCATTTTTCAAAAAAATGTTTAAGTGCTTGATGTGTATGGAGCAGTTCATTATTATTGGGAAATACCTTTTCAGAAAGCTTTATTTACAAGGTTATGAACAGCATCAATTCACCGATGTTGAGTCTCAGTTCAGGCTTGGCAAAACCATTTCAGACTCAATGTGTCCAAGACACACAAGCTTATTAGTGAAACGTAGGTACTTAAAAAGGGTTCCTGAAAATTCAAGAGAGAAAATATAATTGGAATATTTTGTTGCAATTGCAACACATTCTGCACTCAAGATTCAACTCTCTTGCATACTAATTGTATATCCTGTAAACAATATTTATGAAAATTCCAATGGTTAAGTATGCAATCTTTGCAAATTTAGAAAAGGTTTACTTCTAAGTGATCACAGTCTTAATTACACAATGAAAATAATTAGCATTTACAAAGGAAATAAGGAGTGCTCACAACCAAATAACAGATAAAGTCTGATTTTTTCCAGCTAATCTCTTTGGAGCCTTTCATTTTCTCAAAGTGGAGGTTTACAGTAAATGAACTCCTGCTCTTACTAGTATTGGAATATTGTGTTTATGAAACTATAAATATTTAGATAACAGCACCCAACGTTCAAATAAAGTGGAAACTATTTTATTCTATTTCACAAACTTCTGAACTTAACACTGAAAATGATCATAAAAAAGCTATTAATTTATAAACAAAATCCATCGCTGCTGCAAAAATACTTCAGTATTAAACAGAATTAGTCTACAAAAGGACCACCCCTCTCTTGGGAAGTAACTTCAGTGTCTTCAAGGATGTTGTGCCAATGGTAATGAATCCAGCCATCCACACCCTCCCAAACAGTTCGCATCTTGTGATTTACAGCTTCCATCTCCTCAAAGCAAGACCCAAACTGCAGGCGTAACACAGAGTAACAACAAAACAGAATATCTGAAATAAAAGGAGAAATATTGCCTATTAAAACAAAGCAGTTTTTAATTTAACATGTGGCTACGTTGCATTTCTCTGTATAATTGTCTAGTTGATTTCTAAAATGGAAGTAAACTACATCATGGATTTTTTTGGCCCAACTAGTCTGTGTTTGTGTGAGCAGTACCCCTAATCTCATACATCCTTCAAAGCCGTCGTTTATTTTCCTGTCGGCCATCTACATGATCATTCTTAAATGTAAATATTCTCGCTTCCACAAATTAGCATCCCACAACAACAAACCACTAAAATGGATATATTGTGTGTTCTGGAGCCATCACTAGAAATTGGTTACCCAGTCTGATTTTCTTTCAATTACTCATCCATGGGATGTGGGCATTAGTGGCTAGACCAGCATTTATTGATCCTTCCCCTATCCTTAATTGCTGAGAGGATAGTCAACAGTCATTGTTGTGGATCTGGAGCCACCCATAGGCCAGATCAGGCTAGGATGGCAGATTGCCTTCCCTTAAAAGGACATTTGTCAATCAGACTTTACAACAATGACTACATGGTCGCCATCAGGCTAGCTTTTTATTCTAGATTTGTTTTATTGAATTCAGATTTCTCCATCTGCCATGGTGAGATTCAGATTTACATCCTCAGAACATTAGGCTTGGATTACTTGTTCAGGGACATCACAACTACGCCACTGCCTCCCTGGCTCCTACTGCTTCTGAACAAAAAACAAAATCAACACCTAGTCTCTTTGTTCCAATATAAACCAAATATTTGAGCTACTTTAATATTTAATATTGTAATATTTGTCTTTCCCAAATGGGCAGAGGTTTAAAAATCTGTATTGTTTCTTAATTTCAAGTCTCTTTCTCATTGCATTGAGCACAAAGCTACAGAGTGTAGTGTGGTTTTTAAAAATTTGCATCATATCTTGACCTATATTCTACAGTTGTAGCTTTCAAGTCCAGTATTCAAATAATTTTTATGACTACATACATTGCAGATCATGCTTTTAATTCCTTGCAAATGTGCATCCCAAATTTGTGCTCTTCAGGTTACTTAGTTACCCAATATACTACTTCACATTTACTGATTTTGAATTCAATTTAACAATTTTCCCATTCCACATCTCATCTGTATCTCCCGCAACTTTCTTTAGTTCTTTTAACTACTTGGATACATTTTAACTACTTCTGCACATTTGGGTTATCCTTCTCTAATCTATAATCTAAATCATTAATGAATACAAAGCACTCATTTCTGCTCTGATTGTTCGGTTTAATAACCGTATATCACATTAGACCTTTTCCATCTACAGTGATCCAACCTGTGAAGGAATAATAAAACAAATTCTCTGCAGAGAAAACATTCAATGTTAGAACAAATGGGTAGATGGAAAGATTTCAAAGTGCATCCATCAAGGACCAAGAACAACCTTGTTTCTCAAGAGATGCCTTTCATGGAAATTCTCTTTTCAGCATAATAGGTAAGTAACTACAGAATTATGTTACAATAATTCACAGTCCAGACTCCAACTAGTGCAAGCTGAAGATCATCAGGAATACACCACTTAAAAGAATTGCTTTGAATTAAAAGTAGGAACTTATAATTATTTACTCAATTAAAAAGTTTGAGAGCCCATAAGACTAAGACTATTCCTAAGAGCTAAATCTCCAAAGATTTTCTCAAGTGTTACTTTTATGTACCAGTTTCTGTTCAAATTGCAGGTACAGTTGCACAATCTTAAATATGAAACAAACACAATGGACCTGATGGGACCTCGGTGGAAACATTAACTAATGCAAACCTTTTTGAGGAAGTGGATATATGCAATGCACACCCTCTTGTTGGATTGGCTCCAATATTGTTAGAAATAAAGGATTTTTTTTTATAAGTAAATCATTTCTATAGTTCAAGAGACACAATGCCACACCAACATGGTCTTAGATATAGTAAGAGCTGCCAATGTTGGAGTCAGAGATAACAAGGTGGAGAGCTGGAGGAACACAGCATGCCAGGTAGTATCAGAGGAGCAGGAAAGTTGACGTTATGGCTTGGGACCCTTCTTCAGAAAAAGATGCTCTTCACTTGGTCCCAACTACAAAGTTCAAAGTAATGAACAATAGCTGGAACTTGCCACAAAGTGTCCTCAAGTGCAGCTGGTGTTGGATTCCCTTAACCTTTGTTTCCATCCATGCATCAGAGCTGCCTTCACTACACCAAGAATCACTGGTTCTACTCTCCTCTGCCAAAACGGACATCTCAAAAAGGTAAATCCCAGCTTCTGCTCCACACTTCAACAGTCTCAATAAAATCCTTCTGCCCAGCATTCTCCACCCACAATTTCAATAGTTTGGGTGAGTATCTCACGAACATTACCTTAATGACCAATTTGATCAGTTAGCTTCCTATTGTTTAACCCTAGTGTGCCAAGCTAAATTTCCCCAAAACGTACACCAAATTTAACCACCTACCAACCTCGCAGTGAACTCAAATTTTTCCCTAGCTTTTTCCAAACTCCCTTGTTAGAGTTCAGTCATTAAACCAATCACTGCTTCCTCAAAACGTTCGACTTCACTCTTGGATTTCCTTTCCCAGCCCCCCTTCAGTTAGGATCATAGATCTGTACAGCACGGAAACAGACCCTTCAGTCCAACTTGTCCATCCCGACCAGATAACCTAAATAAATCTAGTCCCATTTACCAGCATTTGGCCCATATCCCTCTAAAACCTTCCTATTCCTATACCACTCCAGATGTCTTTTAAATGTTGCAATTGTACCAGTACACTACTTCCTCTGGCAGCTCATTCCATACGTGCACCACTCTCTGCATTAAAAAATTGCTCCTTAGATCCTTTTAAATCTTTCCCGTCTCACCTTAAACCTATGCCCTCTAGTTTTGGACTCCCCCACACTGGCTATTTACCCTATCCATGCCCCTCATGATTTTATAAATCTCTATAAAGGACCCCTCAGACTCCAACATTCCAGGGAAAATAGCCCCAGCCTATTCAGCCTCTCCCTATAGCTCAAACCCTCCAACCCTAGCAACATCCTTGTAAATGTTTTCCGAAACATTTCAAGTATCACAACATCTTTCCTATAGCAGGGTGACCAGAATTGCAGACAGTATTCCAAAAAGTGTCCTAACCAAATGTCCTGTACAGCCACAACATGACCTCTCAACATCTATACTCAATGCACTGAGCAATTAAGGCAAGAATACCAAATGCCTTTTTCACTATCCTATCTACCTGCGACTCTACTTTCAATGAACTGTGAATCTGCACTCCTAGGTCTCTTTGTTCAGAAACACTCCCGAGGACCTTACCAATAAGTGTATAAGTCCTGCCCTGATTTAACTTTCCAAAATGCAGCACCTCACATTTATCTAAATTAAGTTCCATCTGTCAATCCTTAGCCCACTGGCCCATCTGATCAAGGTCCTGTTATACTCTGAGGTAACCTACTTTGCTGTCCACTACACCTCCAATTTTGGTGTCATCTGCAAACTTACTAACCATACGTCCTACGTTCACATCCAAATCATTTTATATAAATGACAAAAAGCAGCAGACCCAGCACCGATCCTTGTGGCACACCGTTGGTCACAGGCCTCCAGTCCAAAAAGCAACCCTCCTCCACCACCACCCTCTGTCTTCTACCTTCGGACAGTTCTGTATCCAAATGGCTAGTTCTCCCTGTATTCCATGTGATCTAACCTCACTAACCAGTCCACCATGAGGAGCCTTGTCATACACCTTATTGCAGTCCATATAGATCACACCCACTGCTCTGCCCTCATCAATCCTCTTTTGTCACTTCAAAATACTCAATCAAGTTAGTGAGACACGATTTTCAAAGCAGAAAACCATGTCGACTATCCCTAACCAGTCCTTGCCTTTCCAGATACATACAAATCCTGTCACACAGGATTCCCTCTAACAACTTGCCCACTACTGATGCCAGGCTCACGGGTCTATAATTCCCTGGCTTTCCCTTACCCTTAAATAGTGGCACAACATTAGCCAACCTCCAGTCTTCCAGCACCTCATCTGTGGCTATCAATGATACAAATATTGCAGCTTCATTTGATATCAATGATATCATTGATATCCACTAGCCATGTGGATACAGAACTGGCTCAAAGGTTGAAGACAGAGGGTGGTGGTGGAGGGTTGCTTTTCAGACTGGAGGCCTGTGACCAGCGGTGTGCCACAAGGATCGGTGCTGGGTCTGCTGCTTTTTGTCATTTATATAAAATGATTTGGATGTGAACGTAGGACGTATGGTTAGTAAGTTTGCAGATGACACCAAAATTGGAGGTGTAGTGGACAGCAAAGTAGGTTACCTCAGAGTATAACAGGACCTTGATCAGATGGGCCCGTGGGCTAAGGATTGACAGATGGAACTTAATTTAGATAAATGTGAGGTGCTGCATTTTGGAAAGTTAAATCAGGGCAGGGCTTATACGTTTCTTGGTAAGGTCCTGGGAAGTGTTTCTGAACAGCTGTTCCCAACGAGAGGGAATGTCTCCTTCCCTTCAAGTCAGCCATCACCATCACCTGGGCCCTTTCTTGTATTGGGTTAAATACATTAAAGAAACCTACCGTAGCAACAACATTTATACTGTACTGCCTGTATTCTCCAAAGGTCACAACACCAGATGAAGTTGCATTGATGAAGCCATGTTCTGCAGCTGCAGCCGTTACTGCTGCTTCCAGGACTGACGCTCCAAAGTAGAATACGAAGGCAACAAAATGATAGACAAAATCCTGCAATTAAAACAGTGACCATTACAAACAGCGCTCTGGTGTAAGAGAAAAAGATAAAAAGCATTAATTACTTGGAAATCTTGCTGCTGTATAACACAATTATATAAAAACGTTCATGTTTACCAATCTCGTCCAAACGGTGGTTGATTAAAAGCCATTTTAACCCCCATTCCGTCAATTCAATAACTTTTCCTCAGCCCTTCGAAAGTTTTTTAACCCTGCCTACCCCAAAACCCAGTCAAAGTCTGAAGCATTAAAATGGTTTAAGTCAAGAAAACATTTGTAAAACACTGCCCTTGAAGTTCTAGCTATTAGTGTTGTTAAATGAATTTAATTAGATGCAGAAGACAGGTATGCAATATTTGAACTGTGACATGTTATGTGCAAGAGCAGGCTGAAAAACACTAACATTCAATATCTCTGGGATTAGCCCAAGTCTCGATTTGCTCACTTCAGAGGGGTAAATGAGTCTAGACAAATCAAGGAAAAATGTTCAAAGTAGTCTTTACAATACCAAATCATTTTGCTCAAAGGCAAATGTGGAAATTGAACCTCCCAACAATGTTAGATATGTGAAACCTTAAAAGGTCATAGCCATGTACACTTTCCAAAGATCAGCTGGCAGACTAATCTGATGTAAATATTAATAAAGTGTTCCATTAAAAGATTTTATCTTGACAAACCTGCTCAGTCTTACTCAAAATATTATTTCAAATTAAACTCAAACAATTAGTCAGAAACAATCCATTCAAAAAAAAGCTTAATTCTATCGTATGTTTTTTTTAAGTAAGACAATTTTCGCTCAGATAAGCGCATTCATTCATTGTGTGAGCAAGTCATCATGTGCCTGCAGTTACCACTTGACTAATTTCTCTTGTTCTTGAAACTAGAGAAAGTACTTTGGACTTTGTGCTTTCAAAATTCCTATTCAATGGACATGACAAAGTCATTCCATGCCCAGGGTTTTTGATCCACCAAAAACCAAGCATTCTACAGCAGTAAACATAGGGTGACAGAACAAGATAAATTAGTTACATACAATCTAAAATAAAACAAACGGAGGAAGCGTAGATCATTCAGCCTCCAAGCACGCTCGGTCATCTATCTCAACACCATACTCCCACAATGTTCCCAGATACCTTAAGTCATTAATACCTGGAAATCTATCAGTTTCGGTCTTGAACTTACATGATGACTAGAGCTAGATTCACCAGTGTGAATGAAGTTCCTCTTCATCTCAGTCCTAAATGGGCTTACCTTTTATTCTAAAGCTATCACCTGATTCTAGACACCACAACTAGGTGAAACATTCTTTTCTGCTTCAACACTGTCTATTCCTTTAGAATTTAAACTTTTGAGACAACTTTCATTATTCTAAACTCCAGGGGATACTGGCCCAGTCTCCTCACTCTCTCCTTGCAGGATGGACTCAATTCCACAAATCAACCTGGTGAACCTTAGCTGCACTTCCTCTAATGTATGTGCATCTTTCCTTAGGCAAGGGGGCAAGAACCAGCAGCTGACTCTCACCAGTTTTCCATGGAATTAAAGCAAGAGTGCGTTGCTACTCTACTGAAATCCTCTTGCGATAAAGGTTAACACATACCAATTGCCTTCTGAATAGCTTGCTATGCGTGCACGCTAGCTTTCAGTGATCTATGAACCAAGACATCTAGATTCCTTTGCACATTAACACTTGTTAACCTCACCCTGAAGAAATAGTCTGCACCTCCAATTCCCCAAAGCGAATAACCTCATACCTATCTGCATTATACTTCCTTTGCCATGCTCTTACTCACTTCAGCATGCATTTTTTTTGAATTCCTTCATCAATCATGGGTTGGGCCAGCATTTATTGCCCAGCTGTAACTGCCCTCAAGAATGTGGTGTGCTGTCGTCTTGAGCTGCTAAAGTCCACCAAATTGACTTTAGCAGCTCAAGAAAATAGCTCACCACACCCAAAATGCAATTAAAGAAGGAATTGCACAATTTTGACCCAGTGACGTCAATAGTGGTGAGTTCAGCAATGGTAATGTGATTGAATGTCAAGGGTGAAGTTTCGATTCTCATGAAAGGTTCATTGGCTGGCATTTCTGCAGCACGAATGATACTTGTCATTTGTCAGCATTTGCCTGGACACCATCTAAACCTTACTGATTCAGTATGAGGGGTGAGACATAGCACTGAACATTACGCAGTGAACATACCAACTTCTGACTTTATGATAGAGTGCAGTGATATCCTACTGCAGAGAGAACTGACCTCCAATCTAATAATTATTTTCCTTTGTGAGAGAGGTCCGACTCCAACTAGGAAAGAACATTTGCCCCAATTCCATGTGAGCACAAGAGAGACAGGCAATGAGACAGAGAGCAAGAGTGTTCAGGTTCTATGGAAGTTGTAGGGTCCCCAAGTGGAAAATAAGATGCTGTTTTTCCAGTTTGCACCGAGCCTCACTGGAGCACTGCAGCAAGCCCAAGACACATGTTGACCAGGGAACATGATGGCATGTTGAAATGGCAGGCAACTGGAAACTTGAGATCATTTTTTTTGGGAAGAACATAGGTATTCAACAAAGCAGTTGCCCAGTCAGCATTTCATCTTCCAGTGTACAGGAGACCACATTGTGAGCAGCGAGTACAATAGGCTAGATTGCATCAAGTGCAGGTAAATTGCTGCTTCACCTGGAACAGTTGGTGGTGTGTGTGGGGGGGGTGCAGGGAAGCAGAAGGGGGTGGAAGACATTGCACCTTCTGTAATGGCATGCAAAGGTGCCCTGGGGATATGGAGAGGTGTACAGAGGAGTGGACCAGAGTGATCCCTGAAAAATGCTGATAAGGAAGGTAAGGGGAATGAGTGAGTGTCTGGTGGTGGTGAAAATGGTGACTTATGATCCTTTGTACGTGGCTGCTGATGGAATAGAAAGTGAGGACCAGACAGCCTCAAGTGTTGTGAGATGGAAGAGATATGAAGAGGGCAGAAGTGTGGAAAATTGTCAAACCCAGGTTCCATCTCCACCTATCTGCTCACTTCTGCTCCCATCCACCATGCCTTCAGCTTATATACCATCTTTCCCTAGCTCCTCACAGTCTGAAGTAGGGGGTCAGTGGACTCAATGTTAACTTTGCTTTCTCTCCACAGATGCTGCCAGACCTGCAGAGTCTCACTAGCATTTTATTTTTGTTTCCTAATTCGAATATCTACAGTTCTTTGTTTAATTTTACTTTTCAGAAAATGTACAACTTGCTAAGTTTAGTCCACTGCAGTAATTCTTTGCACATTGGTAGTCTTATGTTATTTTGGCATTCAATGGAAAAGATCAAGGTGAATTGATTATAAAAGCTGCAAAGCCATAGTTGGATTACGTACAGTTTCAAGCTTCACTTTATACAAAGAATCTTAAACTAATAAAAAGAGATTATGATTCACAAATTTCTACCTGAAGAGAGAAAATAGTAATACCAAGATCACGTAAAGTTGAGGTCATTATCAGAACAGTTAGCACTCGAAAGAGATTTAAGAAATAAGGTTTAAAAAAATTAATGTAGGCAGGCATATGGTAGGTAGAAACAAAATATTTGCAAGTTTAATTGTCTTAGAGTGGCCAATTCTGATTTCACCATGTGGCAATTAGATGACATTAAGTATCTCCGTTTCACTAAGTCTCGAATACAATAAGACTTTGTTTTTGTGAGATGAACAGCAATTTATAGATTAAAGAACACAGTGGAAAGATAATTAATATCTCTCAGTATCAACAGCAAAAGGTCAAGTAAATGCAGCTGATACTTATCAATAAGTAAAAGCAAAATACTAAGGATGCAGGAAACCTGAAATTAAAAATAGTGGAGAAACTCAGCAGGTCTAACAGCATCTGTGGAGAGAGAAATGATAGAGTCCAGTGTAACTGTTCTTTGGACAATACAAGATAACAATACATCAACATGTAGGAAAATATTGGGTTACAATTTTGATTGTTTTGTCTAATCATAAAACCACAAATCGTAAAACTACAAATCATTTCATGGACTCCATAGTCATAGTGTGCATTAGACCTGTGAGAGGAAACTCAATCTGCAGGATCCCCTTATCCTAGATGATACAAGTTATTCTGTATTTGGTTAAGTGGTCCCAAGTCAATATTTCATTCTTCAATATTTCCTTCCACACATCATGCATAATTATCTACTCAAATTGAAATTCCTTCTAAGTTTCAGGGGTGGTTGCTGAAATTGATCTAGATAAGTTAGTCATTAAGGAAACTTAGATAATAAGTCTTGTAAAAAGCTTTAAATCTGCCTAAATGGGCATTAAAAAAGAAACATGATATATTATTGAACCTATCTTTGTTCCTATGGTTTTAAAAGTTCAACCCACATCCGCGCAAGTTCACAGAATTTGGAGCATTGCCACCAGGCTAAACATTAAAGGGTGGAAATGAAGAATCTTGCTTCTCAACACTTCCCAGCAAGGTCTGCAAAAAACCAGACAGATGTTAGGAAAAGGCTAGGATGGGTGTATTAATGTTTAGCCTCAATCAAGACTCACTATGTCCAAATATAAGTCACAAGGGGTCAGTGGTGCATCACTACTCATGGAATCGTACTAACATGAATCAGCATATTTAGAATCAGTTGTACAGCTCGGAAACAGACCCTTTGGTCCAACTCGTCCATGCCAACCAGATATCCTAAATTAATCTAGTCCCATTTGCCAGCATTTGGCTGCTATCACTAAATCCTTCCTATTCACATACCCATCCAGGTGCCATTTAAAATGTTGCAATTATATCAGCCTCCACCACCTCCTCTGGCAGCTCATTCCGCACGTGCACCACCCTCTGCATGAGAAAACTGCCCCTCAGATCTTTTTTAGATCTTTCCCACCCTCAGCTTAAACCTATGCCCTCTATTTTTGGACTCTGCTACCCTCTGAAAAAACCTTAGCTATTCACCCTATCCATGCCCCTTGTGATTTTGTAAACCTCTATAAAAGGTCAATGTTTATGCAAGGGAAGAAAATTGGAGAAAGCATTGATTGGTAGAGCCAACAGATAGCCGAGTAGGAAATGGTGATTTGGCAAGGTGAAAATCATTTTAGCCCCATTGGGTCTTATTTCTGGAATATAAAGAGGAAAAGAGGGAGGGCATAATAATCGAAGCTGAAGAAACAGAGGGTGGGGTTCGACTCCCCAACCCCTTCTACACTGGTTGCTGGGGGCAATTTTGTTGATGAAACATTCCAAATGGATAGAAAATGGTATACTATTTTCTGATATCCGTGTTCTTGTTGAGTTTGTGTGGACAATCAGATGGTGGCTCAGTAGTCAGCACTGCTGCCTCACAGTACCAGGGGCCCGGGTTCGATTCCAGCCTCGGGCGACTGTCTGTGTGGAGTTTGCACATTCTCCCCGTGTCTGTGTGGGTTTCCTTCCACAGTCCAAAGATGTGTAGGTTAGGTGAATTGGCCATGCTAAATTGCCCGTAGTGTTCAGGGATGTGTAGATTAGGTGGGTTACAAGGGGATGGGTCTGGGTGGGATGCTCTGATGTTTGTGTGGACTTGTTGGGCTGAAGGGCCTGTTTCCACACCGGAGGGATTCTATGAAAGGAAAATTGCTACAGAATAGGACCATGAGGAGGCATGAATAAAGAAAGAATAAAATGAAAAAAAAGACTAATCTACAAAGTTTGCTGCTCCTTGTCTTTAATTTAGATTGGGAGAGATAATGAAACCCTCAAAGATATAGTAAAAGAATTCAGGGTACCTCAGTTGGTGTGCAGCAATTGGGATGAGGACAGGAGGTCCTTTCAACTAAAGTAACACTCCCCTACCTTATTACAATCCTTCTCAACAAACAACAACACTCTATTTACCTGTCATGTGTTCAAATACCAACTTTGTGATATTCATGTACCAGAAACAGATCCCTTTTCTGTGATGTTCCATTTCAATGGTATACTTATTTTCTACCCTTGGTGCCAATGTGGGCAAATTCACATTTTCCCACATCATACTTACTTTTTTCCCTACTCGCAACCTATTTATATCCCTATTATGTAGGCTCCTCGCATCCTCTGCATAACTTGCTCTCCCATCTATATTTGTCACATTAGCAAACTTTGCTACGGTAGATTATGGCTGCCAAACCTCCCTTGAACGTTCTCTAATCCTTCCGAATCAGCATGAATCTACCAGTGGCCAAACAAGCATTCCAGCAAGTGGTCAGGACTGGCCATCTGCCAATCACAACTCACACTCAAGTACCACTCCATTTTCTACATCACTAGGATCAATTAATTAGTGTGCACTCAGGTACTCAATCTTCTCCAATGCAGGGACAGACTGACGGCCCATTTTCAGGTACCATTATACGCCCTCTTTTTGATGAGCCTTAACATTTTCATAGTTTTTTTTTCTATCCCTCTTTCTAGTTTCACCTGCTTATGCCACATCGTGTCACGATTTTCCATTATGTTGCTTCTGCCACCATCTCCTGGAATATGTCCAGCCAGAATGGTGAGCTTACCAAACATTCATTCCCATTGTAGGTATTCAAGTCAGGTGGTAACTGAACTTGGGTTGTGATTGGCTGTCGGCCAGTCGCAATGCAAAAACAAAAGTCGGGTGGTACCTAAGCAGAGGCTGTGATATAGTACATAGATGAGGCCTCAACACTGATCCCTTTGGCACCACATTAATTACAATTTTCCAGTCCAAAGATGACCCAGTTACGCCCATCTCTGCTTCCTCTTAGCTAACCAAATCCTCCTCTATCCATGCTAAAATGTTACCCCCTAGACCATGTGTAGAAACCTCTGCGGTGGCACTTCATACCCTTTGAAAATCCAAGTACATCATGTATGTAAGCACCCCTTTATCTACTCTGCTTCCTATTTTCTCAGAACATTAATAAATCAAACATGATTTTCATTTCAAAAAGCCATGTTGATTCTAATTACATTAAGATTTTCTAGAAGCCATGCCATAACTTCCTTAATAACAGATACTCTAAATTTCCCAATGACAGGCATTAGTCTACGTGGCCTGCATTTTGTCTCCTTCCCTTCTTAAAGGGAAGAGTTACATTTGCTATTTTCCAATTCAATAGGACCTTTCCGGATCTAGGGAACTTTGGAAAATTACAACTAATGCACTGACTAACTCAGCAATCACTTCTTTTAAGACCCTAGTCTAAAATGAGGTCATGAGACATGTCAGGCTCTCATTCCAGTAGTTTTCTCAGTACTCCTTCCCTGATGAATGCAATTACCTTAACTTACTTCCTTCTTTCACCTCTTGATTTTCCAGTACTTTTAGGAGGTCATTTTTATAATCTAAATGTTCCACCATTTTCCTTACATCAAGATTATTTCCCCAGATTCACTTTCTAGAGAAAAACCAAAAGAACTGCGGATGCTGTAAATCAGGAACAAAAACAAAGTTGCTGGAAAAGCTCAGAACTTTCTCCTTCACAGATGCTGCCAGACTTGCTGAGCTTTTCCAGCAACTTTGTTTTTGTCACTTTCTAGAGAATCCACATTCACTTTGGTTACTCTTTTGCTTTGCAAATTAGAAACTTATTCCTCAACAGAAAACCACTCCAAAAGAACGCTGTGTGTGAACAGAGCTGGGAACAAACAACCAAGTCTGTACAGATATCTTCTACCTGAGAAGTGGGGTCCAGCATCTGAAGAATCTAAAGCTGTCCCTCCTGCACCATCTCTCCAGCCGTGCATTCACCTGCTCTACTTTACTTTTAGACCCAATGACGTGCAGCACAGGGAGATCCAGAGGCTACCACCTTCGAGGTCCAACCTTGCAGTTCTCTTCCAAATCCATAAAATCTGGCTGCACAACCTCACCCTTCTTTCTACCAATGTCATTGGTACTGATATGGATCATGATCAGTGGCTGATCATCCTCCCTCAAACCGCTCTGTGGTCAGTGAAATCCTTGTTCCTAAAACCAGGGAAGCAATTCTGGATTTTGCAACTGCAGAGACACTTCTCAAGGACAGGATAGCAGAACATCCAAGATTGGCGTTATTGGGAGATAAGTGACAATGAAATATTAAGAAAAAAAGCAAAATACTCTAGACGCTGAAAATCTGAACTTAAAACAGATTTTTATTTCTGAATTCCAACATCTGCAACATTTTTATATCTGCCTGTATCAACAGACTTCGGACAAAATGGGATTAGGGCTGTCCAGGATACCATCAGCAAAAAAGGATCATACATGAATAATCACCACTTGTAAGAAGGATATTCAGCTCCACCAAATCATACAACAGTGACTAAACTACTGCTTCAGGCAGAGCATTAGGATGACTTAAGTAATAACGAACATATGATTGCAAAAGAGTATCTAGGCCCAAAACGTCAGCCCTCCTGCTCGGCCAGCTGTGTTCATCCAGCTCTGTACCTTGTTGTCTCATATGATTACAAAATGTAGGCAATGGAGTAACCTTAATGTGTATGTTTAAAATTGAGCTTTCAGAAGCAAGAAAATTTCAATGTAAATAAGCAGTTTCATGACACAACATGCAGCACGCCCATAAAATTTAAATACAAACAAACCATGAGTAACCATTCTTTTCACCTAGCGATTTTAATTTTAAAAGGCTAACAGGAAGCAGATACACCAATTTTAAAAGTGGAAAAGTGCAGCAATCATGAATGAGAGTCAAGAAAGCTAGAGAGAGAGATCTGTGGGCAGAATGTCAGTCTGGGGGTGGGGAGGGGAAGAGAATGGACAAAGGGCAAGAAAAAAAATACACAAACAGGAAACTGCTATATTTTCATAGAATCCCTACAGTGTGGAGGCAGGCAATTCAACCCATCAAGTCCATACTGACCCTCTGAACAGCATTTCAACCAGACCCACCCCCTACCTTATCCCAGTAACCCTGCATTTTGCATGGCCAATCCACCTAACCTGCACATCTTTGGACTGTGGGAAGAAACCCACACAGACATGGGGAGAACGTTCAAACTTCACAGAGATAGTCACCTGAGGTTGGAATGGAACCTGGGTCCCTGGTACTGAGGCAGCAGTGCTAACCACCAAGCCATCTTGGCACCCTATTCTGTACCAGTAGTTTCTTAAAAAGGCAATTTTTTTTAATAATCATAACAGTCCCTATTGCAGAGGAATTCCTCAGTATAAATTTCAGAAGTTTAGCAGAAAATAAATCTGCTGCAACATCTTGCTCTATTTTACATTTCCTTACCTTAGTTCACTTCCCTTCAAGTCTTTTTCTGCTTGACAATATCACACATTTTCCTTTCTCCACACCAAAAAGAATCATAAATTTGTCACAGCATAGGAGGCTACTTCGCCCATCATGCCCAAACATTAATGAACATTGATATTCTGAAAATAACTTACTTTAATTGCTATCTTCAAATTGTAACCGGTCTGTCTTGTAAAACTACTCTGCTAATACTTCAAATCATTCATTATGTCACCTAGGTACTGTTACAGACACCCTTGAAATGTATTAAGAAGGTAGACTAGATGCCAATTTTTACTTTAAAAAGGTACATTTAAGGTGCTGTGTTCCAAATGAAATTCCATTGGTCAACCTACTTGACGTTAAGCAAGTACAATTTATTCAAATACTGTAGTTAAAAATTTAACAAGAGAGGGGAACCTGGAATAACTTGACTCTATTGGAAAATTTAACAGACCAATAGGTTATTTTGCTACTAAACTGTATCTGTTCCAATATGGTCACATCCTATAAAACACACCTTTATAAAAAGCAAATTCAGAAAATAGATTGAATCACATAGAACTCCCACAGCAGGCAGAGAACCCTCAGCTTTTGGCGTAACCTAGAGGTGGAAAGAATAGCTTTCATTTCAAGGCCCCAACAGCAATTGATGAAAGCTGAACAAAATCCTGGTTCTGCGGGTGGGAGCTTGTCCACGCCCACTCAGCCTGCTTCTATTGTTCCAACTTTTATATACAAAAAAAAACACCCAGAGTTTCACAAGTTGTTTATCTTCCTGTGGACAGCTTGTCACATGTCCCTCAATCTCTCTAAAAGAAACCAGAACAAAACACACCTCAAAGTCACATCATTGTCACAGGTATCCAATATTAGTATGCTGTGCAAACATTGCAAGTGTAATATTGTCTTCAACCAATGCTTATATCTGTACTTTCCTGCAGGGGTTACTGAATAGCAACATGCAGGGAAAAAAGAAGAAAAAAATTGGCCTTGTGTTCTTTCTTAACCTAGGTTTGCTGACATGATTATGTTCAAATTGACCAAGATATGACCACTAAATTAGCACAAACCAGGAATCAAACTGGCAATTAGTTTAGCTACTTATGGTGACTGTAGCTTCTACTTTTTGATGTTACTGTCCAACTCCTTGCCCATCTACATATCAGATCGACAAGATATGAGTTCAGCAACCAACTCATCCATCACTTGTTATGCCAAACTGAATACATGTTCCAATTGTGCTGCACAAAACTGTTGCATAATGGAACCATAAATGTGGTAAATATGGACAAATACAATTTGGTTAACTGTGTACCTTCAAAACACAAGTGCCATCATGCTGATCTTATTTTCATTTGAGATTTTATCATTGATCAATAAACAAGAGGCAGCACCAATGGTCTTGCCTCGTACAATTACATTTCAAGCAAACTAGAGGACTTCTAACTAGGAGAGACATATCTTACCAAAACTATTGACTCCATGTATAATAATGCAAATGACTGATTTTATCCAGCACTGAATAGTGACATTTAATCAAGCTTCCATTGCCAAAAAAAAGTTAGTTACAAGGGCATGGGATAGATTTCACACTTCAGGACAATCCTTAAAACCTATTACAGGTATACCTCATCATATTTGGACTATCCGATACAAACTGTATTGCTGACGCACAAGTACATATTACTAATTCCAACATTGAAAGGTGGGGGCTTAATCCTGAATGGTACCAAATCATTTTAGATCAGGTACATTTCACAACAGTACACATCAGTATTGCATGTCTTGCTGGATGGATCTCATTCAATGTTTGACTGGAGATGCCTGCATACCACAGGTAAGTATCATTGTCATTAGGACAGAACTTTTATACTGAAAATAAATTTATAACGCACATGTCTTATCCATACACAAGGGATCATGAACTCAACTATTACAGCTGAAGGAGCCAAAAGACTGCACTTTAATAAATCAGCTGATTTTGGATATCCATTACTATTTAACACAGGAGTGTTTCTTTTCAATCATCAAACATTCACAATTAAACAACGGGTAGTTTTAGGGATTAACAAAAAGAATAACCAGCATTCCTACACTGAGTCAGAGATAGTAGGAACTGCAGATGCTGGAGAATCCGAGACAACAAGG
>NC_063335.1:11125040-11146911 GCF_021869965.1 Rhincodon typus
ACACCCGGCACTTTTCCCTGCAACCGCAGGAAGTGCTACACCTGCCCCCACACCTCCTCCCTCACCCCCATCCCAGGCCCCAAGAAGACTTTCCACATCAAGCAGATGTTCACCTGCACATCTGCCAATGTGGTATACTGCATCCGCTGTACCTGGTGTGGCTTCCTCTACATCGGGGAAACCAAACGGAGGCTCAGGGACCGCTTTGCAGAACACCTACGCTCGGTTCGCAATAAACAACTGCACCTCCCAGTAGCGAACCATTTCTACTCCCCCTCCCATTCCTCAGACGACGTGTCCATCTGGGCCTCCTGCAGTGCCACAATGATGCTATCTTCTCCTCTATCCATCTTCTATCCGCCTCCCCCTCTCTCCCTATTTATTTCAGAACCCCCTTCCCCTCCCCCATTTCTGATGAAGGGTCTAGGCCCGAAACGTCAGCCTTCCTGCTCCTAGATGCTGCTTGGCCTGCTGTGTTCATTCAGCTCTACACTTTGTTAACTCTAAAAGCAGTGAAACGTGTCTTCAGACTGGTCCTACCTGTTTCAGTATGGAGCTCGAGAAACATGTGATTTTACTTGCAAATACTGTCTCTAGCAGACTTACAATTAAGCCTCTCCCTGTACAATGTAGTTTCTAAAAATAGTTTCAAGTACCTGAAGTGTTGTGAATAGACCTTTTAAAGTAAATACCAAATGTTTCTATTTGCAGTCATACATTTTGCACATGGAGAAAGACTTTTTATCTGGCAAGGGGATAGATTTTATCTTTACTGCCTATGTTGAGTTCAGAAAGGAGAACTTAGCAGGAGGGGTCATCTACCTGTACCTGAGCCAGCTTAATTATCATTCTACTGAATAGAAGAACTTAATAGCAGGTGGCTTACACATAAAATGAGGTGAGTCACACAACTGGAATATCTTTGGTAATCAAGGATATTAGGGATTGAGAAAAATGCAAACTGGATCATGTAAACAGAAGGGTCCCGACCTGAAACGTCAGCTTTCCTGCTCCTCTGATGCTGCCTGGCCTGTTGTGTTCCTCCAGCTCCACACTGTGTTATCTCATGTAAACATTTGCCGTCAATTAAGATTGCACATATGCTTAGAGCCTTGGTCCTTAAATACAAGTCCTTGAGCTCCACCTCAGAGCCTTTCCCTTTCAAGCTACCAGTAGAAGGAATCCCAGATATGTGTTTTGAAGTGTCATTATTGATAAAAGGAACAGGGATTCTCTTCCCGTGCTAGCCATAATCTGTGGTTTATGTGGAAACATGTCCATTTCCATGCCCCGTTCAATTTGTGACCAATTTAAAGAACACCAACGGCAGAGTTATGTGGTTATTTACACCTTCACCCTGAATAGATGCGCACACACTCACACATGCACACACAAGCGTACAAAACATACCATTGGTAGTAAATGAAAAAAATGTTCAGTGTTTACATTTTTGGCTCACCTTGGAAAGTTGCAGATGATGACATTCATATGAAGAAAGAAGTCTTTTCCACTCTCAGGTTGTAGTTTATCTGAGTCTGAATAGTTGGAATTATTGCAGGATTCCATCAAAGAGCAGGTCTTTCAGCAGATCATGAAGTTGTGTCTTTGTGGCTACCTTACCAGAAAGTCAAGCTCTGTATTGGTGAACTTCTGAGGGAAAGGAATCAGACTGAGAGGCACTCAAGATCTTACAGCCTCCTGGATTTAAGCAGAAAGATGATACTGTCCCTTAGTGCAGTTGCTGTCTCTTTGGTGTTTTCTGCAGAGTGGTAGTTAGAGTGAAAAAGGGGCAACCCATAAAACATCGCTGCCTGATTCGGTGGTTGCTTAAAGCTTCCCTTCAAGTATAGGTTGGTCTTAATTTGATTAGCCACATCCTGGGCTTTATTTTCACCTATTCTGCCATAGATTTGAGACCTTTGTTTCTGAAAAGACCCAGGAATGCAGCATATGTATGTTGGCAAGTACTGTCTGAAATGGGTGCCATTGTATTATCTTATGATTTCCACTGGTCCAGCAGAAACAAGAGCCCCCCCGCCCCACCCAATCCTCCCCCAACACTCACTCATGCACTCACTTGTGCACTCACAATTAGGAACTTTCCGGAAGTTGCAGATAGCTTTTTGAGGTTTAAACATAGAACATATAACATAGAACAGTACAGCACAGGACAGGCCCTTCAGCCCACAATGTTGTGCCGAACTTTTACCCTAAACCTAAGGCCTACCTAACCTCCACCCCTACCTTATACTATCATCCATATGCCTATCTAATAGCCGCTTAAATGCCCGAATGAGGCCGACTCCACTACCCTCTCCGGCAATGCATTCCACGCCCCTACCACTCTCTGAGTAAAGAACCTACCTCTGACGTTTCCCCTATATCTACCTCCACTCACTTTAAAACTATGCCCCCTCGTAATAGCTACCTCCACCCTGGGAAAAAGTCTCTGGCTGTTCACTCTACCTATACCTCTGATCATTTTGTACACTTCTATCAAGTCACCTCTCATTCTTCATCGTTCTAAAGAGAAAAGCCCTAGCTCTCTCAACCTTTCCTCGTAGGACCTTCCCTCCATTCCAGGCAACATCCTGGTAAATCTCCTCTGCACCTTTTCCAACGCTTCCACATCTTTCCTGTAATGAGGCGACCAGAACTGGACACAATACTCCAGATGTGGCCGAACCAGGGTTTTGTATAGCTGGAGCATAACTTCATGGCTCTTGAACTCAATCCCTCTATTAATGAAAGCTAACACACCATACGCCTTCTTAACAACTCTATCCACCTGGGTGGCAGCTTTCAGGGAACTGTGAACATGAACCCAAGATCTCTCTGCTCCTCCACACTGCCAAGAATCTTTCCGTTAACTCTGTATTCTGCTTTCAAGTTTGTCCTTCCAAAATGAATCACCTCACACTTTTCAGGGTTAAACTCTATCTGCCACTTCTCAGCTCAGCTCTGCATCCTATCAATGTCTGTTTGTAACCTAGAACAGCCCTCCGCACTGTCCACAACGCGACCCACCTTCGTATCATCCGCGAACTTACTAATCCACCCTTCCACTCCTTCATCCAAATCATTTACAAAATTAACAAATAGAAGAAGACCGAGAACAGATCCTTGTGGTACACCACTCGTAACTGAGCACCAAGTTGAATATTTTCCGTCCACTACCACCCTTTGTCTTCTAAGGGTCAGCCAATTCTGAATCCAATCTGCCACATTTCCCCCTATCCCATGCCTCCTTACCTTCTGCATGAGCCTACCATGGGGAACCTTATCAAACGCGTTACTTAAATCCATGTATACCACATCCACTACTCTACCTTCATCCACGTGTTTGGTCACATCTTCAAAGAATTCAATAAGGTTTGTGAGGCATGATCTACCCCTCACAAATCCATCCTGACTATCATGAATCAAACTGTGCCTTTCCACGTGATCATAAATCCGATCTCTCAGAGCCCTTTCCAATAATTTGCCCACCACTGACGTAAGACTAACTGGGCTATAATTTCCGGGGTTTTCCCTATTCCCTTTTTTGAACAAGGGAATGATGTTTGCCTCTCTCCAATCTTCCGGCACTATATCCGTGGACAGTGAGGATGAAAAGATTGTCGCCAAAGGCCCTGCGATCTCTTCCCTCGCTTCTCATAGAATCCTTGGATAAATCCCATCAGGCCCGGGGGACTTATCTATCTTCAACTTCCTCAAAATTCCTAGCACATCTTCTTTACTAACATCGACCTCCTCTAGCCTACCAGCCTGTTTCACAACATCGTCTTGTACAACTAGGTCCCTTTCAGTTGTGAATACCGAAGAAAAGTGTTCATTAAGGACCTCTCCTATCTCTTTAGACTCCGTGCATAAATTCCCTTTACAATCCTTGATCAGCCCTACCCTTTCTCTGGTCATTCTATTATTCCTCACGTACGTGTAAAAAGCCTTGGAGTTTTCCTTGATCCTATCTGCCAAGGTTTTCTCATGCCCCCTTATAGCTCTCCTAAGCCCTTTCTTCAGCTCCTTCCTGGATGACTTGTATCCCTCTAGACCTTTTTCCGTTCCTTGTTTCCTAAACCTTACATAAGCCTCCTTCTTCCTTTTAACCAGTCGTTCAAGCTCTCTTGAGAACCAAGGCTCCCTCACTAGCCCGCATCTTCTCTGCCTGCTTGGGATAACCATATCGAGCACGCGCAGATGCATTCCTTAAACAATCTCCACATTTCAATAGTGCTCTTTCCTGACAGCATCTGTTCCTATTTTATGTTACCCAGTTCTTGCCTAACAGAGTTATAATTACCCTTCCCTCAATTATAAACCTTACCCTGCTGTATGTACCTATCCTTTTCCATAACTATTGTAAAAGTAACAGAGTTATGACCGCTACCGCCAAAATGCTCTCCTACCAACAGGTCTAACACTTGGCCCGGTTCATTGCCAAGCACCAAATCCAAAGTGGCCTCTCCTCGTGTTGGTCTATCTACATACTGTGTCAGGAATCCTTCCTGAATGCACTGGACAAAATCCGCTCCATCTAAACTATTACAACTAAAATGTTTTCAATCAATATTTGAAAAGCTGAAGTCACCCATGACTACAACCCTGTGACTTCTGCACCTTTCCAGTATCTGCTTCCCAATCCGCTCCTCTACTACTCTGCAACTATTAGGGGGTCTGTAAAAAAACCCCAACAAAGTGACTGCTCCTTTCTTGTTCCTGACCTCAACCCAAACTGACTCTGTAGACATATAATTCTCCAACTGCCTTTCAGTAGCTGCTATACTAGCCCTGACTAGCAATGCCACTCCCCCGCCTCTTTTTCCACCCTCCCTATTTCTTTTAAAGCATCTAAATCCCGGAACTTCCAACAACCATTCCTGTCCCTGAGTTACCCAAGTTCCTGTAATGGCCACAACATCGTAGTTCCAAGTACTGAGCCATGCTCTAAGTTCATCCGCCTTATTTCTGATACTTCTAGCATTGAAGTATATGCACTTCAAACCATCTCTGTTTGAAAGGTCACATGACCCTTGGCAGCCATCTCAACAGATCATCAGTATCCATTTAAAATAAAGAATAGTTCTAGAACTTTTATAGGAACACTGTCCATAGTTATATTTATGAAAATTACGTGAAAGTATTAGGCATGACATATTAAAGGAAAGCACTTCACATGGACAGGAAGCAAACATCTGAGTGACCCATTCAGTGCTCTACACAATGCGATGGCCCTGATGCTTGGCTATATAGTGCTCCTTTTGTGGCGCAGGATGAGGTGGAAACAGCCTGGTCACTTGGTTCTACCTACAGCAGGTTGCTATTAACTTTGTCATTTGGTATTGATTTGTCATTTATGGTGATGCCTATGGGAGACTGCATCATTGAAGGGGTAGACTCTGTTACTTGGTTCTGATACACACACAGTCTCAGCGGCAGAATAAACAAGGAGGGCAAGTATATTTAAAGCATGTCTTGAGAGATTATACACCTTTCCTCATCCCTTGCCAGGTGCTGTGGAGGGTTCACCAGTTGGGGCAGAACTGGTATCTGCTCCAAACATCCCTGTGCTAACACTGTCACTAACTGCTCTAGACTATACATTGTGGCTTGCAGCCTCTGCACATCAGAGTGCTGGTCAGAATGATGCCATATGTGAGGTTAGCTCCTCCATAGAGACAACGGCTGAAGTTCTCAAAATCTGAGCCATTGTGGCACATATGAGTTGCATGAAGTGCACTTTCTGTCCATGACCACGCATGACCTCAGGGAACTCCAACGTGTGACTTTCTACCTTCCACTGTTGTTGTAGGTTCCTTTCCTGTGACCCCTGCATCTGTGCCGAGTCGAGCAGTGTTATGTCGGTTTTCCTATTTCTGAACATTTCTGACTATCCACAACTGCCTCTGCTGTGTGTAAGCTGTTCAGCCAATTGTTAATAGGCGTTGGCACCCACTGCGCTGAGAGTATCAGTGCTGGTGAAGCAAGCCACTGCTTCCTCAGTTTTGTGCCATTCTCTATGCCTGCAAAGGGTGAGGATGGCAGATAGAAGGAGATGTTATGTGACGCAGCCTAGCAGATGAGAAGCCACCGAAATGCTTAGCATGATGATAATGCTACTGAGGGCTTGGTATAACACCAGATGGACTGGCGTCCCCTTCACTCCTGAAATCTTATCTACCTCATGGAATTCTGGTCACCAAGAGTGACTTCCTCCTCATCTGGAATCCTGGATAGTAGGAACTGCAGATGCATCCCGCCCCCTTGACCTGTCCGTCCTCCCTGGACTGACCTATCCCCTCCCTAACTCCCCACCTACACTCACATTTACTGGCCCCATCCCCGCCTCTTCGACCTGTTTGTTTCCTCTCCACCTATCCTCTCCTCTATCCATCTTCTATCCGCCTCCCACTCCTCTCCCTATTTATTTCAGAACCCCCTTCCCCTCCCCCTTTTCTGATGAAGGGTCTAGGCCCGAAACGTCAGCCTCTCTGCTCCTATGATGCTGCTTGGCCTGCTGTGTTCATCCAGCTCTACACCTTGTTGTCCTGGAATCCTGGATATCTCTATTGACCATTCTTCCATTAATATGATGCTCAAAGTGAGATGCCTCACCACATTTTCCAGGCATTATGTGCTCTTGCAAAGATAAAGACAAATAGTGCTGCTATCCTCTATGGCCAGTAGCATCTGCTCCTATAATACTTCCACTCAGTCATGGAATCCTTATCGTGTGGAAGCAGGCCATTCAGCCCACACTGACCCTCTGGCAAACACTCCACACAGATCCAAACACCGCCCCCCCCACCAACCCTATCCCTGTACTTCCCACGGCTAGCCTGCATGTCTCTGGACAATTTAGCATGGCCAACCCACCTAACCCACACATCTTTGGACTGTGGGAGGAAACCTGAACACTTGGAGTGAATGGACACAGATGGGGGGAGAATGTGCACAGTCTACACAGACAGTCGCCCAAGGGTGGAATTGACCCGGGGACCCTGGCACTGTGAGGCAGCAGTGCCAACCGCTGAGTCATCATGCCGCCCAAGTCTGCAAGCATTTTCCCAATCTTCTAGTGTTTGCTATTTCAATACATCACCTTAATTTCATGCTCTTGTTTCTTCAGTCCTCGGCTAGCTGCAGTGTTCCAATGAAGTTCGATACAAGCTGGAGCTGCAGCAGCACTTCATTTTCTGAGAAGGCACTTTACATCCTTCTAGACCAGCACTGAGTTCAACAACATCAGAACATACTCACTGTCCTCCATTTGATATTTCCCACCCCTCCGGTGTGTACAGTTTTGGTTTCGGTCAGAGCTGACATTTATTGTGTTATTGTTTTTGAAGAGGTGACAAAGAAGATTGATGAAGGCAAAGTGGTAGACATTATCTGTATAGATGTTAGCAAAGCATTCAACAAGCTTCCGTATAGTAGACTGGTTAGGAAAGTTGGATCACATGAGATCTAGGGAGAGCTAGCCAATTGGATACAAAATTGGCTTGAAGGTAGGAGACAGAGGGTGATGGTAGAAGGTTGCTTTCCAGACTGGAGGTCTGTGATCAGCGGTGTGCCACAAGGATCGGTGCTGGGTACACTGCTTTTCATCATTTATATCAATGATTTGGATGTGAATATGGGAGGTATGGTTAGTAAGTTTGTAGATGACACCAAAATAGGTGGTGCAGTGGACAGTGAAGAATGTTACAACAGAGTACAACAGGATCTTGATTCAGATGGGGCAATGGGCCGAGGAGCGGCAGATGGAGTTTAATTTAGATAAATGTGAAGTGTTGCATTTTGATAAGTCAAACTAGGGCAGGACTTATACAGTTAATGATAGGACTCTGGGGAGTGTTGCTGAACAAAGAGACCTAGGGGTCAAGGTGCACAGTTCCTTGAATGTGGAGTCGCAGATATACAAGGTGGGGACGAAGGCATTCGGCACACGTGCCTTCATTGGTCAGCACATTGAGCGTAGATGTTGGGACACCATATTGCTATTATACATGACATTGGTAAGGTGAATTTTAGAATACTGTGTATAGTTCTGGTCACTCTTCTATAGGAAAGATGTTGTTAAGCTTGAGAGGATTCAGAAAAGATTTACAGGGATATTTCTGGGACAGGAGGGTTTGAGTTAAAGGGAGAAGTTGAATAGGCTGGGGCTATTTTCCCTAGTGCATTGGAGGCTTGGGGGTGACCTTATAGAGGTTTATAAAATCATGAGGGGCACAGATAGGGTGAATAGACAAGGTCTTTTTCCTAGGGTGGGGGAATCCAAAACTATATGGCATAGTTTTAAGGTGAGAGGGAAAAGATCTAGAAAGGACTTGAAGGGTAACTTTTTTAATGCAGAGAGTTGAGCGTGTATGGAACGAGCTGCCAGAGGACATGGTGGAGGTGGATACAATAACAATATTTATAAGGCATCTGGTTGGGTATATGAATAGAAAGGGTTTAGAGGGATATGGGCCAAATGCTGGCAAATGGGACTTGATCAGATTGGAATGTTTAGTCAGCGAGGATAAGTTGGAGTGAAGGGTCTGTTTCCATGCTCTATGACTCTATGACAGCTACTGTGCCATAAGGGTCAGTGCTGGGCCTTCAATTCCACTATTTATATAAATGACTTTGATGAAGGGACCAAAAAAATTGTTGCTAAGCTTGCTAATTATTCAAAGGTAAATAAAGTAAGTTTTGAAGAGGACACAAAAGAGGTACAAAGCAATATAGATTGGTTAAGTTAATGGTAAAGATCAGGCAATTGGAGTATAATTCAGGACAAGTAAAACATAAGCAAATTATCTATGTAGAGAAGGATCGCAGACAGAGTTCTGAGATGCAGAGAGATCTGGGTATCCTCATTATGAATCTTAGAAGGCTGGAATAGAAGTATAGCAAGTAATTAGAAAAGCTAATAGAGTATTATCATTTATCACAAGGAGAACTAAAAACTCAAGTTAGGAGGCTGAGCTAATAGAGACCACAAAACAAAAAGACCTGTGGATGCTGTAAATCCAAAACAAAAACAGAAATTGCTGGAGAAACTCAGCAGATCTGGCAGCATCTGTGGAGAGAAAGCAGAATTAATGTTTCAGGTCCAGTGACCCTTCTTCAGAACTGATTGTAGCTAGGGAAAGGATGATATATATGTTGAAGATGGGGTGGGGGAACAGGGTGGAGTAAACGATAAGTGGAGTTGGAGCCCTGAGAGAAAGAAAACCAGTTGGACATACAAAGGAATGAGTAAAAGTCAGCCTGGGAGAATCAATATCGACTAAAGTGGACTGTTAATAGCTGAATGAAAACCGAAAGAACTGCGGATGCTGTAAAGCAGGAACAGAAACAGAAGTTCTGAGGAAGGGTCACCAGACCTGAAATGTTAACTCTGATTTTTTCTTCACAGATGCTGCTAGACCTGCTGAGCTTTCCCAGCAACTACTGTTTTAGTCCCTGTTAATAGCTGACAACGGGATACCAATGGTTGTAGTAGCAACATGTGTGATGACAAGGCCTGGGTGTTTAAGGGCTGGGGAAAGGATATGGGAGTGCTCAGACCCTAGAATTATCAAACTTGAGCTCCAAAGGCTGCTGGTTCTCCAAGCGGAAAATGAGATGCTGTTCTTCCAGCTTGCGCTGAACTTTGCTGGAGCATTGCAGCAAGCCCGAGATGGAGATGTTGGCCAGGTAACAGGGTGGTGTGTTGAAGTGGCAGGCAACTGGAAGCTCAGGGTCATTTTTGTGGACAGAGTGTAGGTGTTCCGCAAAGCAGTCACCCAGCCTGCACTTTGTTTCCAACACGTAAAGGAGACCACATTGTGAGCAGCGAATGCAGTAGACTAGATTGAGTGAAATTCAAGTAAATCGCTGCTTCACCTGGAAGCCATGTCTAGGGCCTTGGATATTGAGGAGGGAAGAAGTAAACTGGCAGGTGTTACACCTTCTGCAATGGCATGGGAAGGTGCCATGGGTGCATGAGCACATGTTGGGAATGAAGGAGGAATGGACCGTGTGTCTCAGAGGGAACAGTACCTGCAGAAGGCTGACAAGGGATGGGTGGGGAGTATGTGTCATGTGGTGGCACCTGACTGGAGGTGATGGAAATGGTGGCAAATGATCCTCTGGATGTGGATGCTAGTGGGATGGTGGGTGAGGACCAGGGGGACCATATCACTGTTGCGGGAGGGAAGAGAAGGGATGAGGGCTGAAGTGTGGGAGATGGGTCAGACCTGGCTGAGGGCCCTGTCGACTGCGGTGCTGGGGAATCTTCGGTTGAGGAAGACAGTGGACATTTCAGAGGCCCCCTTGAAAAAGCTGTCATTATTGAATATGATGCAACCGGAGACAGAGGAACTGGGAGAATGGAATAGAGTTTTACAGGACGCAGGCTGTGAGGATGTATAGTCAAGGTAACTGTGGGAGTCGGTGGGTTTGTAGTGGATACTGATGGCCAGCTTGTCCCCAAAAATGGAAACAGATGTCAGGGAAGAGAAGGGAGGAGTCAGAAATGCACCAAGTGAAGGTGAATGCGTGGTGAAAATTGGAAGCAAAACTAATAAATTTTTCCAATTCTGGACGGGAGAAGGAAGCAGCACTGATGATGTAATTGATATATCGAGAAAGAGTTGTGGGTGGGGGCCAGAGTAGGACTGGGGCAAGGAACAATTCTACATATCCCACAAAAAGACAGGAATAACTGGGGCCCATGCAGGCCGATGATCTGAAGAGAGTGGGAGCAGATAGAGAAGTTCTACAGGGTAAGGACGAGCTCAGCCAGGTGGAGGAGGGTGGTAGTGGATTGAGTTGTATCCGGCCTTTTTTCCAGGGAGAAGTGGAGAGCCATGAGACCATCCTGATGGGGAATGGACGTGTAAGGGGATTGGACGTCCGTGGTAAAGAGCAGGCGGCTAGAGCCTGCAAACCGGAAATTCTGAAACTGACGTAAAGTGTCAGAAGAATTGTGGATGTAGTGAGAAGGGACTGGACAATGGGAGTTAAAATTGAGTTGAGGTAGGAAGTGATAAGTTCTGTTCACAGGAGGAGGTAGAACTAATGGGTCTATCTGGGCAGTCCAGTTTATGGATTTTGGGAACGAGGTAGAAGCGAGCTGTGTGGTGTTGGGAGGCAGATCACCGGGTGAAATGAGATTAGTAACTGGCTTTTCATTGATGTCCGAGTATACTGCAGTTCACTTCAGGACTCACAGGAAAACCTTTAGCTTTCTACCCAAGATTTAAAAGCAGCGACAATAATGGTTTTCGTCAAGTCCAGCCATATTTCATCTGACCTACTTCTGTTTCTGCCCACAGCCTTTAATTGGTTATCAAACCTGACTCCATTCCAATTACACATTCAATCTGCTTCCCTCAGAGGCAGTTCTGAACCTGGAAACAGTATCAATGTCCATTTCCTGCCCTTAATGAGAAAATTTAATCCTTACTTCCTAATTAAAAAATAGATTCTGTTGGCTAACTAGACACTAAATGTTCTAACAAAAGCTCGTGTATTTCTGGTGCTTGCATAGAGAAGATCTTTGAATCTGACAACCTTTAACCTGACTCAAGATTATTGTTAGGTACAGCTAACCACCAAAGTCCAGTTATATCCATTGTATGCCATTCTGCTGCCATTGTAGAGTTTACAGTTAAACAAAAGCCAAAAGAATTTGTGGATGCTGGAAATTAGAAACAGAAACAGAAACTCTGTCAGCATCCATGGAGAGAAATCAGACTTAACATTTCAAGTCAAATGACCCATCTGCAGAATGCTGTTCTGAATTTCTGAACAAAGGTCACTGGACCCGAAACCTTAACTCTGATTTCTCTCCATAGATGCTGCCAGATCTGCCGAGCTTTTCTAGCAGTTTCTGTTTGTGTTTACAGTTAAACAGTTTTGGATAAACAAGTGTTTTCCATGTTTCAGTGGCTGTTTTTTTGGTTGTTTCCAGGTTAAGCCCCTTTCAGGCCACATGTAGACCTGGGATTCCTGAAGTAACTGGACTAACATAGCTGTATTAAGTGAAGCCCATTCAGAGGGGGTGGGGGTGGAGGAGGGGCTCAAGCAGTTAGACATTAGGACCCCTTCTTGAATATATGGAGCAGGTATAACACCTGACCTGTCTCAGGCCTGGAGATTTCACAACCTGTTTCTTTTGCCTGCAGCAAACTACAAACAGGCATGCATTTCCTGCCTGACATTTTGCAGACTAAGGAACTCATTTAGCAGTTCAAACTGATTTGGGATAATGTTGTTTTTCATCATTCTTTATTTTGTTATTGCAGTTTAATAACCCCGACTTATTTGGCAGAGCCTTTGCTTTATTGCTTTCAGTCTTCCATTTTAAATGCAATGATAATGAAGTGACTTGAATATTATTTGTCCAATTTGTGACTTCAAAATGAAATCACTGCTATTAGGAGCGTGAACCTGGGGAATAAAGTGGTACTACATTGCCATTTAATTTGTTTTAGGTTGCACCTATTTCTGCCATTGTGTTGAAAATTATTCCACAAATAGGATATGGGAGGGCAGTCAGAGGATAGAAGTATTATGGCGTGTAACTCACCTCCTGACTCTCCAAAGCCTGTCCATCATCTGCAAGGCACAGGTCAGGAGTGTGATGGAATACTCCCCACTTGCCTGGATGAGTGCACTTAAGAAGCTTGACATTATCCAGGACAAAGCAGCCCGCTTGATTGGCACCACATCCATAAGTATCCACTCCCTCCACCATTGAAGCTCAGTAGTGGCCGTGTGTACTATCTATAAGATGCTCTCCAAAAAATTCACCAAAGACCTTAGATAACTCCTTCTAAACCCACGACCACTTCCATCTAGAAGGACAAGGGCAGCAGATACTTGGGAGCACTATCACTTCCAAGCCACTCACCATCCTGACTTGGAAATATATTGCCATTCCTTCACTGTCGCAGGGTTAAAATCCTGGAATTCTCTCCTGAATGGCATTGTGAGTCAACCCACAGCAGGTGGACTCTAGTGGTTCAAGAGGGCAGCTCACCACCACCTTCTCAAGGGCAACTAGGGATGGGCAATAAATACTGGCCTGATGCCCATATCCCACCAGTGAATAAATGAAAAAAAGTACTCATACAATACCTTGTGTGAAATGTGTATTTTGATCCGGTCTGTTGTGGAATAATTTAATTTCTCCGCAACGCGAAATGTGAACCAGGAATTGTTGACCAGATTACAAATCATTTTCAGTGCAACATTCACTCAACTGATTTCAGTGAAGGCTGTGTTTATTGTGGTCCCCATCATCACAATGAGCAATGAATGCACATGTGTAGATAGACAGTGTTGCTGCCAGGTGATGTCACTTCCTGTGCATGTATCAGTGGTGATGAAAAAATGGATTGAGGTGAGGGGGTTTGGGGCTCGGAGGTGGGCACAGTTCTATCTGCCTCCAACCCTGCATCCACCTAACCTGGTGACATTAATGATGCATAAGCAGATACTTCCTGTCATAACCAGCCGACATATATTGTTATGTCTATGCATGTGCAGGGCCATTTTGCCATTGTAATTAACTAATTTGTTTAAAGCTGACCCTACAGATTCAGGGAATGGACTGAATATTTTCAGCCAGAGTGGGGTGAATCTGTGGAACTCATTGCTGCAGAAGGCAGTAGAGCCACATCACTGAGTGTAGTCAAGACAGAGATAAATAGGTTCTTAATTAGGAAGGGGATCAAGGTTCTTGGGAGAAGCCTGGAGTTTGAGACTGAGAAACAAATCAACCATGATTGAATGGTGGTGCAGACTCAATGGGCTGAATGGCCTGATTCTGCTCCTATGTCTTATGGTAATATGATAATCCTATAACATCCCATTTCAGTTTCCCTATTCTTATCAAATGATAGACACACCACAGTCATCATCACCACATTTTTTCTTAACCTTCTGCATTTTTGTACAAGTCTTTTCAACCACACAATCCTCCTCAAATGCCCATATCTCTTTAAACCTTTCCTATCCGTACCTGTCCAACTGTCTTTTAAATGTTGTAATGTGCCTCTACCACTTCCTCTGGCAGCTCATTCCATATTCCTGCCATCCTTTGTGTGAAAATGTTGCCCCTCAGGTCTCTCTTAAATCTTTCCCCTCTCAACTTATGCCTTCTAGTTTTGGATTTCACTGCACTGGAGAGAAGACCTTGGCTATTTACCTTATCTATTCCCTCAACCTCCAATGCTCCAGGGAAAGAAGCCCCAGCCCATCCAGTCTTTCCTTTTAACTCAAACCCTCCAGTCCTGGTAACATCCTTGTAAATTGTTTTTACACCCTTTCTAGCGTAATAACATCCTTCCTATAGCAGGGCAAACAGAATTGTACACAGTACTCCAAATGTGGCCTCACCAATGACTTATACAGCCATAACATAATGTCCCAACTCCTGTACTCAATGCTCTGACCAATGGAGGCAATGTGCCGAACACATTCTTCACCACCTTGTCTACCTGTGATGCCACTTTCAGGGGACTATGTACCTGCACCCTAGGTCTCTCTGTTCGACAGCACTCCCCAGGGTCCTACCATTAACTGTGTAAGTCTTTTCCTGATTTGTCTTACTAAAATGTAACACTTCGCATTTATTTAAATAAAACTTCATCTGCCGTTTCTTGACCCATTGTCCCAGTTGATCAAGATCCCATTCTACTTTAAGATAACCTTCTTCACTGACTCAATACCACCAATTTTGGTGTCATCCATGAGCTTGCTAACCATGCCTCCTACATTTCCATCCAAATTGTTTATATATAAATGATGAACAACAGTGATCCCAGCACCGATCCTTGTGGCACTGATCACAGGCCTCCAGTCTAAACAACGACTCTCTAACACCACCCTCTGTCTTCTATTGTCAAGTCAATTTTGTATCCAGCAAAAACAAAAATTGCTGGAAAATCTCAGCGGGTCTGGCAGAATCAATGGAGAGAAATCAGAGTTAACGTTTCGGGTCCAGTGACCCTTCTGCAGAACTGAAGTTTTTCCAACACTTTCTGTTTTTGTTTCTGACTTTTAGCAACTGCAGTTACTTTGGTTTTTTCTTTTCAATTTTGTATCCATTTGGCTAATTCTCCCTGAATCCCATGTGATCTAACCTTACTAACTAGTCTACCATGTAGAACCTTGTCGAAGGCCTTGCTAAAATCCATATAAGACTACAATGTGCCTACAATTGCATGGGAATCCAACAGGGAGCAATGTCTGACACAGAAGAAAAGTTGAAATGGCAGGATCTGAATTTTACGCACATGAACCATTGCATTGTAAATGAGAAAAGCTAATTTTGCTGAATAGCATAGAATCCCTGCAGTGCAGAAAGAGGCCATCTGGCCCATCGAGTCTGCACCAACCCTCTGAAGAACATCCCACCCACACCCAAACCCCCTCCTCAACCCTGTAATCCCACTTTCACCATGGTTAATTTCCACGGCCTGCACATCCTTGGACAATGCAGGGCAATTTAGCTTGGCCAATCCTTCTAAAATATGCATATCTTTGGACTGTGGGCATCTATACAGTTGTAGCTGGAGAATCCCCTGTGGTGGTTTCTCTTCGCTGTCCCACTCCGTACCTCTCCTAGCTTCCAGGGATATAGCCTTACCTCCTCCTACTTCTCATCAACATGACCTCTTCACTGACCTCATCTGAGAACACAGTGTCAGTTTCCATGGACATGTTGATTACACCCACCTCTACCTCACACCACCACTAACTGCTGCCACCATTACCCATATTATCCCCACTTCTCCTGCCTCCAAATTGTCAAACTGGCTGCTATCTGGGACTAGGTGAGCTCAAATTACCTCCAATTGTCTTTGTTCCTTGCCCCCTGCCACAAATAGAATTACCCAGTCAGCAACTCTATTCCTCTCTTTGGCATCTCTTCGACTGAGTGCTTCACAACTTTCCTGTCCATCATTGACACCAGGATGGGTTTTCAACCACAACATCACCTTTGCACCATTTCTATCTCTACTCTCACCCAACATTACCCTGTTCTGCCTCAGTTCCTCTGCTTCGAATTTTGTTTTCATTCTTTTGGTACCTATAGATTTGACCATTTCTATCCACTCTGACCAGTATCACATTCTACCCTACACAAACTTGAAGCCAATTAAGGCCTAGTTGCCTATGTCCTAACTTGCATCGAACCCCCCCTCACATTACTCCTGTACCCTCAGCTTACCTCAGCTCTTGGTTAAGCAAAACTTCAGTTTTAAATCTCTCATCTTGTTTTCAAATCTCTTCATCACCTTGCCCATTCTCTTTTCTGTAATTTCTACTATCCCCATAAGCCTTTGAAGAATCTTCTAATTCTGGCTTTTTGAGTATCCTTGATTTTAACAGACCGGCACAACAGCTCAGTGTTTAGCACTGCTGCCTCACAGCACCAGGGACCTGGGTTCAGTTCCACCCTCGGGTGACTGTCTGTGTGGAGTTTGCGTCTGCTCGTGTCTGTGTAGGTTTGCTCTGGTTTCCCTGCATGATCCAAAGATGTGCAGAGTAGGTGGATTGGCCATGCTAAATTGCCCCATAGTGTCCGGGGATGTGCAGGCTAAGTGGATTAGCCATGGGAACTACGGGGATAGGGTAGGTGGGGTGGGTCTGGATGGGATTCTCTTTGGAGGGTTGTTCAGGACTTGATAGGCTAAATGGCCTGGTTCCACACTGTAGAGTTTCTATGAACTGCTTTGCAACTAGAAGTTAGGGCTGGCTAGTTCTTTTTGGTAACATCTTTGTGGCACTGTCCATAAAGTGGTATAGATTGCTAAGCCTTCTTTTTCTCTGCCAATTATTAAAGTGTGTTAAAATAAAGAGTTATTTTCTGTTAATAATAAATCTTGGTGTGAATTTTATCCCAAGTAACTGTCAGTCAGGTAAATCGGTCATCATGGTAGTCTAATTGGGAATTTATATACCTTGTTATGGCTTGTGAAACAGTGGGACAAAATTATTGGTGTAATCCTCCTAGTTAAATCATGACAGTGGTTATAGTTATAGTTTTGCCAGGGAGCAGTCAGGTTAGTGGGTCATTGGGTTGGGTTGGGGTTTGATTGTGGGGGTGTGGGGGTGATTGTTGGTTGTGATGTTTGGTTCAGTTGCCCTGTTCAATCATCAAGTTAGACCAGACATTAACCAGCGCAGCATTTCTTGGTATGTGTCCAGGTAAGTTGCATGTATCTGTCCCAAGTCTCTGACAGAGCTCAGGCTTGAAGATATTATGTCTCAGGGCAGCAGAAAACAGCCTATCAGAAGTTTCAAATTCCTTGGCAATTTCAGCACATGTGTGCACATCAGGATATCCACAGGTTCCTGATACACATCTCCCACTCACATCCCTTCTCCAGCGTTTTGTCAAAACCATCATTAAAACAAATATTGAGATATGAAGAATCAAGCTTTTCTTTAGTTTTTTTTCTCACGATTAACAAATAGGTCCTAACAACACATTTTAAATAATCTATCATTTCAGCTATATGAGAAACACTGATCACAACCATAACTCCTGTTCCTTGAATGAAAGGCTCACCTGTAACCGTGTTCTAGCTGCACAACCTGATCAGGTTTATTTAGAGCACAATGATGCTTTTAATTAATATGATCATTTGTAAACTGTAAAGTGCAGCATAATGTATAAAAATATGCCTCTTGCCATTCTTGACTTAAGTTTAAAAAACTTTTTCCACGATAATGTGATAAAACCGGAAGATGTGTGTCGCAAATGAAGTGTGAAAGAGAGCTCTGAAGGTGAAGGATGTGAGCTCCTGTCCTGGCTATGGAAGGAGTGACCTTTATCATTGTTTTTGTGAAGCAGATTGGCATTGTGCTTATGTAAAAAATAAATTTAACCAGTATGAAAAATAACAGTTACACAACCAGTTAAAGCTCCATTAGTACTGTGATTGAAATTCACACATTCTTTAGTTTCGGTCTTCCTGCGTTATTACATTTACAGGCTGAAGCAAAATAAGAATCATCCACTGTCAACAGAGGGAGCCATCTACCACGCCTCAAATTAAGTCGTTGGACTGAGTCTTACATATTTTGACTAAGTCCAAATTCTGCACAGTTCTTTGGAAGCTTTGAAGCTGTGAGGCCTAGCAAGTTCTCTCGTTGTTTCTTACTGAAGTTGCCTCATTAATTACCTACCATGACCCTGTGGCATCTCTCATGCCCAATTTCTGCCCTATCTTACCACATACCATTCCCTGAACAACTTGCCGCTCAGCGGAAGTTCTCAGAATTAACTGGCATCCTTTGTGCCCACGTCATCTTTAAAAGCCAGTTGTGCACCCAGATAAACAGTGTCAGTATGGAGCTGCCCTGCTGAGTTGAAGATATTTGCCCCAGACATTGCAGACAGGGGGAAATTGGCACCCTGCTTTGTGGGCAGGGTCTTGAAACTTCTGCTGGATGGATTGGTGCTGATGTGGGACTTTATCCTCTCCCAGGATCAGCAATGGAGGCCATAATGCCAGACCACATCATGACAGCCTGACACAAGTTTGCCACCAAGGCTAGTGCACTCTCAGTGGTCTGGAAGAATGCCACGACCTTCTCCACTCCATCAGCATGAGTTCATCCATTTTCTCTTTGATATCTCACACTTTGCCCATGCTACTGTAACAACCTCCCCCCAAGGCTCATGTTCTGTCATTCACACCATTGCCTGCAACATCTTCCTTCACAGAGCTGCAGCATTACAATGATTGTTGCTGGAAGAGGACAAGGTGCAACATTGAAGCGCAGAAACATCCTGCAAATGAATTGGTGGGTTCTTAAAGGCTGGCACATGTCAGATGCAAATGTCCATTTGTGTGGGGTGCATGTAGCCATGCCCATGAAGCATACCCTGAAATATTGGTGCCTGGATACAATAGAAAGGTAGTTCAGGGCCAGCAGTGAACTGAACCTATCAGGTGCTTAGTATGGTTTTCCCACTGTTGAGCTTGCTTGAACAGTTTACTAAGGTGGGAATCTGAATGTCAGATAATTATGCAAGCCAATGACTTAACAGGTTGGGTTGTCCTGACAAATACATGGAAAGAATTTAACAAGTTCTCATTATTGTTAGACCACAAAGTTTTAGTTGGTTAAATCATAGCAGCCTCACATTTACACTTGGAATCTCAAACTTTAGATCTACACATCCATGACTATGATTTCTGGACCTGGGTAACTGAAGAGGCTCTTTTCCTTTCCCCTCGCAGTCAGCAAGCAGAAGAATATTATTTCAGACTTCCTTAATTTTGGGAAATTCTTTGAGATGTCCTGAGCAACTCACTAAACAACTCACCATTCCTGCTTTACTTCCTTCTGCCACATGTAGTGTGCAGTTCCCAAATAACATAAGCAGAAGTTCCACCTGTGTGATTTCTCAGAGAATAGAGTTGGAGCCTCCTAAATATGATTACAGGTTTGCAAGTACGTCAAACAAACATTTGATCAACAAAACAAATTATTTTGTTACGCTGAAGTACCAGAGAGAGCGTAAGTAAGTGTTTAGTACCAGTAACAGGACAAATGTGATTAATTTAAGTAACCAGAAATATAATGATCATTTTATTTTGTTTTTGACTATTCTTTATGCTTTTCTTGGTTTCCCAATGATGTTTTGCTTCTCCGAGAAGCCTGGTGGAGGTAGGTTCAATTGAGGCATTGGATAAATATTTAAATAGAAACAAATCTGCAGGGTTATGGCAAACAGGCTTGATATTGAAACCTAATCAAATAGCTCAGAGAGACATGATAGACTGAATGGTCTTCTTATGCACTGTAATGATTCTATGATTCTGAGAACCATCTGTACAATAGATATCTGAATTCATCGTTGTTAGTTAGACACGTGTTAAAAGGAGAAGGAGGTAGATGGCTTTGATGGTAGATTTAAATGAGAAAAGATAGAATGCTTGAATTAATCAAAGGCACTGGCATGAACTTATTGAGCCAAATGTTCTGTTTCTTTTCCATATATCCTATGTAGTGGAGGGCTTGGCAAACATCTCAAATACCCTCCGGAGGTGTAAAATTGTCTTACCTTGACCTGGTTTTCTTTTCATCTAGGAGATGTGGTTTTACCTAGATGTCATGTACACATCACCATCTCACAAGACAGTAATAGAACTAATGGCAATTTTGTTGCCTGCACTCTTATAGAGGAGGAAAAGGAGTGTGATGCAGAAAGACTAGCAGAAATATTTTCCTCCAGCTCATATTATGATTTACCCAATGACTTCCAAAAGCTCCTTGATGTGTTTGTCTATCAATTATATGACCAAATTGTGAAATTATTCATCCAGTAATAAAATCAAAATGGAGTGAAGATTTTATGTTTATGGGAATGATACATAGCTTGATAAATCTGGTTAGCTTTTCAGTTATGGAAGAGCAAGCTAATTATATTGCACTTGTAGTGATTCTAGATTTCTCCTGAAAACATGCACAAGACATCCTGTAGTTAAAGCACAACACCTGCCATGTGAGTACATTTCCAAGCAACATGTTTAAGAAAGGTACAGAGAAAATCCACTTTGTGTCAGATCTGAAAGGCTTCTCCTGAAAGATAGTCTGTGAAATCTTAAGTGCAGAGAATCCGTATGTTCACATATGCAGCAGGCTAAATAAAGCTTTTTTTCAATTTTAATAAGGGAGATTATGAGGTAGTTTGATAGAAATGATTAAAACAATGAAGGGGATGAGTAGATAAAAACACAGTGAATCCCTTGATTTAGGATTCTAGAGTGAGTGGACATTGATGTAGAATAAAGACAATATACAGTATTTAGGACAAAGTGGTTGAAACATTTTACACAGAGGATTGCACACAATTAGTGGTAGAAGTACAAACTATGTCAACATTTAGGAATAGCTTAGATGGAAGTGATGAGAACAGGGCTTGTTTATAGCTGGAGTGTGGTTAAATTGTATATACAGAATAAGGAACTGGAAATTTAATCAGATTGATCACAAGTTGATATAAGATTAAAGAAAAGGAAACAGCATTCAGACAAATGTTTCATGTAAATGATCAAGAATGATTATTGATCATAATATGGAGAAAGAGCAGAATGTTGTGTTCAGACATAAATTTTAAACTGAATGTGCATGTGGCTTTGAAACATCTCCGTTATCACTTGCAGCTGTACAGTCCATTGGAAAGGAACGTTGTAGCTGTCACTCAGAGATAGTAATGCTGGAGTCTGAGATAACAAGGCCTGGAGCTGGATGAACACAGCAGGCCAGGCAGCATCAGTGGATCAGGAAAGATTTCCTGCTCTTCTAATGCTGCCTGGCCTGCTGTGTTCCTCCAGCTCCAGACCTTGTTACAGCTGTCACACCACTCCAAGAACATTTATAACCTTTACATCAAACGATTCAAACTAGGATTCAGGGTCCACACTTATTCAAAGTGTTTTTTAGTTCCTCTGGCTGTTAGTGAGTGAAAACTATCAGTACCGATATTATTACCTTTTTCTACCATGTACTAACCTTGATTAGCTGATGATCTTGCTTATGTATTTTGTGGGCTAATTTAAAAAAAAATACGAGGAAAGAGGACTAAAATATTCTGAGAACAACATAGATGCATCATAGATAGTAAGAACTGCAGATGCTGGAGAATCCGAGACAACAAGGTGCAGGGCTGGATGAACACAGCAGGCCAAGCAGCATCATAGGAGCAGAGAGGCTGACGTTTCGGGACTAGACCCTTCATCAGAAAAGGGGGAGGGGAAGGGGGTTCTGAAATAAATAGGGAGAGAGTGGGAGGCGGAGAGAGTTGCAGTGGGAGAGAGATCCCTTGAGGTTTGTCCGGAGGTAGGAGGGTAACTTCTTCAGG
>NC_063335.1:11156911-11198270 GCF_021869965.1 Rhincodon typus
AACTGAGGTTCTGAGGAAGGGTCACCGGACCCGAAACGTTAACTCTGTTTTCTCCTCCACAGATGCTGCCAGACCTGCTGAGCTTTTCCAGCAACTTTGTTTTTGTTCCTGATTTACAGCATCCGCAGTTCTTTTGGTTTTTATTTAATGAGATCTGTAGCTCCATTACCAGTTGTAATGTGATACCCTATGTTGAATTAAATACATAAAAACAGGCCTTTTGGCCCATGAAGTCTGTGCGAGTCCTAATAGAAGCAGTTTCTATCCAGTTACTTGTAGTCATATATTCATTGCACCAGACTGTCAAATTGGATTGTAATTGACAGCATCATTCAGGTGAGGGTGAGGGTAGGAACAAGTCAGGCTCAGTGATCCCAGAGACAGTTTGGATGCAGCCGTGAAGGTGGACAAATGCTGAAGTGAGCTGGTTTGAAGGTCTGCCTCAGTTCTTTTAGATCTTGTCCTGGTTGTATTAAAGGTCTTTAGCTCCCAGTCCTCACCCCTCATACCACGTCTGCTCCACCCACTCCCCATACCTGCATTCCTCTTACATCCTCACCAGAACCCCTCCACACCATCTTCATGGCTCCATCCCTTCATGTCATCCCATGCCCTCACACCCCTTCTATTTCTCCTTGCACCCTCCATGCTCACTCAGTCAGTGTCAACTATAAAATCCAACGAGCCACATAATAGCAATGCCTAGTTTTGAAATGTGCTTAAGAAAACACCCATTTCAAAATCTGTTTTGCAAACCTGCTCCTTTGACAACTCTGTAAAAGTATTAATCAAAGTCACTACAATATCAATGGCAGAAGCTTTTCTCATATCACAGCTCTTAATCTTGTCCAAATTAACATATAGATTTAACAAAATAACTTGCTATAACCCTGTAAAGCTGTCAATTAATCAAATCAGACATTCCACTTGCATCTGTGAAAACAACCCCTCTTGATCCGATCCATTAGTAAGTTTTGGAGCTCAGTCAAGCAGTCATCATAAGGCCATCTTGAGAAATAGATGTATGGCTGTCTTTTTCTGTTAGGACAATTCACAGAGGCAGTGGAAGGGTCAAGAGAGATCGCAATAAGCAGTATCAGCTTAAATGGGAAAGCTGGCCCCATGTCTGCAGAGAACATCATCAGGAGCAGCACAGAAATCAGGAAGAAAAGGTTGCCTTGATGTTCTTCCGAGGGCATGATATACTGATGGTTACAGAAGTAATCAGTGGAGATTACGCTGCTATCTGACTGAATGAGTGCCACGGTCTGTAGTAAAGCAGTACAACAAAAGCAAGACTTCGAAGGAGATGTCAAAGGATACATAGTAGGCAAGGTGAATGGAGAGAAATAATGCATCATGGTCATGGTGAATGTCGATCTAAAATTTTGTTAGATCACATTTCTGTGTACTGGATGGATGTATACCCAATTGACAAGATTCAGGCAGGGTTTTGCAATGGAAATGGGATCAGTTTTGGGTCCTCATATCATACTAAGTGGGGGACGGGTCACTTACTCCATTGGCTGGATGGTTCGTGGACTGTTTACCACCAGCTTCTCAAGTGTTTAGGGACAGGTAATATATGCTTCTCCCCCACTACCGCCAACCACCTGTGATGTCCACATCCCACAACTGAATAGAAAATCATATATTTTAGAAATCAGAGACAATACCTGATTCACCTTTCAATCCAGGAGGTCCTGGGTAACCTTTATTTCCTTTATCACCTAAATTATAATTCAAAATGAGTTAGAATCTTAGATCACAGACAAATGACTAGTTATTTCCACTTGTACAATATTATGTTATTTTAAAATGAAAATAAAATTGGAGTTTTTTTGTGGAGAATACAGCTGTGCTTCATTTTCATCAAATTGACATCACATGTTGATGACAATAATGTATTGCTACATGATTTGCATACAATAATTGCAAGACATGTTCATAAGCAAACAAGGGTAGATATGACAAATTGTCCTTTATGTTAACGCTTGTATCCATCCATTATCTTGAAAATACCATCCAACAAATACTTTTACTTATATCTGACATTTTATTCAAAAAGTTCAAAATTATATTTGGATAGTTAAGGTTTGAACAGCACTTCTGACGATCTAAATGAGCAAGTTGATTTTTTTAAGGGCAGTCACTTTCCGCCCAATGTGTTAGAAAGTTTAAAAATCATGTAAAATGTACAACATTAATCAGTTTTAAGAAATGTAGCCTATTGCCTGCATCCAGTATAACATGCTTGAAACTACTTGTTAATAAATTACAACTACTATATCTAACCAATGGGAGGAATACACTACACTGCAAAAATATGTTCATTATGTGAAAACGAGCAATTTATAAGATTTATATCTGTACCTTTAATTATAGTGTGCTGATGTCTTTGATGGCATGGTGGCTCAGTGGTTAGCACTGCTACCTCACAGCACCAGGGACCTGGGTTCAATTCCACCCTTGGGCAACTGTCTGTGTGGAGTTTGCACATTCTCCCCATGTCTGTGTGGGTTTCCTCTGGGTGTTTGAGTTTCCTCCTACAGTCCAAAGATGTGCAGGTTAGGTAGATTGGCCATGCTAAATTGCCCCTAGTGTTCAAGGGATGTGTAGATTAGGTGGGTTTATAGGGGGATGCTTTGAGGTCCAGTGTGGACTTCTTGGGCCAAAGAGCCTGTTTCCCCACTATAGGGATTCTATGAATACTGGAGTTCCATCTATAATGTTTACTCCTGAATTTATGCATGCGTCATTATTACTGGATTGTGCAATGTTTTCTGTGTCTTTGGGACTGATTTATTAATTTTACTTGGTGATAAAACACTGTTTTCATCACAGTTAAGGAGCTGGTTTTTTTTTTCTGATACTCTTATTTACAATTGTTGCAGCAGAGATGCTGCTTTAGCACAACTAGCAATTCTCTGGTCTAACAATGGTGTGGTGTTATGAGAGGTGGCACAACACAGCAATCTGTCCCCAGTTTGTTTCTGCATCTGCAGATTGAATCGAAATCAAAACGAAAGAGAGGAACTGAACTGTTTTCACACAAGTCACAGAAATTATTTCCATCCTGAGGCACAGGAATTAATTTGAATTGTTCTTCTCCATTTATTTAGGTGTAAAATTAACTTCTGTCATTTGGATTGACTGGGATATGTGTAAATGTTTGAACCAAAAGTATGTACATGAAAATGATGAAATGCAGCACATGCACTTAAATCTAAGATTAAATACAATACTAGTGTCACTTTTACTGAATATATGTTAATATCATTTCTAATTCACTTCTCTCACTGTCTTTCTGTCTGTCCTTGCTTCTCATGGACAGGCTTATTGGATTGGTTCTTGCAACAAAGTACGACAGTGGTTTGTCCTTTTCTTTTTCTGGATGACTCATCAGGAAACTCTTCCACTCTTACCACCTGCCATCAGGCCCTTTTGGGAGGATTTGCAGACTGATAACCAACTTGTTTGTCCATTGTTATAAATGCACTCTCTGTGGCTCAAATGACCTGGTGTGGGACTTGAACCTGGATCTTCTGGCCCAGCAGTAGAGACACTACTGTTGCACCACAAGACTATCCTTTTTCCTCACTAATACACAAATTAAATGCGGAAAAGAGAATGTGAAGCAAAGTTTGTGTTACTAGAGAATGTTTATGTTTCACTAAAGAAACAGAGAACAAACTCATCATTACATGATAATAAAGCACTGTTCCTTAACTGAACAAATGTAAAGCAATTACTTAAACATTTGCAAAAGAACTTTCATTCCATTATATTCCACTCTATATATTCTAGTACGTTACATGAGAGATAGTAAATTCACCTCTCCAAAGCCTCCACATTACAGGAAGGACATGGAGGTTTTGGAGAGAGTGCAGAAGAGGTTTACCAGGATGCTGCCTGGATTAGAGCATATGAGTTATAAGGAGAGACTAGAAAAACTTGGGTTGTTTTCTCTTGAGCGGCGCAGACTGAGGGGAAACTTGACAGAAGTCTGTAAAATTATGAAATGTAGAGATAGGGTTGACAGTCAGAATCTTTTTTCCCAGAGTTTTAATGTCTAATATGAGGGGGCGTGCAATTAAGGTTAGAAGGGGAAAGTTCAAAGGAGATGTGAGGGGTAAGTTTTTTACACAGAGAATTGTAGGAGTCTCGAACACACTGCCGGGGATGTTGTTGGAAGCAGATACAATAGGAGCATTTTGGGGACTGTTAGATAAGCTCATGAATATGCAAGGAATGGAGGGATATGGACCAATGGCAGGCAGAACGGATCACTTTCATTTGGTGTCATGTTTGCCCCAATATCATGGGCCAAAGGGCCTGTTCCTGTGCTGTACAGTTCTATGTTCTATGTGTACAATTATTTTTGTTTATTTTTTAATAACGTTCCATAACGTAAACAACTGCCTGAGACGTAAAATGGTTGATTACATCTAAACATTGCAATTTAAAGTTCTTACACTATTCAAACTATAAACATACCTTTTAAACCAACCGGACCTATTTTACCCCTTCGTCCAACTTCTCCATTCTGACCAGGTTCACCAATCAATCCTTAGTAAAGGTAAAGTTTCAGGTTAATTTGTTAATGCATTACATTGCAGCATAGCTATTGACACAAGTGGCGGGTATTCTGACAAAAAAGCAGTTCACTGTGTACTTTATACAATCAATTAAATTAGAATATGTTATATTTCTGAGCAGCAAAAAGAATTAAAAGAAGAATTCTTCCGGTTTGATTTAAATGCCAACGATCTTCGATTAAAAACCTGATCCAGTGCAATTAATGGCAACCTTTTCGACAGAGCTTAATGTTGTTCTATCAGTATACAAAGCTATATTGCTAAGCTTTTCACGGTCAACTGAATCCATCATTAAAATATAAACAGATGTATCAAGTATAATTAAAATGGTCATGGACAATTTAAGTCTCCTTAAATATAATTCCATTGATACAAAACTAAGGTTACAGTTTAGGTCTGACAGAGATTAAAATTTGTACTTTCAAAGGATGTGTGCATTGCTGATAAGTCTAGAATTTGTTGCCAATCCTTAATTGCTCTTCATTTGCCAAGCCATTTTAGAGTTAACATTGCTGGTACATCTAGAGTCACGTTTAGGCCTGACTGGACATGGACGGCAGAATTCGTCCCTAAAGAACATATATTCTAAGATTTTTGACACTGAAAAAAAATGTAAGTTTTCATTATGTTTGGGAAAAATCCAACGGTACAATTTAAAAGTACACAGTTAAATGTCAGGGCTGGATTAATCACTAGATTTGTACTCCATTGGATTTTATTCCCTATTAATATAAAGTAGCATTAACTGAGTGTAAAACAGATGACCAGTCTAATAGTCAATAACTAGGCAGTTTTCCACTACTTGTGAAGTTAAAGGGGTCCACTGTAATTCAATTCCTCTACATTGCATTTATGTATATATGTGTGTGCGTGTGTGTGTGTGTGCGTGTGTGTGTGTGTGCGCGTGTGCACGTGTGTGTGTATGCGTGTGTGCGTGCACGTGTGCGTGTGTGTGTGCGTCTCTGTGTGCATGCGTGCACGTGTGTGTGCGCGCGTGTGTGTGCGTGTGCATGTTTGTGCGTGTGCGTGTGCATGCGCGTGCGTGTGCGCGTGTGCGTGCATGTGCATGTTTGTGCGTGTTTGTGCGTGTGCGTGTGCATGCACGTGCGTGTGCGTGTGTGTGCGCGTGCATGTGCGTGCATGTATGTGTGCGCATGTGTGTGTGCGCGTGCGCATGTGCGTGCCTGCGTGTGTGTGCGTGTGTGTGCGTGTTTGTGAGTGCCTGCGTGTGTGTGCGTGTGTGCGCGTGTGTGTGCACGTGTGTGCATGTGTGCGTGTGCGCATGTGCGTGTGTGTGTGCGTGCCCGTGTGTGTGTTTGTGCATGTGTGATTGTGTGTGTGCGTGTGTATGCGTGTGTGCGCGTGTGCGCATGTGCGTGCGTGTGCGTGTGCATGTTTGTGCATGTGTGTGTGTGCGTGTGCGTGCGCGTATGCTTGCGTGTGCACGTGTATGTGTGCATGTGCGTGCGTGCGTGTGTGCGTGTGCGTGTGTGTGTGCATGTGTGTGTGCACATGTCTGTGTGTGTGTGTGCGTGTGCGTGCATGTGTAAGTGCGCATGTGTGTGCGTGCACGTGTGCGTGTGTGCGTGTGTGTATGCGTGTGTGTGTGTATGTGCGCATGTGTGTGTGCATGTCTGCGTGTTTGTGTGCGTGTGTGCGTGTTTGTGTGTGTGTGCGCGTTTGTGTGTGTGCGCGCGCATGTGTGTGTGCTCATGCGTGTGTGTGTGCGTGCGCGTGTGTGCGTGTGTGTGTGCGTGTGTGTGTGTGTGAAGTGGAGGCATACCATCCCCACATCCACCTCAGGACCCATGTACAACAGGTTTTAACCCCCTGGGCTTCATTTAAATTAACCAGCTCATTCTCAGCAGACTTATGTCACCGCCTATTACAAGAGTGAAAAGTTGAGAGTGTTCAGACCAACAAATACAATTCTTACAAGGACACAAATAAAGATTAAAGCCACTGATATCTCAACTCTAACAGTTGTGGAAAAATACCAAGAAATATGCACGTGCAATATCAGTTAAAACAAGATGAGAAAAAGATGTTTGCAGAAGGAAGATAACGAACACAGATGTCAACTTCCCATTGCATTCCCCAAAACTGAAGTAGAAGTTCATAGTTGTGCTTAGTGGCACAATAGACAAAGTAATACAATAGGTGAAGTTGTTTATCTTAATCTCATACAAGAGGAATAGCCCAAATAATGGAAAGTTACCATTGATACATTTATTTTTAGAGTCTGAACTTACTTTCCTTAGCTGTGATGTAATTTAACACACTGAACATAATTTTGTTCTACTGTTCTAACAATACACATTTAAATGTGGAGTTGGGACCAGGATAAGATCAACTATAATCATGTTAAATGGTGGAGCAGGCTTCACGGGCTGAATGCCAACTGCTAATTCTTATGATCCTATGATCCTATGTTCTTTAGCAGAGTCAGCCAGACCCATGAATTTTACCACTGTTGTAACAGTAGAACAAAATCCAACAAATGCTGAGGCATACTTAAATCCTTACTAGTAATAGTACAAATGCAAACTAGTACATAGCCAAATGCTTTATGTATTCCTCAAAAGCCTCCAACTGATATTAATTACGTTACCATAGTATTCATTAGGATAAGATGGCATTAGCTTGTGAATCTCTGGGTGGAATTTGATTCCCTCCCCCAAGGAAGGTTTGGACACACAATGGGAAGGTGGTGGATGGGGAGTCCATTGCCTTCCTGCACAACCCCCATGCTGCTATCCCATCCCACTCTCCCTCATCTGTGGTGTAGTATCCTCACTGATCCTGGGCTTCTGGTTTGCGCATTGCTGGCATCTACTGCTACTGTCATTGACACTGCCTGCATTGGATAACTGCCAGTTCCTGACTGACTGGCACTTCTTCAGGAGGTTGGAAGGGGCCAGGTAAAGGATTCATCCAGGAGGTCTGCCATTGAGCTACTCAAATAGTGGGCTTGCCCAAAGGAGGTGACATATGACTCTTACCGAGTCACAAGCCAGTGAATAACATTCCTATCACCTCGATTAAATACCACCCTCTGTGTCTAACCTTATCTTTGATTATTCTGGCAGGCGATTAAATGTTCATTGAACTTTGCTCAATAATTTGCTTTTTTTGCAATCATGGCACTTTGCTGGTGTTTATTACCCATCCCTAATATTACTTGCGGTGAACAGCCTTCTGAACTGCTTGCAATCTGTGCAGTAAAAGTGCTCCCACCATGTTGTTGATTAAAGAGTTCCAGGCTGTCGACCCAATGACACTGAAAGGAAAGGGATATATTTTCATGTCAGGGTAGTGTGTAACCTGGAGGGGAATTTGGAGGTGGTGGTATTCAAGTGTGCTTGCTGCCCTTGACCTTCGAGATGGTAAAATTCATGGGTCTGGCTGACTGCTGAAGAACATAGGAACACAGGAATGAGGAGCAGGAGTGGGAACTGAGACCTTCGGGCCCGCTCCACCATTTAACATGATCATGGCTGGTCTTATCCTGATCTCAACTCCACTTTTCTGCCTCCTCCCCATTGCCCTTTATCCTGCTTTTTTAAAATCAGAAACATATCTATTTATTGCTTGAATCTGTTGACTGATTCTGCCTCCACTGCACTCTGGGGCTGAGTTCACAACCCTCTGGGAGGAGTAGTTTCTCTTCATCTTAGTTTTGAACCTACCTCCTCTCACTATATCTATGCCATCTTGTTTGAGACTGTCCCACAATAAGCAACACCTGTTCCACATCCACCTTATAAATCATCTTTACCCTTTTATATTCCTCAATCAGATTCCCACCTCACTCTTCTGCAGTCCCGTGAGTTTAAGCCCAAGCCATCCAACCATTCCTCATATGACAGCCCTTTCAACCCTGAAATCAACCTGGTGAACCTTCTTTAAACTGTCTCCAGTGCCACTTCATCCTTCCACAAGTCAGGACAACAGAATTGGACACAATACTCCAGATGTGGGTCTCACCAATTCCTTATATAATTGTAACAACACTTCTTAACTTTTATACTCCAGTCCTTTTGCAAAAAATGCTAGGATTCCATTTGCTTTTCTTATTATATGTTGTACCTGCACACCCACTTTCTGTGTTTCATGCACAGAGATGCCCAGATCCCTCTGCACTGATACCCTTTGAATCGACTTTCCATTTAAATAATGATTTACCCTTTTGCTTTTCTGGCCAAATTGGACAACCTCACACTTATCCACATTAAACTCCATCTGCCAGATTCTGGCCCATTCTCCTAGCCTATCAATGTCCATCTGTGAAGTCTTTATCTACTTATCACAGGCTGCTTTCCCACCTATTTTAGTATCATGAAGAATCATTTGGTGAGTTGCTGCAGTGCATAATGCAGATGGTTGTGGAGGGAGTCAAGATTTAGTGTGCTGGATGGGGTCCAAGCAAACAGGATCATTTGTTCTGGATGCTGCAAGTCTTCTTGAGTGTTGCTGTATTAAACCGGGCAATTGGAGAGTTTCCAGCCCATCCAGCTGAACTACTTAAAGGGGCACTGTGAAGATGGCAGTGAATGATATGGAAATGGTGTAGAAGAAACATCTGTATTAATGATTTCCCAATGTACATGGCTGTTGCCCAGTTCATAGGTTCCTAGACCTCAAGCTGCAATGTGCAGGGGTCTGTAGGGTGATCCCTTTCTGTACCCAATTGGACAAAGGAGCCTGCTTACAAGACCAAGATGATGTGGCTGGAGACTGTGAAGGCAATTTGCAGCAAGAGTGTGGTATCATATTCCTGTATCCAGTACCTGAATGGATTTAATCAGGACAGGAAAACTGAATGGGGGAGGCAATGGTCTCGCGGTATTATCGCTAGACGAATAATCCAGAAATTCTGCTAATGTTCTGGGGATCCCACCGTGGCAGAAGGTAGAATTTGAATTCAATAAAACATAAATCGAATTAAGAAACAAGAACTAAAGCAGAAATTGTTGGAAAAACTCTGCAGGTCTGGAAGCATTTGTGGAGAGAAATCAGTGTTGATGCTTCAGGTCCAGTGACCCTTCTTCAGAACTGTTCTTCAGCCAGAAGTACCAAGTGGTTGATTCATCTTGGCCTTCTACAGAGATCTCCAGCTTCATCAATAATAGTCTTTAGCAAATTCAATTTGCTCCCAATGATTTCAAGAAACAACTGAAGGCACTGGATACTGCAAAGGCTGTAGATCCTGATAACATTGCAATAAAATTATTAAAGGTGTGTGTTCCAGAATTTGCTGTGCTCCTAGTCATTAGAGCACAACACTGGCATCCATCTGACAAAGTGGAAATTTGCCTAGTTAGGTCCTGTGCATAAAAAGCAAAACAAATTTAACCCGGCCAATTTCCGCCCCAGCAGTCTACAGTCCCACATCAGTAAAGTGATGGAAGGTGTTACAGACAGTGCTATCAAGCAGCACTTGCTTGGTAATAACCTGCTCAGTGATGCCCATTTTGGGTTACACCAGGTCCACTCAACTCCTGACCTCATTGCATCCTTGGTTCAGACTCCAGAGGAAGATGAGAGGGACCAACCTTGACACCAAGACTGTATTTGACCAAGTGGACATCAAGAGTGATGCTCTGCTGGTTGGAGTCATACCTGCTACAAAGGAAGATTGTCTTAGCTGTTGGAGATCAGTCATCTCAGCTCCAGGATATCTCTGCAGGAGTTCCTCAGTGTCTAAACTAAACCCAACCATTTTCAACCGCTTCATGAATGACCTCCCCTCCAGCATAAGGTGTGGATGTTCATTAATAATTGCATACAATGTTCAGTGCCATTTGCAACTCCTCAGATAGTGAAGTAGTCCGTGTCCAAATGAAGCAAGATCTGGACAAAATTCAGCTTAGGTTGACAATTAGCAAGTACATTTGTGCCACACAAGTGCCAGACAATGACCATCTCTAACAGGAGAAAATCCAACCATCACTCCTTAACATTCAATAGCATTATCATCACTGAAGCACCCATTATCAAATCCTGCATTTATCATTGACCAGAAACGGAATTGGATGAACCATGGGCTGATGAACCAGATCAATGGCTAGGGTTCCTACTGCAACTAACTCACCTCCTGACTCCTCAAAGCATGCCCACCATCTACAAGACACAAGTCAGGAGTGTGATGTAACACTCCCACTTGCTGGATGAATGCAGCTCCAACAACACTCAAGGAGTGTGATACCATCCAAGATACAGCAGCCTACTTGATTGGCACCACATCCACAAGCATTCACTCCCTTTACCACTGGCACTCAGTGGCACAATGTACAAAATGCACTGCAGAATTTCTCCAAGGCTTCTCAGACAGCATTTTCCAAACCCAGATCCATGAACCTCCAAAAGAACAAGAACAAGAACAAGTAGATATATGGGAACATTGCCACCTGCAAGTTCCCCTCCAAGCGACTCACCGTCCTAACTTAGAAATTTATTACCATTGCTTTAGTGTCGCTGGATTAAAAACCTGGAATTCCCTTCCTAACAGCATTGTGAGTGTATCTATAGCATATGTGCTGCAGCAGTTCAAGATGCCAGCTCACCACCACCTTCTCAAGGGCAGTCAATAGGCTATAAATACTGGCCCAACCAGCAAAGCCCACAACTGCTGAATGAATAATAAAAAAAAGCAAATCAAATGTCACTTATGCTCAATCACATCAGAAAACCATAGTTTTATGTACTTACATACTATTGCAATTACTTGTCCTGGCCTTAATTACAGGAATAAAGAACCAAACGATGGACCAAGCTTCAGGGATCACTGAAGGTTATAATTTTTGACAACTGTTTCAATTTTTATTGGAAACGAAGGTGTGTGATAAACTAATGTGATAATCATCAAGACAACATGCCACTGTCGGGAAAGGGTTGAAAACCATCCATATTCAGACTGGAACTCAAGACTTTCACCTGCCAAAAACACAGGTTGGAAATCCACTCATGCAAGGTAATTCATTTTCTAACTATTGCAACTAATACTCAGAAAATTGCACGCAATGCAAATTTCCATTGCATCAAATGAGTGGGCGAGGTTCATGTTTGCCAAAATGAACTTGGCAAATTACTCCTCTAACCTTGGCATAAATCACTTCCATTGGCACACGTATCTGGCCAATCTGCTTTCCCACAGCAAAGTGCCTTGAATCAAATCTCAGAAACTTATGGCCTTTTGTGTTAAATCTTCTAAATTCATCAGCAAACTGATTTGACATGGAAAGGACAGTACTCAACTTTATCTGGATTGATTGAATAGAACTATTCTCTGTTAACTATACTGTTGCTACATGAAATGAAGTTACTACAGAACGTGCATACCTATGATCAATCCTATTTATACAGGATGGAACTGATACAGTGTGAAATGCTCATCAGGAGAAAGATATAAAAGAGCAGTCAGTATTTAAGGAATCATTCCTTGTACTAATCCATGCGCATTAGTGGACTTGAAAAGTAAATTAGAGTGAATGTAATCTGGCAGTAAAACAATAATTGTTCTACTCAATTAATCCTACAAAGTTTAGCCAGTCCTTTCATCAAAAGATTTGTGGCATTGTTTAAAAGCAAAACTGATTCAGGGACTGGATTTATGTAGAATCATAGAAGTACACAGCACTGAATTCACAAAGCAAACAAACTCATCTTCTAAAGTTGCAAAATGTAACTTAGTAAAAATATTGAACCTTTACTGTGCCCTTGATCCTGGCCTGAATGCATAGAATGGGGCCATTTAAATATTTTCCCTGACTGTCATCATCATTGGCCGCACCACTGAATTGCTCAGTTAGGTTGGTACGGTAGGAGGTTGTGCAGAGTGGAGAAGGGAAAGAATTCTCTCTGTGATCAATTGTTTTGTTGCAACCAGCCATTTAAAAAGTTGCCCTCACCTGAGCCCTTAAGAGTATTGCATGCCTATGTGGCAGATGTTTCACTTTCCCCCAGCATTGCTAGGCACAAATGTCAGAGAGTATACCAAAGGTTTCTGCACAAGTTTGCACCTCCACTTCCCTGCACAGTGGTGACACCTTTTTTTGGCACTATAAAAACAGTTGAAATACATAGAGGAGGGTGCTATTTGTTGACAGAGAATTTATCACAAATAAAATGCTCAGTATTACCTGGCAGAAACGTTAGCAAGGAAAATGAATGCATGCGAAATTGTAGACGCAGCAAAAGGAAGACGGGAAGAAGCAAAGCAAAAGGAGAGAGTACTCCTGCAGATTAAAATTATGGTATATTTCTGTTTACCATGCACCATACCTTTTGGTCCAGGTGGACCCAGTTTTCCTGTTTTCCCGGGTTCACCAGGGTCACCTATTTCACCTTGCTCACCTTTAAAACAGAAAACAGTCTTCAGGTACAGTCACGCTAATTAAAGAATCCTTATCTAAAAGCATGAAGTATCCATAACAAGCTGGATGAATTGATAGTACAAATATGATGGTGGTTGCAATATGACTATGGTTGGGAACTGAATACTTAAGGATATTTGACATTTCAGTAGAATGGGAAGAAAGGAAAAGAACACAAGAACATACAAAATAGAAACCAAAAGAACTGCGGATACTGTAAATCAGGAACACAAGAACATATGAAATAGGACAGGAGTGGACCATATGATCTATCAATCCTTTTCTAACATTCAGTATGGTCACGGTTGATCTTTGGCTTCAACTCCACTTTCCCACTTGCCATCATATCCCTTGGTTCCATGAGAGATCATATATATGTCCATTTTAAATATCTTCAACCATGGGCCATATGGGTAAGAGAATTCCAAAGGCTCACAACTCTTTGTATTAAGAAATTTCCCCTCAACTCAGTTCTAAATGATCATCCCATTATCATGAGACAGTGCATCTATATTCTAGATTTCCTCAAACAGGAGAAATAGCTTCTCAGTGTCCAACCTGTTGCAATCATGTATGTTTTAATGAGATTAGACATTATTCTTCTAAACGCAAGAGTTTAGACCCTATTTTCTCCCTGTCAAGGATAACCCTCTCATTCCATGAGCCAACCTGGAGAATATTCACCATAACATCTCCAATGCAACTATTTGCTTTCTTAGATGTGGAGACCAAAACTGTGCACAGTACTCCAGGAGTGGCCTCACCAAATGCAGCCTTTGTGTTTGCACTCCAACTGCTTGAAGGCCAATCTTCCTAATTGCTTGGAGCATTTGCATTCTAACTTTCTGTGTTCATTGTTTCAGTATACCTAAAATATCTCTGAACATAAACATATAGAAATTTCACCCTTTTTTCTAAAAGAATCTGCACATTAGTCTCTATTCTGAAGACGGATCACTGGACCTGAAATGTTAACTCTGCTTTCACTCCACAGATGCTGCCAGACCTGCTGAGTTCTCTCAGCAATTTCTATTTTTGTTTCCGATTTCCAACATCTGCAGTTCTTTGGTGTTTTTTACTGGTCTGTTAAAAAAAAACTTTTTTGCGCTCCCTCCATAGTCAGATCATCCTTGTTCAGATAAAGAGACCAAAACTGTACACAATACTCCAAGTGTGGTATCGCCAAGGCCCTGGGTACAATTGCAGTAAGAAGTCCCTGCTCTCTATTTGTATACTCAAATCCACTCGCTATGAAGGCCAACATACCATTGGCCTTATTCATTACCTGCTACATCTGCTTACTTACCTTCAGTGACTGGTGTACAAGGATACCCAGGCCTCGTTACACTTCCCCCTTTCCCAATCTTGTTTTTGCTATCAAAGTGGATAACCTCACATTTATCCAAACTATACTTCACTTACCATGTATTTGACCCCTCATTCAACTTGTCCAAGTCACATTGAAGCACCTCTGCATCCTCTTCATAACTCATGGAAAGTTACATTTTGCTCGCTCATCTAAATCATTCATATATATTTTGATAGCTGGAGTCTTAGCAACAGTCCCTGTGTACCACATTAGTCATGTCTGCTATGTGAAAAAATACATTCCAAAGTGACAAAGCACCCTTCTCAGAAAAACAGTAAACTCCCTTAGGTGGGGAGTAGTAAGGCAAAAAACGACTTACAGTCATGAAGTTGAATTAAATGTCACTCTTTATGTCACTCTTTAAACAGAGGTAGGGGAATTCCTGTAAATTAAACATTTTCCTGTTCAGAAGATAATAATTTCAAAGGACAGATTATCCTGGGAATAGCTGTAAACCTCATTCAAATACATGGTTGTTCTCTTTGACTTTACCACAATGTCAGAATTATATTTAACTTGCAATACCAGTAACCAAATAAAAACCGAAAGAACTGCAGATGCTATAAATCAGAAACAAAAACAAATTTGCTGGAAAATCTCAGTAGGTCTGGGAGCATCTGTGAAGGAAAAAAACAGAGTTAACGTTGCGGGTCCAGTGACCGTTCTGAGGAAGGGTCACCGGACCCAAAACGTTAACTCTGTTTTTTCCTTCACAGATGCTGCCAGACCTGCTGAGATTTTCCAGCAACTTTGTTTTTGTTCCACTAGCCATTTGCCTACTAACTGCAATGAAGGGTTTTTTGTGATGCAATTGCTGTTCCTAAGCTGACACCAGTACTCTTTAGCTGTCAGACTGTAGCCGAGTTGGCATAATTGTCCCATGAGGGGCTCCTCCGATGTCAGCAAAGACTAGCAGTGGACCTGCAATATTCTGCATAAGTTTCCTAATGAAATTCTGCTCTGTGGGTACATAAGGTTCCATCAGCAATGGATCTGCTCAGTTTAGCAACTAAATAGATTTTCTTTAGTGTTACTACATTTCAAGTAAACAAACCTAATCTGTCAAGATGGCGGTGGAACAGCAGGACTGCGTTAGGTTTCTGTAACCGGGGCTTGTACAGTCCCATCTGCTTTCTTTATTTTTTCCTTCTTTTTCTTTTCTTTTCATTTTTCTTTTGTTTGTAGCTTTTTGCGGCATAGTAATCGGCGGCATTGGCATGGCAGCGAGAGCGGGGGCCATGTGCAAAATGGCGGCTGCTCCCAACAATCGATGTGAGACTTGCAAGACTGACCGAGACTCAGGCGTGACTAGGCCCAGGTGCCTGCATTGGTGGCTGAGCGTTCCAAACACCTATCTAAGGTAAGTCTTTACGGTCTGGTCATTTTTCTTACCTTTTGGCTTTTTAAAAACTTTGTCTCTATGTTTTTAATTTCGGTTTTGTAGCCAAGATGGCATCAGAGAATGGCAACTTTGTAGACTTTTCACTGTACTCCTGTATTTGAGTGCACGTGACAATAAAATCTAATTCTAATTCTAATGTCAAGTGTCCTAAAGGACCCCAAAACATTAACTCGGCTTTCTCTCCATATTTGCTCCAAAACCTGCTGAGTTTTTACAGCAATTTCTGTTTTTGTGTTTGTTTCTGATTTCTAGCATCTGCAGTTCTTCTGCCTTTTCATTATATCAAGTCTTTTCTAAAATCATAACTGGCCACAAAAGCAGGAAGGTGGTCTCAGCACCTCTGTTTTCTCTAACTGAAATTAGGTAAAATAAAAATTTCCTTTACGTTGTGCTTTTCATGATCTGTGGACATTCCAAAATAATTTTACAACAAAGGAAGTATTTTTTAAAAGTGTAGTTGCTGTTTTCATTTGGAGTCCACAGCAGCCAAGTTTCAAATAGCAAGTTCCAAAACAAGATAATGACCAGGCAATCTATTTTAGTACAATAAGCAGGGAAGCAGTCATGTAGTGATACTGTTACTGGACTAGCAGTCAAGAAACCCAGCCTAATGCTTTGAGGATAGGAGTTCAAATGCTACTGTGGCTTTAGGAATTAAATAGCCAGTCTAATTATGACCATGTAGCCACTATCAAATGTTACAGAAAGCAATCGTGTTCACTATTGTCCTTTAGGGAAGGAAATCTGCAATCCTTATGTGGTCTGGTCTGAATGTGACTCTAAACCAACACAAATAACCCCGCCAAACTCGTCAGTCAAGCAGCAGTTAAGGATGGGCAAGAAGTGCTTGTCCAGCCAGTGATGCCTACCATGCAGGAATGAATTTAAAAAAAAAATCAACATTTAAATGGGACTTAGAAATATCGAGCAGATGGTTTGTTTGTTCATGGAATATTATTATTATTGGTTTGGCCAGAACTTGTTGCCCATACCAACTATCTTGGAGAAGTTGATGGTCAGCTACCTTTTTGAACTGGTGGAGTCCTTGATGTGTAGGGACACCCACAGTACTGTTAGGAACAGAGTTTCAAAATTTTAATCCAGTAACAGCAAAACGAATGGTGATATGACTCAAAGTTAGGATTGTGTGCAGCTTGGAGGGAAACTTGCAGGTGGTGATGTTTCCTTGCATCTGCTGTTCTTGTCCTACTAGGTGATATAGGTAATGGGTTTGGAAGTTGGAGACTTGGCAAGTTGCTGCAATACATCTTGTAGGCGGGTACACATACATTGGTGGCGGATGGAGTGGATGTTTATAGCAGTGGTTGGGATGCCAATGAAGTGAATTGCTTTGTCCTGGAAGGAGTTAAGTTTCCTGAAAGTTGTTGTAGCTACGCTGATCAAGGCAGGCTGACAGTATTCAATCACAATCCTAGCCTGTGCCTTGTCAGTGGTGCACTGGAGTTTTGAACTTAACTATTTAAATAGATTTAAATCTGAATTGATTGTTTCTTGGAAAAAGCAGATAGAAGTTCAATCCAGACCTCCAGTCTTCCAGTAAAAATAGGTAATTTGAAGTAGAAAATGATAGGATTTTCTGAATGGTGCTGCTTCTGAGATGCATGAATTATCTGGAGACAAAAATCCCACCCTTCACTTGACCTCTCAATTGAGTCTGATCAGCCCCAATGTCAGAGACAGACAGAACCAAGAATACAAGCAGTTCCCAGATTTTAATTCCTGGAGTCCAGGACCAAATAAATATGGGGAATCACTCGGCAGGGAAGGGAGATGAGGTCTAAATAAAAACTGAAAGAACTGCGGATGCTGTATATCAGGAACAAAAACAAAAGTTGCTGGAAAAGCTCAGCAGGTCTGGCAGCATCTGTGAAGGAAAAAACAGAGTTAACGTTTCAGATCTGGTGACCCTTCCTCAGAACACGTCACCAGAGCTTTTCCAGCAACTTCTGTTTTCATTGTTGTTGTTGTGGGGAGATGAGACCTATTTGGAGGGAGAGGAAGAGGGATCTTGGAGTTGCCAGGGTGGGATGGAATACTTATAGGAGGAAGATTTTGTGGTCCATTCAGAGTGAATAGGGGGCCCTTGAGGGAGTCACCACTCTGCAGGAGGAATCATCGCAAATGACAAAAAGTTGGTGATGAAAAAGTTTAAATTACAGGACGATATAGACAGGTTTGTGAGTTGGGTTGAACAGTGGTATATGGCACTTAACCCTAAAAGTATGAAATTTGGTAGATCTAATAAGGGAAGGGAGTACTCATAGAATGATAGGATCCTAGGAAGTACGGAGGATTGGAGGGATTTTGATGTGCATGTCCATAGATCCATGAAGGCAGCAGATAAGTTGATTATGAAAGCATATGGGATTCTCGCCTTTCTTAGACAAGGCATTGAATCCAAGAGCAAGGAAGTATCATGGAGCTGTATATAATATTAGTCAGGTCACAGCTGGAGTACCATGTGCAGTTCTGGTTGCCACAATGTAGGAAGAATGTGATTTCGGTGGAGAAGGTGCAGAGGAGATTCCCAGGAGTCTCAGGTTGCCTGGGCCGGAGTGGTTTAGCTATGAAGAGAGACTGGATATGCTGGAGTTGCTTTCCGTAGAGCACAGAAGGCGAAGAGGGGACCTGGTTGCGGTGTACAAAGTTACTAGGGGCATTGACAGCATAGATAGAGTTTCTGACTCACTGGGTTATCTCGTTGGAAATCAAGCCCTGCTCCTTGCAGGGTCATCACAAAAGTTAAAGATTTTAAAACGTACACAATGTTCCTCCATTTACCTGACTTTCAGACCCAGATTGATATATAGCATGGACTGTGTTTCTGTACTGAACAAGAATCATGACTTATCACAAGTAATTAGACTCTAGCCAAAGGTAAACAGTTATAAATTATCAACATATAATACTAATAAGTAAAACTCTAATGCCCTTGTAAACTCCCCTTGACATACACAGAGACAGACAAACAGACTGGGTAAAATACGTTATGGGCAGACAGGGAAAATTGGAAAGACAGTTCAATAGTTACTGTTCTCACATTCTGTTGTTGAGATGATTCAGATAGTATTTCTGCTGGCCAGCACACTTCTTCAATTATTTTCTCTGGATGCTTCCACTGATTGGTAAGAGACACAAGGTAGCTGACACACTTATAAAAAATCTTTGCCTTATCCTTTGCCAGGATGTTCAGAGGAGATTTGAGGAAAAGATTCTTCACCCAGAGAGCTGTGAATAAACTGGAAATCTCTGCCTAAAGGCTGTAGAAACAGGAATCTTTAAGACTTTCAAATTAATGACTTAGATGAAGAAAATAACATACTATAGACAAGTTTTTGGAAGGTGCAAAAAATAGGTGGGAAGGCAAGCGGTGAGGATGACACAAGGATTCTGCAGATGGATTCAGACAAGTTAAGTGTGTGGACAAAATCTTGGTAGATGGAATATAGCATGCAGTAATGCGAGGTTATGCTCTTTGTCAGGAAGACTAGAGGAGCTGCATGTTATTTAACTGGTGAAAATGTGCAGAAAGCTATGGAATAGAGTGCTTTGGGAGTCCTTATCCAGGATTTACAAAAAGCTAGCATCCAAGTTCAGTGGGTAATGTGGAAGACAAATGAATATTGGCCGCAATTTTAAACAGGATGCAGGATAAAAGTAGGGAGACTTTGCTAAATCTATGCAAGGCTGTAGTCAGACCATACCTGGAATACTGTGAACAGTTTTGAGTTCCTATTCTTATGGAAGGCAAATAGTATGTATGACTTCATAGCGAGAATGTTTAAGCAGGAATGTCTTGCTGCAATTCTACAGGGCCTTAGCAAAACTACACCCAAAGTATTATATAATACAGTGTGGAGATGGAGGAACAGAGCAGGCCAGGCAGCATCAGAGGAGCAGGAAAGTTGACGTTTCGGGTCGGGACCTTTCTTCAGAAAAGATTTTCTCCTCCAGCTCCACACTGTGTTATCTCTGTCTCCAGCATTGGCACTTCTTACAATCCCTGGAGTATTGTATGCAGTTTTGGTCTCCTTATCTGAGGAAAGATGTTCTGGCTATGGAGGGAGTGCAACAAAGATTTACCAGACTAAGTCCTGGGATGACAGGACTGATGTACGAGAAGAAACTGGATCAGTTATGATCATATTCACTGGAGATTAGAAGAATGAGAGGAGGGCAATCTCGTAGAAACCTATGTAATATTAACATGAGTGGCCAGGGTAAATGCAGTAGAGATGTTCCTGATGGCCAGAGAGTCCACAAACGGGGTTCACAGTCTATATCATAGGCAATTTCGGACTGAGGTGAGGAGAAATTTTTTCACCCAGAGAATAGTGAGCCTGTGGAAGTATCTACCACAGGAAACAGTTGATGTTAAAACATTGAATGTTTTCAAGACAAAGTTTGATATAGTTCTTAGGGTTAATGAGATAGAAGAGTATAGAAAGTTGGATGATCAGTCATGATCATATTGAATATTGGAAGTAGGCCAACTCCTACTCCTGCTCCTATTTTCTAAGTGTCAATAACTTCCCCAATAGTTTGGCCATCCGTTATTGTTAAAATTATTATTAATTTGAAGCATTTTAACTCTCATTTCTTACTGAATTTTTAAATTCTTGATAAATTATTATTTGCCTAGTGAGTAGCTTTTCCATGTTTCAGCGCATGTTGCCCAGAAATAATGGCCACAGTTTTGGGCACCATTGCAATTTTTTTCTCTGAGTCTGTAGAATTCCTTACAGGCTGTTGAGGCTGGATCATTATGTATTATCAAGGCGAAGACAGACACAGTTTTAGTTAGTCAAGGAATCAAGGGTTATGGGGAAGTGGCAGAGAAGCAGTGTCGCGGATTATTACATCTGCCATGGTCTTACTGAATGATAGAACAGATTCATTGGGTTGGATGGACTACCTCTCCTCCTGCATGTCGTGGACTTAAGTATTCTGATGAGCACTTGAAATATCATTGCACAAAAGGCTATGAACTGGAAAATGGGTTTGGAATAGATAGTGAAGAATAGAAACATAGAAACAAAGAAAATAGGTGCAGCAGGAGGCTATTCGGCCTTTCAAGTCCACGCCACCATTCAATACGATCATGGCTGAGCATGCAACCTCAGCATCCCATTCCCGCCCTCTCCCCATACCCATCGATCCCTTTAGCTGCAAGGGCCATGCCCAGCTCCCTCTTGAATATATCTAATGAACTGGCCCCAACAGCTTCCTGCGGGAGAGAATTCGACAGGTTCACAACTCTGAGTAAAGAAATTCTTCTTTATCTCAGTCCTGAATGGCTTACTCCTTATTCTTAGACTGTGACCCCTAGTTCTAGACTTCCCCAGTATCAGGATAGTACTTGCCCACTCAACCAGCCTGTCCAAGTCACCCTTCAGTCTCTTAGCATCCTCTTTACAGTGCACACTGTCACCCAGCCTAGCGTCATCTGAGAATTTGGAGGTATTGCATTCAATTCCTTCATCCAAATTATTAACATATATTGTGAACAGCTGGGGTCCCAGCACTGAATCCTGTGGCACCCCATTTGTCACTGCCTGCCACTCTGAAAAGGACCCATTTATTCCAACTTATTGCTTCCTGTCTGCCAACCAGTTCTCTATCCATGCCAATACATTACCTCCAATACCATGAGCTTTAATTTTCCTTACTAATCTCTTGTGTGGAGCCTTGTCAAAAGCCTTTTGATAGTCCAGATATAACAACATCTACTGATTCACCCTTGTCCACTCTACTGGTCACATCCTCAAAAAAAATTCCAGAAGAATGAGCTGAAGGTCCTCTTTCCATACTGTAAACTCTATGCCACCTTCTTGCCTAAGGTTTGAACAGAGTGACATACTGGGCTTCCTCCTGCCAGCCTGAAATATTGAAGCCAGGTAGGACGCTGTCTGTGAGTGGCCAATTACAAAAGGGCATGAGGGTAGCAAGAAGGCCGTTTTGGGAATTTTACAGACCGACTTTTACAAACCAATTTTACAAAGCTTTGAGGGAATCATAAAATTCTGTCCATGATCTGGGAAAAGGAAGAAAGAGGTCATATGGGGTAAAGTATTCTTAGAAGAACAGCTATACAAACATCTCTGAGCAATTTTACTGGTATATGAAGACTTGAGAGGGAAATACTTGGAAGTATTTCCGTTTGACCAAGAGGAATGCGTCTGTATCCTTGTCAACGATTTTTTAAATGTCAAAACTAATTCTCTATATTATTTGGTAGAAACTGTCCCACAAACAGTTGCAAGCTGTCCCACGTTTCTATGACAGATCCATTCCCTTTACTGGAGTAAATGACCATTTCAGTTGAAATGCTAGAAGATTACTTTGTTTCTAACCAATAACATCATTATGAAACCTAATTATTCACTAGAGCTGTCTTGGTTGCCAAAGGTCCTGAGTGATAAATGTTGGGTTGATCCAAAGTATGACTTAGGTGTGTAGGAGCAGCAATGTCATTACTGAATGATAGGAATTTCATTACTGAGCAGAACTAAAATGCTTTCAATATTCTGACACACAGAACTAACAAATAGAATTTAATGACTAAACAAGGACAAAGCTAATATCAGAGCTATTCTGAGAAACATGCCTCGAAGAAGTTATGTATTTGGCGAGTTGCTGTTTTCACAGTAATTGAGGAATTGTTCGTCTGAAATGTACACCAATAACTTTTATTTCTATAGTTTATTTGATTAGGCTGTACATTGTATAATAAAAACATTTTTAAGCAAACTTTTAACAACACACCTTTGTGGCAAGTGCAACTTGAACCCAGACTAATATCATTGCATCACAAAAGCCAAAAGCCCTAAATTATCATTTTACACCCTGATTAAAAGGTGTAGACATTGCAACATCTTTTGGAGAAAACCAAACTGCACCATATGAATGTAGAAATTTGCAATACATGCACTGTGCACCTCACTGTTTCCATAGATTACACAGGGAGAGGTTCTAAAATAGTAAGGAGGTGAATCCTGGGGATTGAAATTTAATACGAAGATCAGGATATGTGACTAAATTGCACCCTTTCCATTTAATGCAGGCAACATGCAAACATCAAACTGCCTGATAAGTCTATTGATTTTGGCATTTAGGAGAGGCAGTTGTTGGAAGCAGGAGGTATTGGTGCTGGATTAGTAATCCAGAAACCCAAGTAATGTTTTTTGGGACCCAGGTTTGAATCCCACCACAGCAGATGCTGGAACTTGTATTTAAATAGAATCTGGAATTAAAAATCTAATTATGACCTTGGAACCATGGTCATTTGTGGTAAAACCCACCTGGTTCAATAATGTTGTTTAGGGAAGGAAACCTGCCAAGTTTACCTGGAGTACCCGACATGTGACTCCATTCACAAAACAATGTGGTTGGTTCCTCACTCTCCTCTTAAATGTCATATCAAGGCAATTGTATTGCATCACTAAAATTTCTGAAAAAGAAGGAACTGGACAGACTACCTAATATTGACCTAGGCGCTGGAAACAATGGCAAACTCAGGCTAATGGAATTGCCAAAATATGGGGTCTGGTGCAGTACTGAGAGATCTATGGCACAAATAGTCAAGCAACAAACTGGCACCACTATCACTATTCCTCGACATGTCCTGTAGCCACTGGTAGGACAGACCCAGCAGATGTGGCAGTCAGGAAGTAGTTGCCAATGGAGTACTCAACATTTACTCTTGATCCCATGACATCTCATTGAATCAGGGCAACTACCCTCCTCAGCAGATGAATCAGCACTTTTACTGACCGAGCTTGTCAAGTCCTAAAGGAATTGGTTCTAGATGGTGAAGGAATGATAAGAGGGTATTTGACCTCATCATCAATTTGCCTGTCACAGATGCATTTGTCCATGACAGTATTAGTATGAATGACCATTGGTATAGTTCACTGGACCCGAAATGTTACCTCTGTTTTCTCCTTCACAGATGCTGCCAGACCTGCTGAGCTTTTCCAACAACTTTGTATTTGTTCCTGATTTGCAGCATCCACAGTTCTTATGGTTTGTTTTTAAGTGGCAAATAACATTCATGCCATACAAGTTTCAGTCAATGACCATCTCCAACAAGAGACAAACTAACCATCATGCAAGCACAGGCGGGTGGGACTAGTTTAGTTTGGTAATATGGTCAGTGTAGACTTGTTGGACCAAAGGGCCTGTTTCCATGACGTATCACTCTATGACTATGACTCTACTCAGTGGAATTACCATAGCTGAATTCCCCTTTACCAACATCCTGATGTTTACCATTAATCAGAAACTGAACTAAAGACTAATTTACTTAATCTTTTCTTGTTTAAAGTCCCCAATTCCTGGTATAGAGTCATAGAGTCATAGAATACAGCATACAGCATGGAAACAGGCCCTTAGGCCCAAACTGGTCCATGCTGACCATGGTGCCCACTCCAATTGCCTGATTTGGTCCATATCCCTCTAAAGCCTTCTCATCCATGTATCTATCCAAATGTTTTTTAAATGCTGCTATTGTACCTGCCTCAACCTTCTGTGCAGGCTAGGTGGATTGGCCATGCTAAATTGCCTGTAGTGTTCAGGGATGTGTAGATTAGGTGGATGGGTCTGGGTGGGATGTTCTGAGGATCGGTGTGGACTTGTTGGGCCGAAGGGCCTGTTTCCACACTGTAGGGATTCTATTAAAAAAAAGTCTTGCTTCTGGTACGGTGAGACTGTCCTATGCACAGAGATAGGGCAAACTGGGCCTGTATTCTCCAGAGCTTTGAAGAATGAGAGGTGTTCACATTGATGCCTACATAAATACTTGAAGGGACAGTCAGGGTAGATGCAGTTACGATAATCCCCCTGGTTGGGGAATCTAGAACTAGGGGCACAATTTAAAAATAAATGGATGCCACTTAGATCAGAGGTGAAGAGAATTGTTCTTTATTCAGAGTGCTGTGAATCTTTGGAATTCTCTACACCAGAGGCCTATGGATGCTTTAGTCTTTGAGCATGTTTAAAGTAGAAGTTGATGCACGTTTGATTATCAATGGCTTAAAGAAGTATCAGGATTGTGCGGGTGAAAAACATTGAAATGTTTGATCAGCCATGATTGTATTAAATAGTATGGCTGACTTGACTGAATGGTCTATTTCTGGCCTATGTCAGCATAAATCCTGCAACTCAGTTTCTCAAAGCACTGAGGGAATCACAATCTCCAAAGTCCTGACATCCAAAATGCCCCCCTCACAATCATCTCCCTTGTATGGCAGGACAAGCTGTAACCATTCTATGATTTTAGTAACTCATCTCATTTTTATTTTGAACGTATCCCTTTTCCCTCCCTTCAGACCCATTTATTCCAAAGTTGAATAAAAGGGTGAATAGTTAATCTGATTGCAGTTTTCCAGTCATGTATCTTTGTCCAGTTGCTGAGGGAAGTCTGCAGAGTCAGTAGAATAGAATAGAATCCCTACAGTGTGGACGTAGGCCATTCAGCCCATTGAGTCCACACTGACCCTCCGAAGAGCATCCCAGCCAGGCACACACTCCTACTCTACCCCTGTAACCCTTGCATTTCCCATGGCTAACCCACCTAGCCTACGCATCCCTGGACAATATGGGGCGATTTAGCATGGCCAATCTACCTAACCTGCACATATTTGGACTGTGGGAGGAAACCCACGCAGACACAGGGAGAGGGTGCAAACTCCACGCGGACAGTCGCCCAAGGCTGGAATCAAACCTGGGTCCCTAGTGCAATGAGGCAGCGATGCTAACCACTGAGCCACCGTAGTGTGAAGTCAAAGTGAAATTTTGGTCTCTTATTAGTTACAGAGAAATCAGTTCAATAAATGCATTACTATAATAACAGTTAACACTTTCATGACGCAGTTGTTATTGTTTGTCTGCAATATATCCTCTTTACCTTTAGGACCTGGCAAGATGATATGAGTTGCACAGATGTCTGAGGCAGGACCATGGGTTTCAGTGAAGGACAATGTCTGTACTTGGAGAACTATGATCAAACACAAGAATCTCCTCACCCACCCAACTTCCATTCTTCCAGATGTTTCTAACCTGCAAAAGGATGAAATGCAGCAGGACTCAGAACTGATAATTATGTCTGCTTCCGCGGTTGCTTTGTATTTGAACATTTGTGTAAAATGGATGATAATGTATTGACAGCACATTTTATATCACTCTCTTAAAACCAATGGGATATTGGGAAAGCAGTAAAAGGTTACTGCCAACTTGTTTTTTTTTTATACTATCACGCAAGGTCAAAAATCTATTCTTTTCATACCTTGCTGCAATGTTTCTAAAATGTTTTCACTTCAAGTGTAGGTGATCTGACATAACATCTACAAATTAGAATTTCCAATAAGAAATCCAAGGTTAAATTAAAGCATATTGGAAATCACAGAAAGCATTCTCCAATTTTATACAACTTAAAACATACTGACCAATTCACCAGATATTACAACAACTCATTACATATTTAACATTTCATTTATCTGTAATAAATCACCTGTGATGTTACTAAATTGCCAAAAGTGGTCATGAATTTCCCTGCCAATCAGCTTCATGACAAAACTAAACATATAAACAATCCTGATATTTATGAAGAGGAATGAAGATGACAGGGGTTGGAAAGTAGAAATCATTATGCAGATAGAAAACAGGTCAAACCTTTTCCCTGAACACCAAGGGCCCTGAAATACTTCTATCCTTGGATTTCTAAACTGTGTCCAACTTCAGTTTGCTTTGAATGATTTTTTTGTTTGTCACTGTGGAAAGGAATTAGGCCTCTTGCATTTGTCAAGGAGGAACCTGGTTTAGGACATATTTATCAAATTGGATTTTGTCTCGTTGCTTCCTAGGTGAAAACAAAAAGTGTAAGAAATGAATATTTATCCCAGCTCCCCAACACACTTGTGCACTACCATTAATATATGAGTGGCTTCCTTTCGCAGTATTGATCCCCATACTCCCAGGACTTAAAGGGGGATTGCTGCTGCTGAGGCAGGCAACGTGGAATGAATACTTTGAAATGTAAGAGCTGCCTTTGGAGAGATGCAATCATCAACAACAGCTTGAATAAGTCATTTAATAGAGGCCTGAAGTCCAAATTTCTCATGAGGCTTAGGCCTGTACAGTTTGGGGCTTGTAAAGCATATACAGTGTTGGTTCTTCACACAGAAATTTTCTTCCATTATATTTTAGAAAGAAGGAATTTCAATTCCAAACAAATGAATAATTTTCAGCAGATCTGGCAGCATCTGTGAAGGAAAACTCAGAGTTAACGTTTCCTTCACAGATGCTGCCAGACCTGCTGAGCTTTTCCAGCAAATTTGTTTTCGTTCCTGATTTACAGCATTCACACTTCTTTCAGTTTTTAAATAAATAATTTTGACAGGCTGCAAAGCTCCCTTTACTTTTTGCTTGTGTTGCTTGCCAATTTTTTTTTTACCCTTTAAACCTGTTAAAATTATTATAATGTCAGATGAGATCTCAAGGTGAAATGTTGCTTTACCTAATAACTTGATAGAAAATGACATTGTAATTTTACTGGAAATTGTAGTGTTTAAATATAAATGTAAAAGAAACAGCACTTGGCAAGATTCCATCAGGTGCAGTAATTCACCATCATGCATTAAATTTATTTTGTAGGCATTTTGTACTTCCACTATCTTCATCCAGCTGCTCGCAAGACTTTGTTTTGAATTAAATTCTCAGTTAGCTTAGGATTTTCCCCTTTGAGGCCCAGTTGAGTATGTAGCTGTTCATTTCTGTTGGCAGTTACTCTACATAAATAATACTTTACAATTTCCCGCTACTTTACTCAGTTCTATAAAATGGGGCGGGAAGTGATTACAAATGATTATACAGATATCCAAGTACAGAGCAGAACTTTGTAAACAACTTTCAGAAAATAAATTAACCATTATACACAATTTTGGATGTTATCTTAAAACATACAATTATGGTCCTGCTTCAGAAACAACAGTTTTCATTAAACAACACATCTGAAGAAGGATTTCACTCTGAAACATTAAATGCAAGCAGTAGCTAAAGAGCCTGTATGTCACTTTTTATTTAATACACACTTCCTTCTTGCAAATTAAAGTCAATCCTCGTGTTACAACAGTAAATACAATCTAAAGTTTTTGACTAAACACAAGATTTGCATTTTCTGAAACAATCATAGACAGCTTACCTCTCAAAAGAAGAGTGTAAAATGGAGGATATTATCATACATTCAGCTGGTACCCCATCCAGATCCCATCCTTCCACAGTGTTTATTCATTGTTGACACTTGTTTACTAGAGTTGCTTTTAATATTGCGTCAGCAACTCACATTGCTCACCCAGTGTGTTTAAAGGATTTAATTATATATCAAAGTTTTCTTTAAATTCTCTAAATTGCAATCGTAAAACAAATGAATGCCTTGTTTAAAGATTGTAGTTTGTTTAAAATTAATTCCTGGAGTAAGCAACATGAACAGTGTTCTTTATCTTGTTTAGAGACTCAATCCTTTTGACTATCTTTCTCTTTCTTCTCTTAGTGAGCCTCCTAGCGTATTTTCCTCCTAAGCCTACAGTAGCTTTCAAATATAGGAGGTTAAGAAGTGGATGAGAACAATGTGGGATAAGTGAAATCGACTGTTTCTCTGTTTCTTCTGGTAAGGGATCTGCTGGTCTCCACTTTAAATCACATCATAAGAGAATGGCAATGATTGGAAGGGAGCATGAGAAGAAGCAGTGGGGTCAAACACTATTTACTGAATAATTGGGTTGGGGGGTGGGGTGAACAGGGATTTCTTGCAAAAAGGTGCTCGTTTGCTTCCAATGCATAATGTCAGAGTATAATAGCTAAGATTTTTCCTTTTTGAAGCATAACAGGAAATATTTCTGTTTAAACTGCCATGGCAGTGGTCCTACAAGTATAAATAGATATTTTTCCTACTACTTGAGTACATTCTTTGAAATTGGAAGGTCACAACTAATTATAAAGTCATACAGCCATGGAAACAGACCTAATTCTGTGGACATAAAGCTGCCAAACACTGAGGACAATATTCAGGGGAAAAGATGAACCATCAGCTCAATATACAAGATTTTAGATGTTATCATTTGAAAACAGAAAATGTTGTGGTCCTGTTTTCAGAAACATGCCTTTCATGAAATGATGTTTCTGAGGAAGGGTAACAGCCTGGAAATTACAAAAATTTGAGGAGCCTGTATTTCAGTGTTTTTAATGTGCAGGAGAAACATACTGGCACTGATATTTCGATTTTTGTTTTATATTCACTGTTGGAATTCTGTGGGTGAAGGGACTACATGAGATGATTTGGATGTTCATCAGTCCTGTATCTTACTGGAAGTTTTTTTTTAAAATTATGCAGTGAAACAAAATAAAAGAATGACAAACGAGAACTAGCTTGGTGTACCTGGAAAAGGAGGAGCAATCTACCTGATGCCAAAAAATGAAGACCCCGTTATTCAAAATCAAAGTCAAAGTCAATGCTGGGAATGAAGTAAAATGATATACGAGTATGTAAACTATAATATTAATCCATTGCGTATATTAAAAATTGCTTATCAAAGTAATTACAATGATAGGCAAATGCAAATGCAATTAGAACTGGCTTTTATAAATAAAGGGTCCATTCTGGAATCAAAGTAATTTAAAATGAAAGGATTTAAAAGTGATTCACAGTCAGGGCCCCTTTTACAATTGCTCTGGGAACACACAATACAACTATGTCCTGTATTAACTTCTGCTGGGATGCTCGGGTTCAATTTTGTACTCCGTGTTATTAACCTTCGATGTGATATAGAGTCGAACTAAACCTATTGGAAAAAGTCTGTTTATTTAACAAAAGCCACGCAGTTTCCATGATGACACAAATAGTATGTTGACATAAGCTGATAGGGAACATAGTTTAACAACTGTTAATGTAAGAGACATAACTTAGATAATGTTTTTAGTAATAAATCTACTTCCATGTTACAGAGATTCATGGAATTTACAGATCATGTCAGTCCTGAATGAGCAATGATGAGCAATGCTTTAATGTCAAGGAAATAGAAGACCCTAGAAGGAGAGGCTTTAGTGCCAAATTGCATCTGTTTGGTTTCCACTGACATGCAATAACTCTGCGAATTCTTGTGAATTCAAAGAAGGTTCCTTCATTATTGGGTGAATAGTTGGTGGGGGGGGAGGGGAGAGGTGAAGTCCTGTTTCACAAAGGGCACATCGAAAACCATCTGCATTTACTGGGAATTCGAAAGGTCCTGCACAAGTATCTGATTTTGGGGAGATGCTGGGTACCCCTCAGAAAGAGGTTATAGTTGCCCCCATGACCTCCTCTATGAGGGAAATGCTTAACATAGTACAAAAGTAAAATTGAAACTGATGGGCAGTTCTGAGGCAACGATCGAGACTTTCGAATGGCATGTTGCCACCCTGGTGCCAGGGTCAGGGATGTCTCAGAGCGGCTACCAGGGGAATGTGAATAGTCTCCTGACACCAATATGTGGGTGAAAAAAGACATGAAGTCCCACAAGAGGAATTTACAGGGTTAGGTAGTAGATTAGTGAGGAAGACTACTGATGTTGTAATCTCTGGATTACTTCCAGTACCACGTGCTGCTGAGTTTAACGAATAGGAAGATAGGTTGGATGAACGCGAGGCTAAAGGAACGTTGGAGGAGGGAGGGTTTTAGATTTTTGGATCATTAGGACTGATTCTGGGGTAGGTGGAACCTTTACCAGCTGAACCTGGGAGATCCTGTCTGACTAATTTAATTAAGTTTTTTTAAAAAAACTAATTAAATATATCAATGAGGGCAATACAGTTGATGTGGTTTACATGAATTTCAGTAAGGTCTTTGACAAGGTCCCACATGGAAGGCTGGTCCAAAAGGTAAGAACCCATCAGATCCCCAAGACAAGTTGGCAAACTGGATCCAAAATTAGCTTACATAAAGGAGGCAAAGGGTGATGGTGGAGGGTTGTTTTTGTGACTGAAAACTTGTAACCAGCATTGTACCACAGGGACAGGTGCTGGGAGCCTTGCTATTTATTATGCAATTGTGTTAATTACTTGGATGTGAATGTACAAGATATGATTTTTAAGTTTGCAGATAATATGGACATTGGTGATGTTACAAAAACAGAAGTTGCTGGAAAAGCTCAGCAGGTCTGGCAGCATCAGTGAAGAAAAAAATCAGAGTTAACATTTGGGTCCGGTGACCATCCTCCACATTGGTGATGTTGTTGTTGGTGGGGAGGATAGTCTCAGGCTAAGACTGATATTGATTAGCTGATAAATTGGGCGCTGCTAGGCAGTTGGAATTTAATCCTGGTAACTGTAAGGCAATATATTTTGGGAGGACAATAAGGGAAGGATGTACACAATGAATGGTAGCTCCCTGGGAATACTCAAGAACAAGGGGATCTAGGTGTGTAAGTCCACAGATCACTGAAGGTGTCAGCACAGACAGATAGGGTAGTGAGGAAGGTATACAAGATTCTTGCCTTCATTGGCTGAGATATAGGATTTAGGAGCAAAGAAGTCTTTATACTATCTTTATAAAGTTATAGTTTCAACTTTATAAAACATTAGTTAGGCCACAGATGGAATACTCTATGCAGTTCTGGTCACCACACTATTGGAAAGATGTGACTGCATTGGAGAGGGTGCAGAGGGGATTCACCAGAACTTTGCCTGCAATGGAAAGCCTCAGTTATGAGGAGAAACTGGACAGGCTCGGTTTTTTTTCCTTGGAGCAGAGGAGGCTGGTGGGGATCTGATTGAGGCATACAAAGCTGTGAGAGGCATAGAAAGGGTAGATTGTGAGAATCTCTTTCTCATGGCAGACAGGTCTAAGACCAGAGGGCATATGTTTAAGATGAAGAGTAAGTGGTTTAGAGGGGATCTGAGGAAAATCTTCATCCAGAAAGTGGTAGAAATGTGAAACCTGGAGGCAGGTTCTCCTGCAACATTTAAGGAGCATATGGACAAGCACGTAAAATGTCAGGCCATTGGTCGCTTTCTAAATCAGCAGGGGGCTTGCATATCCAACAGTTGACAGACTAGCTTACTCAACGTCACGCTATGAGGGCTGAGAAAGTTTCAGACAAGCAAAATCTATACCTTTCACATTTTATTCCAGAAATTCCAGTTCAGGACTGAGATCTGGTCAACCCAACAGTCTCTTGCTAAAGGTATGACAGGAATGTCCAGTGGGATTTCAGATTTAAGAAGCCTCTTCATTTACACTTTTAAAATATGAAAGAAATATGAGCTTGTGAAGGATCCTATCAGAAAAATTAGCTTAATTCTTGTCACATCTGCTCACTTACCTGACGTATTTATTACATTCAGTTTTTAAATAGGTGTAAAGTGTCTAGTACATTTACATTTTTAGACTGCTGAAAGCGAAATGGTGAGTATTTTGAACACAGAAGTTTATTTATACTTTACTCATTGGCTAAATAAAGGTGGTGACAGACAAGTAAATTGTTCTATAACATGTGACACATAGAATTGCTTAAAGGGAAATTCCTACACACTTCCTTTTTCCCAATATTGTGGCTGTAAGGCTACTGTGATTCCATTTACCATTAGGAAGTACTGATTTTGAAATTTTATGTTTTAAGTAAAGCCCAAACATCAGGATAGCTCTCTGACTTAAACTGTTTGCTTGAACAGGATTACAAGAAATGCAGTTTCAATCTTCCCTTTCATTTTGTAAAGATTGCAGATTACTGAAGCTCTGGCTAAATGCTGACCTGTTTTATAATGCAACTGTCATGGGCTAAAAACCTGGCAAGGTCATTGAGTGCATTTCAACATCAACTTTTGACGTTTGTTGGATCAAATTTCTTGAGTTTCTTAATATGTTTGAATAATGACTTTCTTCAGTCAATCTTATAACAATTTGTCCATATTTTATACATGCTTTTCTTGAGATAACTGAATGGTTGCTGCTGTATAATCTGAAAACCAACAAAAATTACTTCAAGACAACACTGTAATAATTAGATTGTATAATTCACATTCTCTATTAATGTCACCATCTTTATTCTACATACAAAATGGAGCAAGAGTAGGCCACTTACACCATCAGCTTGGGCAACTATTGAATAAGGTCATGGCTAATCTACTTACTTCACATTCCTGCCTGCGACTGATAACCTTTCACCCTTCTGCTTATCAAGAATCTACTAAATTCTGCTTTAAAAATATTTAAGGATTCTGCTTCCACTTCTTTTCAGGAAGAGGGTTCCAAAGACTCCCAGCCCTCTGTGAGGAAAATAAGTCACATCACTTTATTTTTGTCTAAAATGGCTGACCTCCTATTTTTACCTGTGACCCCTAATTCCAGATGTTCCCACAAGAGGAATCATCTATTCCACATGCAACATGTCAAGATGCCTCAGGACCTTACATGTTTTAATCAGGTCACCTCTTACACTTCTAAACTCCAGCAAATGGAAGCCTGGTCTGTCCAACCTTTCCTCATAAGATAACACATCCATTCCATGTATTCATCCAGTAAACCTTCTCTGACCTACTTCCAAAGCATTTACATCATTAGGTAAGGAGAGCAATACTGTTACACAGTACTTAAGATGTGGTCTCACTAATGTCCTGTATAACTGAACCATAACTTCCCTACTTTTGTTTTAATTTCCTTTATGACAAATGATTCCTTTAGCTTTCCTAACTGTTTGATATACCTGCATTCTGATCTTTTGCGGTTAACGCACTAGGACACCTACATGCCTGTATGTGTCAGAGCTCTGTAATCTCTCACTATTTAGATAAAATACGTTTTTGTAATTCTTCCGGCCATAATGCACAATTTCACATTTTTCCGTAAGTCACTTCATTTGCCACATCTTTGTGTGATCACAATCTATTAATGTTGCTCTGTAGCTTCCTTATGTCTTCACAACTTGTGTTCCAACCTATTTTTGTGTCAACAGCAAATTTGACAACCACACCTTCGACCCTTTCATGCAAGTCATTGAAGCAAATTGTACAAAGGTGATACCCCTGTACTGCCCCTTGTGGTGGTGTACAAAACATTACATCTTGCTTACCAGAAAATGACCTATTAAGCCCATCTGTTTCCTATGAGCTAACCAATCTTCTAGACATACCATTATGTTTCCTGCTGCGGCATGAAATTTTATTTTTTGCTTCAAATGCCTTCTGGAAATCCAAGTGCAGTACACCTATCAGTTTCCATTTATCCACAGTATATGTTAACTTCAAGCGCTTCAATAAATTGACTAAACATGATTTCCCTTTGACTCTGCATGAGTACCTTGAACTTTTCAAAGTGTCCTGCTATAAATCTTTAATAAGAACTTCCAACATTTTCCAACATGACAGGTATTAAGCTGACTGGCCTTGTAGTTTTCTGCTTTCTGGCTCCCTCCCTTTTTGAATAAAGGAGTTACATTTGCTTATAACCAATCTAATGGAATATATGGAATTTGGAAAATTAAAAGCAATGTATGAATGGCCAGTCCTTTCTTTTGAGACCATAGGATGAAACCTATCAAGGTCCTGAGGACTTATCAGCATGCAGCTCCAACCAATTTGCTCAGTACTGCTTCCCTGGTCATTGCAGTTCTCTCAAGTTCTCTCCTAGTTTATGCAAACCACCTGCCATCTGCTTATTTCCATCATTAATTTCCCAGGTTCACTTTCTTTATGGCCAACACTCATTTTGTTAAGTCTGGTTTTTAAAAAATATCCATTGATATATCTATTTGACTGTACTAGCCAAGAAGTATGAAATTAATACATATCAAGGCCTAACAAGGCCTGGTTAACATTTCTCTGGTTCATTTTGAACATACTGTCACAAAATCACAGTGAGAGTGTAGAAGGCTATTCAGCCCAGTGTGTCTGTGCTAGCTCTCCAAATGAACAATTTAGCTAGGATCACTCTCCTGCCTTCTCCCTGCAACCCTGTATATATTTCCTTTTCAAAAATTCAGCTAATTCCCTTTTAGATGCTTTGATTGAACCTGCTTCTACAGCAATCCTCAGGCAGGGTGTCCTAAAGATGAAAAAGATTTTCTTCATGTTGCTTTTGCATCTTCTACTAATTATTTTAAAAGATGGTGTCCTCTTGTTTTTGATCCCATTATGAATGGAAACGTTGTCTACCTATTTATTTTGTCCAGACCTCTCCAGATATTTGAAATAACTTGTTATTTTTTTCTACTTGTACCAACAGAACAAAAACTGTATGAAGAAAATTCCATCCAACCTTTTAGCCAGATGTGGGGCCACAAAGAAATAAACATATAAGGTACTTTTAGTTTATAGCTGCTATAAATTGGAACAGATTCAGGCAATTGAAAACAACAATAAACTATTTAAAGAAATAGATACGGTAAAATAGTGAGATTGCTGTCTTTATGTCATATTGAAAGCCAAATAAAATCTATAGCTTAGACTGATCTAACCAACACAGTCTCTGTATAGCTCATTTGTTCTTCAAATCCATCATCTTGCAGATCCCTACCCTTCACAATGCCTTCATTTCCTTTGGCTCCATCTATCCAGAAATCTCCCCGGGTTGAAATTCCTTTTTTTTTTGCCAAGTGTTTTCTTTTCGGGAAGGGTTTCCTGCCATGCACAATAGCGATTTTTCTCATTCAATCATCTACCGCTCGCCTCATTAATTATATGTTTGGGATCCATTCTTAGTCAATCATGTGGCAACAGATGCAGAACTGTCACCACTACCATGACCTTATGCCGTGCCATGTTAAACCCTGCTGTGCACCTCTTCAAGTGTTGCAAGCCAAGAACTGCCCTTCGTAATCTGTGGCTACACTATTTATGTGAGCGAGTTGCAGAAAGGTAGGCTGACACCAAGCTTTGGAGAAAGGGACCTTGTGCTGGTGGCTGGGATGGTAGAGAGAAGGCCCACCTTCATCCTGTGGACCATCAATGGAGAGACCACGACCAGCCTGAATTTAGGTAGCAGACAACTGGTCTGGTAGAGAATGACTACAATAATTTAAACACTATAATGATGGATATGAGTTGACAGAAAATAAATAAAATTTTTGGAATTGCTGAATCCCTAACCATCACGGAAACCAATGTCCAATCTATAAACTCCACTAACACTTCTCATTGTGGCAGAAAGGTGGCCAACATCATCAAAGACACATCCCATCCCAGTAATGCTGTCCTACAACCTCTTCCATCAGGCAGAAGATACAGAAGTTTGAACACATGCATCAACAGGTTCAAAAGCAGCTTCTTCCCGGCTATTATTAGACTGATGAATGGACTCTTTAGCTTCAAATAATGTTGATCTTGTTAATGTTGTTTCTAAGGTTTTGGAGTAGATTTGTAGCTCAGGTTGTGGATGTTGTGGATGATTGGCTCGCTGATCTGGTTCGTTGTTCCGCAGACGTTTCATTACCCTGCTGGGTAATATCGTCAGTGCAGCCTCCGATGAAGCGCCGTTGTGTTTTCCCGCCTGGTTTTTAAACTCTGGAGTCCGCTGAGCTGGATTACCTCACTTCCAGTTTTCTTTCGCAATGGAGTGTATATGGGGTCGAATTCTATGTGTTTGTTGATGGCTTTCTTTGTGGAATACCAAGCTTCTAGGAATTCCCGTGCCTGTCTCTGCTTGGCTTGTCCCAGGATCTTGGTGTTGTCCCAGTCGAATTGGTGGTTCTCCTTATCCATGTGGATAGAGATGAGCGAGTATTGGCTGTGTCTTTTTGTAGCCAATTGGTGTTCGCGTACCCTTGTTGTTAATTTCCTTCCTGTTTGTCCGATGTAGTGTTTGTCACAGTCTTTGCAGGGAATCTTATATATGACATTGGTCACGTCCATAGTGGGAAGTGGGTCTTTGGTTCGGGTGAGCAGTTGTTGTAGGGTTGATGTGGGTTCGTGTGCCACTCTGATGCCCAGTGGTCGTAGGATTCTAGTGGTTAGTTCTGATGTGTTCCTGATGTAAGGTAGCGTGATGAGTATGTCAGGGCGTGTAGTATCTTCCTGATGTTGTTCGTGTAGGCATCTTCTGACCCAGTTTTTTGGATATCCATTATCTTTGAAAACCTGGAAGAGGTATTCTTCTTCTTTTTGGTGTAGTTCTGTGCTGCTGCAGTGTGTTGTTGCCCGTTTAAATAGTGTTCGCATGCAGCTTCGTTTGTGTGTGCTGGGATGGTTACTGTTGAAGTTCAGTACCTGGTCAGTGTGTGTGGCTTTTCTGTGTACTTTCGTTTGCAGTTCCACACTTGTCCTGCGCTCTACCATGGCATCCAGGAATGGGAGCTGTTTGTTCTTCTCCTCCTCTCTGGTGAATTTTATTCCGGTGAGGGTGTTGTTTATTAGTTTGTGTGTCTCCTCTAGTTTAGTCCGTTTAATGATGACAAAGGTGTCGTCCACGTAGCGTATCCATAGTTTTGGTTGGATTAGCGGAAGGGCTGTCCTTTCCAGTCTTTGCATCACTGCCTCAGCTATAAGTCCGGAGATAGGTGATCCCGTGGGTGTCCCATTGATCTGTTTGTATGTTTGGTTGTTGAACATGAAGTGGCTGGTGAGGCATAAGTCAAGTAGCTTCAGCATGTTGCCTGTGGAGATGGTTTCACTGGGGTCTTGTTCTTGTTCCAGTAGTGCTGTCATTGTTTCCCTTGCTAGTGGTATGTCTATTGATGTGAATAGGGCGGTAACATCAAATGACATCATGGTCTCTTCGTCATCTATCCTTATGTCTTTGATGGAGTTGAGGAACTTTTGGGCTGAGTGGATAGAGTGGGGTGACTTGTTGACTCGATGCCTGAGTCTCCTTTGTAGCCCCTTGGCTAATCTGTGTGATGGAGTGCCTGGTCGGGAGACTATGAGTCTAAGGGGTACTTCCGGCTTGTGCACTTTTGGGAGGCCGTAGAATCGGGGTGTGTTGGTTCCTTCGGGTTTCATTCTTAAGAAGTCTGTTTTGTTGATCTGTCAGGTCTGTTTGAATCTTTTTAGCGTGTAGAGGATTTTGTTACCTAGTTGTGGTGTCGCGTCAATCTGTACTTGCCGGTATGTGTTTTCGTTGGCGAGCAGCGCCTGTGCCTTTGAGAGGTAATTCTGTTTATTTAGTATTACTGTCATGTGCCCTTTGTCTGCGGGTCGTATTGTGATGTTCTTGTCCTTCTTCAGTCCTTCTAGGGCTTGCCTTTCCAATGTGTTGAAGGTGTTGAGTTCGCTCCTTCTGGTCAGTGTCGCGATCACTGTCCATCTTATGGTTTGTTGTGTTTCTTCATTGATGTTGCTGGTCCTCAGCGTGGCTTCCAGTGTGGCTAGGAATTCCGTTTTGGTGGTGTCTCTGTAGTTATAGTTAAGTCCTCGGGTGAGAACGGCTTTTTCCGTGTCTGTCAGTTTCCTGTCGGAGAGGTTTCTTATCCAGGTGTCTGCTCTGGTATTGTTGTTTTGGTGGGTAAGTGTGGCTAGCTTGTCCTGAAGGGTCTGTCTTTTCTTGGCCCTTGTGGCCTGTTGGCTGATGTTGATGGCTTGTTCCAGGTCTGTTGTCCAGTCTGGGTTGGTAGCTTCCAGGAATAAAGTTTTTTGGCGCGTAATTTCTCTGTTGTATCTGTGGAGCCGGTTGTGTGCGTCGTTTATGTTGTTCTTGCCTCACAGTGTAACCTATATGCCTCACTCTGTCTAAGTTTTTTTTTCCACCCTATGATCTGTACGTCCTTGCTTACTATGATCTGCCTGCACTGCTCGTAAACAAAGCTTTTCACTGTACTTAGGTACATGTGACAATGAATCAAGTCAAATCAGATCAATTCAAATCAAATCAATAAAGGGAGTCCTTACAGGAAATGTGGTAATATCTAGGCATAAGCAGTTCAATGGATAAGACCTGAGCATTAACATCAAGCCTTGATAGTAATGGGTTGACAGGGATGGTGATAGGCCACTGAACCTGGCAGAATCTCAGGGCCTCATTAACATCATATTGTGCAGCCTTTAGCTGGAGGACAGTCAAATGGATAGTCTGACAGATTTATCTTATGATGCTGACTGTGAGAATTATACTGTGGCATACTGACTGTGAGACATAACACACAGGCTGCACCATTATTGGATCCAGATTATGTAGAAAACAGAAAACCACCACTTTTTGTTTGGAAGTACTGGAAAGTTGGCGAGACTGGATACTGCAAAAACTTGTGCTTCAGAACTTGCTGCTTCCCTAAGTAAGCTACTTCAGTACAGTTACTACATTGTCACCTACCCGACAATGTAGAAAATTCACAGGTATGTCCTATACATAAAAGCCGGACAAATCCAACCCGCTCAATCTACTCGCGATCATCAGTAAAGTAATGGAAGGTACTATCAAGCAACACCTGCTCATCAATAACCTGCTCAGTGACGACCAGTTTGGGTTCCGCCAGGGCCACTCAGCTCCTGAACTCATTTGAGCCTTGGTTCAAGCATGGACAAAAAAGCTGAATTCCAGAGGTGAGGCGAGAGTGACAGCCCTTGACATCAAGGCTGCATTCGACTGAGTGTGGCATCATGGAGCCCTAGCAAAACTGGAATCAATGGGTATCAGGGGCAAAGTCTATGCTGGTGGGAGTCCTACCTGGCATATAGGAAGATTGTTGTGGTTCTGGGAGGTCAGTCATTTCAGCTGCATTGCACCTCTGCAGGGTAGTGTCCTCGATCCAAATACCTTCAATGGCTTCATCAATGGCTTTCCCTCCATCATAAAGTCAGAAGTGGGGATGTTCACCACTGATTGCACAATATTCAACACCATTCAAAGCTCCTCAGAACTGAAGCAGTCCATGTTCAAATGCATGAAGATATGGACAACATCAAGGCTTGGGCTCACAAATAGCAAGTAACAAATGTCAGACAATGACCATCTCCTATAAGAGACAATCTAACCACCGCCCCATGACACTCAATGTGTTGTCATCACTGAATCTCCCACTATCAATATTCTGGGAGTTACCATTGACCAGAAATTCAACTGGACTTGCCACACAAACATAGTGGCTACAAGTGCAGGCCAGAGACTAGGAATACTGCGGCAAGTAACTCACCTCCTGATTCCTCAAAGCCTGTCCACCATCTACAAGGTACAAGCTCAGAGTGTGATGGAATACTCCCCATTTGCCTGGATGGATGCAGCTCCAACAACATTCAAAAAGCTTGACATCATCCAATATAAAGCAGCCCACTTGATTGGAACAACATGCAGAAACATGTTGTTCACCACCGACGCTCAGTAGCAGCAGTGTGTACTATCTACAAAGTGCACTGCAGACATTTGCCCAAGCTTCTGAGACAGCACCTTCCAAACCCACAACCAGAACAATTGAGAAGAACAAGGGCAGCAGATACATGGGAACATCAACACTTGCAAGTTCCCCTCCAAGTCAATCACCATCATGACTTGGAAATATATCTCTTTTCCTTCATTGTTGCTGGGTCAAAATTGTGGAACTCCTTCTCTAAGGGCATTGTGGGTCAACCAAAGCAGGTTAATTGCATCACTCAAGAAGGCAGCTCACCCCAGCCTTCTCTAGCATACTCAGGATAGGCAATAAATGCTGGCTAGCTGCTGGTGACTGTATGGGTTCTTATGGTAAGAGTTGTCCCTGTGTGGTTGCCTAGCATAGACGGAAGTCGTAAGCCACATGTAGGTCTGATAGCTCTGTCAACAAGAAGCTGCGCTCTAGCTCATTGTGTTAACTTGAATGTAACAGACGTAGACCAGTATAAAAGCGTCAAGGATGCTACCAGGGCAGTGGGCATTCCCCAAGATTCTGCTCTGTGCATATTTTCACACCATAGAGATATACAGCACAGAACAGACCCTTCAGTCCATTTAGTCCATGCTGACCAGATATCCTAAATAAATCTAGTCCCATTTGCCAGCATTTGGCCCATATCCCTCTAAACCCTTCGTATTCATATACCCATTCAGTTGCCTTTTAAATGTTTTAATTGTACCAGCCTCCACCACTTCCTCTGGCAGCTCATTCCACATATGCACCACCCTCTGTGAGAAAATGTTGTCTTTTGGGTCCCTTTTAAATCTTTCCCCTCTCACCTTAAACCTATGCCCTCTAGTTTTGAACTCCCCACCCCAGGGAAAATATCTTGTCTATTTACTATATCCACATCCCTCATAATTTTATAAACCTCTATAAGGTCACCTCTCAGCCTCCGATGCACCGGGCAAAATAGCCCCAGTCCATTCAGCCTCTCCCTGAAGCTCAAGCCCTCCAACACTGGCAACTTTCTTATAAATCTTTTCTCAATGCTCTCAAGTTTCATAACATCTTTCCTAGAGCAGGGAGACCATAAATGCATGCAGTATTCCAAAAGTGGCCAAGGTGCAGTACAACCGCAACATGATCTATACTCAATGCACTGACCAATAAAGGCAAGCGTACCAAACACCTTCCTCACTGTCCCATCTACCTGCAGCTCCACTTTCAAGGAACATAGAACATAGAACATAGAACATTACAGCGCAGTACAGGCCCTTCGGCCCTCGATGTTGCGCCGACCTGTGAAACCAATCTGAAGCCCATCTAACCTA
>NC_063335.1:11198670-11269007 GCF_021869965.1 Rhincodon typus
TCTGAAACGTCAGCCTTCCTGCTCCTCTGATGCTACTTGGCCTGCTGTGTTCATCCAGCTCTACACCTTGGTATCTCAGATTCTTCAGCATCTGCAGTTCCTACTATCTCTGAAACTAATGTCATATTATTTTTATGCTATTGTTTCATTGGTTCTGTTTGTTTTATTTGATTATTTGGTTCCCCCATGACTTTGTTCTGGCCTTCTAGTAGTTTGCTCCTATTTTCCATCACCATTATATTTAGTACAACTACTTCCTACCCACTTCCTTTGTTATCCTTTCTGATCATGTTATAATCTGCAATATTTAGTTGCTGGACCTGTTCTGTATGTAACCACATACCTGTTACTCCTACCACATTTTGTTCCTTGCTACTGATTCTCGCCACCAGTTCCTCTATTTTATTTGAACGCTACACACAATATTGTTCAGGCAGTTTAATTTTTCTTTAGTCATTGTTCCTTTCACTTTGTCTTAAACTTCTGTATATTCTTACACTTCTGCTTTTTATAATTATATTTGTTTCCTGAGCATCTAAGTGTAGCATTTTTCTTTACATTGATCTGACAGTATGATCACAATCTAGTTGTGCATGAATGGATTGGAAGGCCCTGTGATTGATGAAAACACAAGGCTCATCACCTGGGTGATTTGATCTGGTTAGTGAGACCTTAAATTTTGAGGGAAGCTACAATCGGTCCAGACTGCAGAACATATTCTGCTGTCGCAAGCTGTCAATGCGAAAAGTAATAGAAGTTTTTTTTCTTGTGTTGGCTTCAGACACTTGCTTGGTGGAACAATGAACAGCAGATTGACTGATGTCCCTGACATTCCCTATGCTAGCTAAGAAGAGGTTTGGGGCAAATTGACTAGATTGACAAGGGATTAGGAGGCTAGATTTTAACCCCAAATATGGGTCAGCTGGGGGTGGATGGAAAGGAAAAGTCCTGATATTTCTCAAACATGAACGTGCCTCTGATTAGGCCTATTCCAGTTTTAACATACGTCAAGGAGACAGTCACCAATCTACTCACACGAGGCCCAGTCATAGAGCCGTAGAACTGTACAGCAAAGAAACAGACCCTTTGGTCCATCTCGTCCATGCTGACCAGATATCCTAAATATATCTAGTCCCATTTGCCAGCATTTGGCCTATATCCCTCTAAGCCCCTCCTATTCAATTCCTCATCTAGATGCCTTTTAAATGTTGTAATTATACCAGCCTATACCACCTCCTCTGGCAGCTCATTACGTACATGCACCACCCTCTGTGTGAAAATTTTGCCTATTATGTCCCTTTTAAATCTTTCTCCTCTCACCTTAATCCTATGCCGTCTCATTTCAGACTCCCCCACCCTGCGGAAAAGACCTTGTCTATCCACTCTATCCATGCCGCTCATGATTTTATAAACCTCTATGAGGTCACCCCACAGCTTCCAATGCTCCAGGGAAGAAAGGCCCGAGCCTATACAGCATCTCCTTATAACTCAAGCCCTTCATTTCGGCAACATCCTTGTTAATCTTTTCTGCATTCTCTCAAGTTCAACAACATCCTTCCTATAGAAGGGCAACCAGAATTGTATGCAGTATTCTAAAAGTGGCCTCACCAAGGTCCTGTAGAGCTGCAACATGACATCTCAACACCTATACTCAATATACTGACCTAAAGAAGGCAAGCATGCTAAATGCCTTCTTCAACACCCTGTCCACCTGTTTCTCCACTTTCAAGGAACTATGAACCTGCACCCCAAAGTCTCTTTGTTCAGCAACCCTCCCCAGGACCCTGACATTAAGTGTATACATTCTGCCCTGGTCTGCCTTACCAAGATGCAATACCTCATATTTATCTAAGTTAAACTTTGTCTGCCACTCCTTGGCCCACTGGCCCATCTGATGGTGTACCACTTTTCTCTGAGATAATCTTCTTCAAGGTGAATGGGGTGCCAATCAAGGGAATTTGTGGATGGTACAAATTGCTCCCATTGGTAGTGTTTGTTTGTGAAGGGAGTAAATATTGAAGGTGGTGGATGCCAAGCCAGTAAAGTAGGCTGCTTTCTTGTGGATGGTGCTGAGCTTATTGTGCGGTATTGGAGCTGCACTTATCCAGGTAAGTGGGAAGTATTCCATCACGTTCCTGAATTATGCCTTGTAGATAGTAGAAAGGCACCTGCTGCTACGAGGTCAGTTACTTGTTGCAGAACTGCTAACCTCTGACTTGCTCATGTAACACCAGTTTTTATATGGGCTGGTCAATGGTAAATCCATGATGTTGAAAGTGTGGAATTCAGCAATGGTAATACCATTGAATGTCAATGGTTAGATTCTCTCTTGTTGAAGATAGTCATTGACTGTGATTTACATGGTGCAAATGTTACTTCCCTGTCTTCCAACTTTTGCAGTTCTTTTCATTGATAGCAGTCTAGAATCCTTTTAAATGTGTTGTAAATGGTTTCCTTTTAATTGACAGCAAGTTGAGGAGGTACGATAGAAATGTCAATTAGGTTGAGATACGCCTGTCTTTAGAGCTCATTTCCAACCTTTTTCTATCGACACCCTCCCATTCCACCTTTACCCCATCAAATCCTGGGCCGCCTCCAGTGCTGCCACCCGCAAACTGGAGGAGCGACACCTCATATTCTGCCTCGGGAGTCTACAGCCCAATGGCCTAAACATGGATTTCACCAGTTTTAAAATCTCCCCGCACCTGGCCTCATCCCATGTCCAAACCTCCCTCTCACCCCCACCTCCTTGACCCGACACAACCTGTCCATCTTCTCTCCCACCTATCCGCCCCTCCTACCTCACTGACCAATCTCCATCACTCCCAACCTGCACTCATCTATCACCATCCCAGCTACCTTCACCAGCCCCATCCCTCCTCTCTCTATTTATTTCCCAGCTCCCTTCCACATTTCTGAAGAAGGGTCCCAACCCTAAACGTCAACTTTCCTGCTCCTCTGATGCTGCCTGGCCCTGTTGTGTTCCTCCAGCTCCACACTGTGTTATTTCTGACTCCAGCATCTGCAGTTCTTACTGTCTCCCAATTTCTGGTAGGTGCCTGGTTTGCAAATTCGAGGACCTCTCAATGATCAAAATGGCTTTATCTCCATACTACTACTGGCTAAGATATTGTGCCAACATAACAAATATGATTTAATTCTTTCTTGCAGCATTAAAATAAATTGAAATCCGTTTATTACTCATGAAGCATAAACCTCGACTGTAAGTGCCATTCTAAGAAAAAGGATTCTAAATTAAAGAGAAGGGAGCAATGGGCTTGTGTATATTTAAGGCTGAGATAGATTCTTGATCAGTAGGGAAATCAAAGGTTACAAGAAAAGACTGGATAGTGACCATGAGGAATGTATGATAGGACATGCTCCTATTGAAAGGCCTACTCCTGTTCCTATTTCTTATGGTCTTATTGTTTTTGTTACATTTTAAAATTTAAGAAAATAACTCACTTAAACTCAATTTTTGCTTAAACTGTATTTAGTATTTAAGTTCAGGTTTCAAACCCCATGTCTTTCATCCCAAATTTCTGACATTAGTTTACTAACACTAAGTTTGACTAGAATATTAAAACACTGCTTATTATGTTAAATAAATATTTATATCTATAAACAAAAATGAGTGTAAATGTAACAATAATTGATGACCTTTGATGTTTTCTTCTATTCTATATGTTGGCATGGATTCAAGATGTAGAACTATATAAAGGGAGAAGTTAGTAGAAAAGATAATTATTTTCAGAGAAGTTACTTTTGGCTGTTCACTCAATTCACCGAAATGATTCAGATTTCTCTCTGCACCTACATGGTAAGTGCTGTACGGACTATTTCTGTTTATCATTAGTTCTTTCAACAGGATCATATGACAAAATGAATATGTATTCTTGTCACTTGTAGTACAGTTTATTAATAATGTTTAACATGAAATTGTTAATTTCAAGTCTGTAGTTCAAAAAAGTTTGTAGTTAAATTAATGACGATGTCATAAATTGAAAAGCAAGACAAAAGCTCTAACCAAGAAAATAAATCTGTTATCATATGTTTACTATGCAAACAAAGTAAATTTAAAACTAAATTTAAAAATAAAAAATTTTATTGTTAAACATGTCTTTACTCAAATGCTAGTCAAAATTGTACCAATCTATTAGATAATGTAAAGTCAAAAACATTAAGGAGGTAAGGGCATTCAGGATGCAGCTGAATGCTAGCTTGGATATGTCTGATTATTGGATGGCTGAGGTTTAATAGATTAGATGTTCTTCCTTCAGCCTTGACTTTTTCCAGTTCTATTCTATCTTTGACATTGCTATGTCTGATCAGAAACTGTGAATTTTATCTACGTTTGGACTGACCTTTATGCACTGTCTCATTTGCAGAATGAAAATTTCAAAACAGTCATTAAAACATCAAGTGCTGGATTGTCTCCAATGAACTGACTAACAAAAAGTAAATGACAACTACATTTTACAAGTTATTCATTCATTAATGTAATGATTAGCCCCTTAATAGTCATTAACAGGATCTTTGACAGCTCCAGTCAAATTTCCTCTAACTGTATCATTTATTTTCCTTGCATGGCAATGATAGAGGCTTCCTTATCTTTATTTTCCATCCTTACAGGGTCCAAATCCACCAGTATTTCCATCTGCAATATAATTTCACCAGCAAGTTTATATGTTTTTCACTTTGCTTTCTACATTCCAAAAGAACTCATCCTTCCAAGATACCTTTGTTCCTATTGCCACCTATCCTATTTTCCATACCTTTTTCTTGGCACTTCCATTTGCAACATCTGACCATTTATCTCCTCCTAAATTCTTATCTAGGATAGCAAACACTGGTCTTATTTTTGACAACAATTTATTTCTATTTATTACTAACTGGTGTGCTGTATTTATTGTGAATCGTACTCTCCTTTATACTGGGTAGATCATATTAAGGTTAGGTGATTGCTTTGAAAATACCTCGGTTCTGACCACAAGTGGGATCCAGGGCTTCCCAGTTCAAATAGTCATCCTAGTTTCATTCTGATCTCCCTACCATTGGCATTCTTGACTATTCAGAAGTAAGGTAAATATAAACTGAAGAACAGCATTTTAAGACAACAAGGTGCAGGGCTGGATGAACACAGCAGGCCAAGCAGCATCATAGGAGCAGAATTTTAACTTTGTTCTGGAAACTGTGTATGTCAGCATGTATGTAACTTCAGTCTTTATCTATGCTCATCATTTTCAACAATGCAGTTTACTGACCATCTTCATGTGCATTCTGATTTTGCTTTGAGTTTCGCAGTCCTTTCCTCCTTGTGTATATAGCTTTATTTAAATCTGACAAGGCTAATTGCCTCAAATATTCCTTGTGTTAATAATTCCCACTCTCTGGGTAAAGAAGTTTTTGCTGGATTGATTGGTATTTATTTTATATATATGGTCACTTGTTCTGGTGTTCCCAGTGAGTGGCAATACCTTCTGACATCTACCTCGTCTTACTTTTCATAATGTTAATCCTGTATTTTCACTACTGAGTTAGGAGCACAGATTTGGGAGATCACACAGAACTGCCATCCCAGCTCAGGAGAAATGTCCCAGAAGGTCTAATTTTCATTCTAGGTGGCCCAGTCTTCTACAATGAGAAAAGAAGCTGCAAGGTGTGCAGGTGGACTGTATGGAAGGCCTGCATCAGCACACTAGTACTGTATTGAAATTTAATAAAACATAAAACATCACTGCAGCCCCACTCACAGCCTTCTCACACATACCCCATTTGTGCCAACTCAAGCCAACAATGCACCCACTAATCTCTGTCTCTCCTCATAGCCGCATGCCAAACTATATCCGTCTATTCATTTTGCATAGACTCTTATACCCTCTGCATCAATCTATGCTCCATCCTATGACCCTTTATAGACCAATTCCAACTTAGTGCCAACTTATGCCAAGCAAATCACAACCCTTCGCTTTTACATCTACCAAACCAACTGATCTAGTCTCTCCCACGGACAGATCACAACACCAACACAGAAATGAGATAAAATAAAGTTCTATAAATTAAATTTCCTAAATTTCTGAAGCAGACTTTACTACATTAACAATACACTCATTCATAAAACCCATTTACTACATTTACATTTCTTCAACTTAATATTGCCTTAGGACACAAACATTTCATTCAAGTACACAATCTGTATTAACATGCAATCTAAACTCATAGTGTCATATCAAGAGTCCTATAACTACTTGTAGCTGTTAATCAAATTGGAGGCACTTTGCTGCGATAATGGTTGGTTATGAAATCTGTAATACAGCAGTAATAATGAGAGCCCTCAGGTATATGTCAACAAAAACAGTGATATGTTAAGCAATTCTTCCTTTTAAACATGACAGACCTATTTCTTGAAAGATTTAAAGGGCTGTCTAGAAAGCTTGACAATGTACTTTGACAGATACTCTTGACAATTTTGTCACATCTTCTTGACATTTTTGAAAAATCCACTTACTGGTCCTCTTGACACTTTTAACTTTTGACAGATTTATTCACTGTTCAAATGAATGATAGTAAATAGCTTATGCTTTCAATTTTAATCAAATTTTTGCATATATTTACCATTTCTAAATGGTACTTTGCCTTCCCTGAAGGGCACCTGATCTTTACCACAGGATTCCTGGGACCAGATCCCCGTTGGGTACCTTACTTCTCCAAGTGATACCCTGGCTATCCAAGCAAATCTACAAAACTTGCTCTTAACGGGTTCAATCTGCACACAATTTGTCATTAACTGTTGCACAAGCCCAGGCAGTGTGGTTCTCCATTTGATGACAGTCAATTATATTTCATTTTATTTTGCTAGAGAAAAGCAGAGAGGACAAACACGTTGGCTCACTAGGACTACGACTTTGCCATTATGCAGGGCACTGTAGACTGCACAACCATGCAGGCCAGTACCCACTATTCTGGCAGATGCATGATGTCTTCAATCTGTAGCATCCCACTGTGGTCATGGTATTTGAGCCACCATAGCAAACTGAACTTGTGGTTACCAGATAATAAAGGCTATCATCTGAGCACAAGGCTCGTGCAATGAAACCTGTGCTGCAAATAAAATGTGGTAGAACCAACAAAAAGTATTATTTTTAACTGCCTAGATTGTTCTGAAGGAGTCCTGCAGTACCTGGCAGAACAGGTCAAGATGTATCCTGGTCCATTACATGTAACCTTACCACCATAAGGGGCAGCCCTAGCTACCAACAATACGATAAATACTTCAGGAGCATGAAAAGGAAGGAGGAGCAGGAGAAAGAAGGTGGAGGAGGGTGACAAGATAATAAATAGACATCCAAACCATACCCTTTCTGCCTTGAGCAGTGTTCAATTACTGCCCTGTCTCTAACTAATGTTTTCTTCCAGATTTTATCCCTCCACCTGAAATTCTTTCTCCAAAATAATAAATGAGGGCTTCAGCAGCAAATGGACTGAAAAAGTGTCAAAGTCTGGATGATGTTAGGGAGGTGGAAATTAGTGATTAACATCATAATCACGTTGTTAGAAGTTCATCTCTGGGTCTAGTTTCTTCCTAAACTGTTACCAGGAAAAAGCTGAAGTCAATAGGTAGGGAATAGATTTTACAACAAAGACTGAAAATATTAGTTGCAGTCTTTCCAATATTTAACTCTTGGAACATTTTGCCCATCCAATTGACGTTGGACAATACTTCAGCTAATTGGAAGAGTTGAGAGAAATTGATCATGTCGTACATCTGGGTGTCATCAGTGTGCATCAGAAATTCAATGTCGTAACTTTGGATAATTTTACTGAGGGGCATCATATATGTGAGAAATAGGATCAGACCTACATTAGATCCTTTGGGAGTACCAGTGTTAATAGTGCTGCCTACAATTAGATAGATAAGAATGGAAACAAGTGAATGTAGTGCCACCCAGCTGGATGACAATGGGGAAGTGTTGAAGGAGGATGGTGTGGTCAACTGTGTTGAGTAATTTGTGGCTTTGATTAGGGTTATTTTGGTAATGTGGTGAGTAGAAACATGACTGAAGGGATTCACTTGTGGGGTAATGATAGCAAATTTATAGGAAAGACACAGTACACCTGAAGAGACAGAATTGTTAACAATATTGACTGACAAGGGGACCAGGAGAGGTTGTCAGCAGGTTGGTAGGAGTGAGGTAGATCGAGGTAAAAGTAGAAATCGTGGTTAAGGTGATTTCATAGAAGATGGGAGTGGAGATAGCAGAGAAAATAGAGATGGATTTGAGTTGCATGCTGGATGGGAACAATTTTAGAGAAGATTGGTCCATTGGGCTGGTGGAAGTTTGGGAAGTGACAGACTCTGCTGACTGCATAGTCTGATTCTTAGTGACTTTGAAATTTGTCAGCTGCTCACCCTTATTGTGGGATGTGAGGGTAGGAGAGATAGGGGAGAGGGGAAAAGAAGCTGATGGCTTCTTTTGCATTCCAGCTGGACTGAAGAGAGAAATCAATCATCACCATTTGATGTTCAACAAGATTACAATCAAAAACTGACCTAGATCAGGCATTTCAATATTGTGTCTAAAAGTGTGGGTGACAAGCTGCGAATTCTGTGGTGAGGTGAATAGGTCTCACCTCCTGTTTCCCTAAAATTTGTTGACTGTTGACAAGCATAGGAATGTCATCTGGTCAAATTTGTCTACATTTTTCTGGCTCCAGCAACATTCAAGGATCTTAACAGTATCCAGGACAAAGTGGCCCACTTAATTAGCATCACATCCATCACTTTTAACATTCAAGATCCCCACTACTGGCACACATTGGCAACATCATGAAGCATCTACAAACTATATTGTAGCAACGCACCAAATCCCTTTCAACAACACTTCCAAACCTGCTAGCTGGTAGAAGTTGCAGGTTTGGGAGGTGCTGTTGTAACTGGGAATACAATTGCTGTATGCTATTTCCTTCACAGGAGTCAGGATATTTAACCATTGCCAGTATCACACACTTAGGCTCCTGCTGCCTCTGGTTGTGTGATACTTTGTCCTGAAAGAGACAGGGAAGCATGTCAGTGGGTATAGTGCAGGCTGTTTGAGTGAGTTATGGTTGGATAGCTGGCATTGTGAGATGTGGGTATGAGGCTTGTAGTGATGGGTGAGGCTGAGGCGGACCATATAGATGTCAGTTATGGTTATTGATTGATTAAGAATGTTAGTAATTGAGTGACAGAGCTGTGTTGAGATGAGCAACCTCTGAGGATATGTCACTTGGCCACTCATTGTGAGATCATTGAAGGAGAAAATTACTGTAGATGCTGGAATCTGTACTGAACAAAAATGCTGGAAATCACAGCGGGTCAGGCAGAATCCATGGAGAGACAGCAAACTAACGTTTTGAGTCTAGATGACTAGTTCTGACAAATAGTCATCTGGACTCAAAACATTAGTTTGCTCTCTGTCCACAGATGCTGCCTAATCTGCTGCGATTTCCAGCATTTTCTGTTCAGTTGAGATCATTGAAGTTCTGTGGATTTGCACTCACATGCTTGGGGTTGACGTTGACCTCAATAGCTATCTGCTCCTGCTGTCTTCTGGTGATCCAGTGCCGTTTCAGTTGCAGGATACCACTCCTCTTTTGCACATCCTCCATCAAGAAAGAAAGACTTACATTTATATAATACCTTCACTACCTGAGGATAAGCCAGAAGTTCTTTACAGCAAACCAAATATCTTTGAAGTATTGTAATGCAAGGAACATTGCAGCCAATTCTATACACAGCAACTTTTCACCAACAGTAATTGTGATGATTGAAACAAGGTCAGCCAAGCGGGGCTATTAACCTGGTTCAATCCAGGAGTTCTGGCTGACAGACATAAACGGGAATGTCGGGGGTTCTGTTCACTCTGAGAGCTGGCTCTAAGGAAGCTGGATTAGTGTCAAGTACTATGCACATGTAAGTAATGGACGACTTAGATATTGGTCTTCATGGAGTTATTTCAACAACATGATAATCAATCATTAGTGCTGTTGATTGAAAGGCAAGCATTAGCTAGGGTTCCACAGAAAGATCGCTTGCCCTTTTTTGCGTAATGCCATGGGATTTTTACCACCCACTTGGCAAGGCAGAGCGAGCCTCAGTTTAACATCTAATCCAAAGATACCACCTCTGCTATTGCAGCACTCCTCAATACTGCATGAAATGTGAGCCTAGAATTTCTACTCTAGTATTGTGAATGCAAAACTTTCCAAACTGCAGGCAAGTATACCACCCATTGAACCATGGGTGACCGACACCTCCAGACAAGTGTCCAAAAAACTTGGAGCCTACTCTCTTCCATATTGTCCCAGGAAAAAAAAATAAATGTAGAATATTTCCAGAACCTGCTCCTGCCATGTTGTACATCCCTATAATGTCTGCAGATGGGCTTTAAGTAATGCTGTTATCATTAATTGATGCCTATCCCCCCATAACTTTGGGTCCTACCGAGATGTTCAGTCATTCAATAGCAATTAGCACTGGTTTCATATTGTCATCATGTAAATTAGCAAGCAGCATGAAGTTAGCATTGTTCTCACAACAGATTAATTGGGCATTGTGTTCCCATACTCATTTTAAGGTGCTATTGAATTTAGCCCTTCTGTTCTTTGTGTACAAGATGCTGAGAGGCATAGATAGAGTGGATACGCAGAGACTTTTTCCCAGGGTGGAAATGACTATTACAAGGGGGCATAATTTTAAGGCGATTGGAGGAAGGTATAGCGGAGATGTCAGAGGTAGGTTCTTCACACGGAGAGTGGTGGGTGTGTGGAATGCGCTGCCGGCGGTGGTAGTGGAGTCAGATACATTAGGGACATTTAAGCGACTCTTGGATAGGCACATGGATGATAGTGAAATGTAAGGTATGCAGGGTAGTTTGATCTTAGTAGGATAATAAGTCGGCATAACATCGTGGGTCGAAGGTCCTGTACTGTGCTGTACTGTTCTATGTTCTATGTTCTGTTCCTAGTCATGAGTCAACTGTACAATCCCTTTCCATTTATGTAGGATTTAGTCAGTTATAACTGTTAATTTACTCACTTCAAATCTATTAACTTCTTCACTGAGACTGAAATATCCAGGGCTGCTTTTACCTATCTTTGTAGGAGCCGATCAACACCATTGCAATGGACTCACTATTAAATTTATAATCCACTACCGTATTCCCCTCAGTATTTTCATCATCTGCGACTGAGGGCTGCTGCCTGAAACAAATTGGAGTCTGCGGGATTCTGGTAAGTTGGGCATTGATGACGCACTGCATGTTTATGGAATATTTTTACTGATCTTTAAACAGACAAATTCTATTATAGACACTCCATTCATTAAAACCAAGTGAAAAAGCAGGAAATGGGCCAAAAGTTAAGCCAGGAGGAAGAGGGCTGCTCTATGGGCATTATGAGAATCACTACCACCCTCGGCTGTTTGTACTTCACAGTTGCAACGATCTGTTTATTTTTTCCGATGTTCCTATTTTCCTGGCCAAATTAAATGTTACAAGTTTCACCACTGACTGCCCTGCATTTACACCTTAGAATTGTCATCAGGGTCTAATATCGAGTGTTCTTGCTTCACGCAGAACAATGGGAGAATATGAAATCCTGCCAGTTGGGTCTGTCAACCTCTATAGTTAATTTTGTCATCTGCTTCCTTCCATCAAAAGTGGGTCTGCATTGAGAGTAAAGTTTTGCAAAATTGATCCAGTGGAACCCATTATGTTTTAAATTAAACAAAGCAAGTCACCAGTTGATAACACCTCCTACCATTATATTGTATCTTCTTTTTTTGAGTTACCTGTTGACATTTTTCTTCTTCTAATGTTCTCTATTTCACAAGATTTTATGAAGCATTTATTATTACTTTATTATTTTATGAAGCTGTTATCTTTATTCCACACTGCCAATCCAAAGCCTCCTGCGGTTGTTCCTTTTTGCTCAATTCATTCATAACGTTACACAACTTTAGTTTCTCCCTAATGATAAGTGCCAAGCGCAGGGAAGATTGCAACTAACTTTCCTGTAATGTCAGATGTGGTTCAGTGGTGAGGGAATGAATTATCATTTAAGCTGAAAAAACAGAAACAACTCAATGATGAAAAAAATTACAGGTTGTTAAATGACCTTTTTGCCTGATGAAGCGGACAGGGAGGTGACATGGAAAGCTTGAGTGAACAGGATTTTCCTTATTGCTGGGAAATGGAATATTAAGCATCCGAGTCACTAACTGGTGTACTATATGTCGATTTTTATAGCACAAAGTGACTGCGAGCCACACCAATTCAGCAATGGAGTGGCTCACATCCTTGCGAGCGCGTGTTGGACCCCTGCACAGATGGAAAATCTGACATGGGGAAAAGGTTTCTCGTCAGCTTGCTCAAGAGTTGTCAAGAGACCTGTGCAGTCTCTTCTGGGAAAGCCTGATAGACCATCTGTCATTCAGGCAATTATGAAGCTACCAAAGGGCCTGTTCCTGGAATCAAAACCTGGTGGTGGATGTCTCAACCAGCCAGATCTGCTGGCCAATCAGACAGCATCATCGCTTGAGTGCCAAAGCACCACAAAGGAGGCCATGGCAGCTGCTGGAATTACACCCTCGGAGTTCCAGAGTCACAGAGAACTATGGACGATTTGCTGTGGAAAGGGAAGTGGGCTTCTTGGGTTAGGTGTACAGGGAGAGGTGGACAAGGAAGACTTGGATAGCTCTCAGTGGGCACACTCCTGCCCTATGTCCAGTCACTCAATCAGGCACTGAGTAGCTTTTTATCAAGAGACCCTTCCTACAGACAAGCTGCTTGCTCAGGTTGACCTATCAGGAATGCTACATGGCGATGGGGCCTGCTTGCACTTGGGTTAATCCCAGCAGTAGAAAGCTTGAGGCTCTTTCTGGTTCTGAATTGGCCTCTTCACAGGACCTCAGTTGGTGCCGTGCCAGAAAGGTCATCCAAGGGCCTTCACACGCAGGGAATGGAGTCAAAACCACTAACTCACTCAACTAATAACCTTCCCACCACACAGCTAACTTCCTTTAGTAGCAGAAGATGCCTCTTTTTTAGATCTAGTTTTTATTAAAGAAATTCATCCAGTAGTTAGTCAACTGTCTCTCTTGGGAGGCTGAACCAAGAAACCACATGAATCACTCTGGATAAACACAACTCTGTTCTCATATATCATTCACACATTCACCCAGTTAAAAGTGCTCTTGGATACATCTAATTCTCTCCATCTCTGATCTCATTCTGACCTATCTTACTCACTACCAGGTCAGTTGAGGGTTAGCCTTCTGGTGCAGTTTGACAGGAATTTAGCAATGAACTTCCACTATCCCCATGATGGCAGAACACGATTTGATTTTGACTTTTGCCTATCAAGTTTAAGTCCACTCCCCTCCCTCTCTCTTCGCACTCTGACTGAAATTTGCCTTCTGACCTATGTGTGGTTCTAACGTACATCATTCTTTGGCATAACACTGCAATTAACATTACATTTCACAGAGATACATTTGCATCATTTCTATGGGAACGTATAAACATAATCCAGCTGCTCTAGTTGTTTTGCTTGGATTTAAAAAATTGGACAGTATATCAGCGGATCTTTTACAACAGAATAAGATAGGTTGACAAGGAGCTGATGGTAGAAAAGCTATTACACTTTAGCAAAAATAAGTTCTTTGATAAAGGAAAGGACTAAATGATTAAAACTTCTGTGTAAAGTCCAGTTGAAGTGTGAACCAGTTTTTAAAAGATCTTTATAAATTCACATTGTATGTTTTAATGGCTCATTTCTCGATGCTGAAATTTTATTCTTTGTTATCTAATCTCAAGGGTAATTTCCTGTTGTTTTAAAAAAAGCCAAAAGTACACATTAACCAGGAGCATTTTGTACTTGGAAGGAGATTGCACCCTTTGATTGAATGGAGCAGGAGCTGAATGAAGAATGTAGGATAATCATGTTACGTAGATATTAGATAGATTTTGTGGGGGTCAGGTTGATAATGAATTGTCAGTGTTGTGACTGAGGCTGGAGAAATGCATCATCATTTTTGTCTAATGACTCTGCAGGGTGCATCATAAAATAAAATTAAAAGCAAAATACCCCACGGGCTGGAAATACTGGAATTTCTGAAGAAGAGTGATACCAGACTCGAAATTTTAATCCTATTTCGCTCGACATAGATGCTGCTAAATCTGCTGAGTTTCTCCAGCTTTCTCTGTGTTTGTTATCAAATAAAAATACTTCTTCCAGTTACCAGGATGACCGAGATTGAAACAAATATATCTGTCAACCAGGTTTCTTAATAAACACAGTTAAAGGTTAATTATCAAAATAAATCTTGTTCATTAAGATGCAGTAATTGTTTGTTATACACAATCAGTTATATAGATGTATAAATATTATCCTTGTAAATATGTACCCCCCCACCACCACATGCAAGCATACATACACTCTCTCTTCATGAAAAGAGAGAAAAAACAAATTTCTTTGCAGAGAAATTCAGAGGCTTCTGAAAAACAACACTGCTCACTGGGTTATTCTGGAAGAGTAGTGTATAGCCTGTTGCTCTGATGTTCTGGTACATGTGGTGAAGTTAATAATTGAGAGTGATTCTCTCTGAAATTTTACAGATACAGCTTTTTCAAGAAATACCATATTCAGGTATTCTTTCAATCACTCTTTCAAAAGTACAAATAAATTTCTCTCTGACTAAACCAGAGATTTTTCTTTTCGGAAATGGGAGAGATTAGTTGTTAAGCTTGTCTATAGCAAGCTTTCCTCCAACTCAGAACAAAAAAAAAACAAAGTTCTGAAGAACGGTCACTGGACCTGAAACGTTAGCTCTGCTTTCTCTCCACAGATGCTGCCAGACAGATGCTGAGTTTCTCCAGAAAAAAAAAATTTGTTTTTCTTCCACTGCTCCATTCCAACTTTCTCTTTGGCTTTTCTCAAATTCAATCGAAAAAAACAAACAACTCCCCAAGTTGATCACTTTTCAAAAAAGCCCCAGTGGGATCTACAGCAACGCAAGCAGTTATCACCAGCCACGTGATTTTTAGGAAGCCTTGTTAAATAAAACCCCCAGTGTCCATAGCAATTTTTCAATAATGAACGAAACCACTCTAGATATTCAGGTTTTACTCCATAAAACCTGAAATAAATTCCTTTTTCCACAATCCTTCAAAACCTAAATCCTTCACGCCATATTAAATGTATTAAGAAACATCTTCATAGCATTGGCATTTTCATCTCAAACCCATTGCAACCCAGGGATGTCAGGCACACATAGGTTAGCAGAAACCCTGAAGTTGCCTTCTGTTAGTCAGTACACTGATACTTTGTTCAGTTTAATATATTGTATTCACTGATCATACTGCAGTTTCCTTTACATTGAGAAGAGCAAACGGAGATTGGGTGACTACTTAGAAGAGCCACTTACTTTAACCCACAGCTGTAGCCACATTGTTTTGATCCCATATGATTATAATTCTCCACTTTGCTTCCAATTTGACATTTCTTTCCTGGTATTGCGCAGTGTTCCAATGAAGTATGTTGTAAGCTAGATAAACAGCATCCCATCTTTCAATTAGGCATTTTAAAGCTTTCCAGAGTCAACAGCGTGTTCACCAATATCAGACCATAATCTGTTCCCTCTATATGTTTCTTTTGCTGCCTTGGTTTTTATTTCTCTTGTTTTTTTTTTGTAAAATAACTACACAGAGGCCGCCACCAAGTCACCCTTTACTTACATGTGCATAGTACTTGACACTGGTCTGGCTTCCTCAGTTCTCAGAGTGAACAGAACCTCTGACACTCCTGTCATGGCTCCCTGATTGGACCAGGATAACAGCCCCAATCAGGGAATTCATATTCTATGATGTCCACCTGGCTGACCTCATTACAAAGCTGCACTCTGCTTTACTTTTGGACTCATGATTCTGTTATTCACAATTCTTTCAGACAAATCTTGGCTTCTCATTCTGAATTTTTGTGTCATTTCTTCTGTGTTCTATCAGGTTGCAGACTTTCCTTTTTGTTCTTTTTCTCGCTGTCTGAACCTCTCCTCTTTCATTTCAAACCTACAATTTCTCTAACCTTTCCTAGATCTGATGAAAGGCCATTGGTCTGAGACACTGTCATGCTTTTTCACTGGAATTACATTGGTATTTACAATCCCAAATATGCTATATGTTTGTGATAAGAATCTTTGACTGTTACCATTCATGGGCTTACCAATACCACTTTTTGGAAAATGTATGAGGCCACTCTTGCATGGAATTTGACAGGTAATCTGATTCTGGGAGTAATCAGATAGGTTTGTCATTGACCATAGTGATAACTGGGTACACATTGCTCAATAACACATTATTAGCCTTTAAGGGTGTACTGTACTGCCACCTTTGGTCAGAGCATTCCAGCAGGGAGGCTACAGCCACAGGATTAACATTGAGTAGGAGCAATAGGACTAAAGGAAAGGCATAAAGAGTTTTCTGAAGAGGTAACCGAGAGAATGGATAAGGGTAGGGCAATGGTCGTTGTCTATGTGGACTTTAGGTACCACACAACAGACTAATCATGAAGCTTAGATCACATGGGATCCAGGATGAGCTAGCTAATTGGATTCAAAATCGGTTTGATGGTAGGAAACGGAGGGTGATGGTTGAAGGTTATTTCTTGGACAGGAGACCTGTGACTAGTGGTGTGCCACAGGGGTCGGTGTTGGGATCTTTATTATTTGTTATTCACATAAATGATCTGGATGTGAATGTACAAGGCTTGATTAGTAAGTTTGCAGTTGATACAAAATTAGGAGGTGTTGTTATTAGTGAGGAAGATTATCAAAAATTACAGAGGGATCTTCATGAAATGGGGATGTGGGTTGAGGATTGGCAAATGCAATTCAATACAGATAAGTGTGAGGTGTTGCACTTTGGAAAGTCAAGCCAAGGTAGGACTTATACAGTAAATGATAAGATCCTAAGGAGTGTTGTGGAATAGAAGGACCCAGGAGTACAAGTGCATAGTTCATTGAAAGCAGCGTCACAGGTAGACACGGTGGTGAAGAAGGCATTTAGCTTGCTGGCCTTCATTGGTCGAGGCATTGAGTATAGGAGTTGGGATGTTACGTTAGTTATATAAGTTGTTGGTGAGGCCGCAACTGGACTATTGTGTATAGTTTTGATCATCCTGTTATAGGAAAGACATAGTTAAACTGGAAAGTGTGTAAAGAAGGTTTATGAGGATGTTGCCAGGACTTGTCGGTCTGAGTTATAGGGAAGGTTAGCCAGGATAGGACTTTATTCCTCAGAATGTAGGAGAATGAGGGGTGACCTTATTGACGTGTATAAAATCATGAGGGGCATAGACAGGATGAATGTGTATAGTCTTTTTCCGAGGAATGGGGAATTGAAAACTAGAGGGCATAGGCTTAAGGTGAGAGGGGAAAGATCTAAGAAGCAGAGAGTGGAGCGTATATGAAATGCGCTGCTAGAGAAAGCGGTTGAGGCAGGTACAATAGCAACATTTAAAAAACATTTGGATAGGTACATGGATGGGAGAGGTTTGGAGGGAATATGGGCAATTGGAAGTAGCTGAGTGGGCACCATGGTCAGCATGGACCAGTTTGGGCCAAAGGGCCTGTTTCCATATTATGTTACTCTGTGACTCTATGACTCTTGGCCCTCCTTTGTGTTGCCTGTACTCATTCTGCCCTATCATTCTGCTGGATAACAGGGGCTACACCCATGACTGCAAGCAAACAGACTGAAACTCTAAAGTCAGAATCAAGGCTTTAAGCCCATTTCACATCATTCTCTGTAGACTGCAGCAACTTTAAATAGCCCAGTAGCCACTTCTACAAACTCAGCAATAAGTGGTGCCTGAATTTTAGGTCCTACTATGGTCCAACAAAGATTCTGTGTATAATTTTAACATATTTTAACAGATTTCCATTTTATTTCTTCAGATACTAACCCAGTGATTTTTGTTTGTATTGTGATGGCCTCATTAATCTATATTGCTACTTTTAGTGATTATTGATCACAATCCCCCACTATCAACATCCTGGGGTTACCATTGACCAGAAGCTGAACTGAACTAGTCATACAAATGAAATGGCCACAAGAGCAGATCACAGGCTAGGAATCCCATAGCAAAGAACTCACTTCCTGACCTCCCCAAAGCCTGCCCGCCATCTGCACTGTACAAGTCAGGAGTGTGATGGAATATTGCCCACTTGCCTGGATGAGTGCAGCACCAACAATACTCAAGAAGTTTGACATCATTGAGGACAAGGTAGCTTGACTGATTGACAATGCATCCACAAAGATTCACTCCCTCCATCACCAACACTCAGTAGCAGCAATGTATACCAACCACAAGATGCACTCCAAAAATCCTCCCAGGCTCCTTCCACAGCACCTTCCAAGCCCATGACCATTACCATCAAGAAGGATGAGTGTAGCAGACACATACCACACTCTGCAAGATCCCTTCCAAACCACTTGCTACCCTGACTTGGAAGTACATCACCGTTCCCTCACAGTCGCCGGGTCAAAATCTTGGAACTCCTTCCCTCAAGGCATTGTGGGTCAACCTACAGCATGTGGACTGCAGTTGTTCAAGAAGGCAGCTCACCACCAGCTTTTTGAGGGAATCTAGGGACGGCCAACAAATGCTGGCCAGCCGGCAATGCCCACATCCTGTGAGTGAATAGAAAATAAAAATTCCTTAGCTCCTTGTATCTTTCTTAGGCTATTATTGTGCAAGAATTACATGGCGTTGTTATTCCTGCTATCATAACGGACAGCTTTGTGTTTCATTGCTTTGAGATTCATTTACCATCAACATTCCCACTTTGTATGTTTATGAACATCTTTTATTATCTCGATTCATATGAGCACTCATATTATTGAAACTTTTCACATTGTCTTTAATTGGGACCTGACCAGCAAGAGGCAGCAAACTGATTTGAAACTCCTGATGTTTTTGACTCAAGTCAGGACAGTTAATGATATAAGGAAATAGTTCAGTCGGTTCCTGGCACAAGAACATCCAGTTGGTTTTGAAGCATCGGTATTCAGTCAATGAAAACACCACATTTGCCATAAGCATGCCAAAACTTGTTTCATTTATTTATTGATTTTCTCCTTTTCTTGCTGACATCCATTTCTATAGAAGATAGTGCACTTTCCTGTTGTTCAACCAAGCAGCCATTGTATAAATAAAGATATGCACATATTAGATAACAAGGTGTAGAGCTGGATGAACACAGCAGACCAAGCAGAATCAGAGGAGCAGGAAATTCTGAAGAAGGGTCTAGACCCGAAATGTCAGCTTTCCTGCTCCTCTGATGCTGCTTGGCCTGCTGTGTTCATCCAGCTCTACACCTTATTATCTCAGATTCTCCAGCATCAGCAGTTCCTACTATCTCTATGCACATATTAGTTATGTTCTAATGCCAGCCGATGTGATTGCTGGTCAAGTCAGATCACAAACTGAAATTTGCTTTGATATACCATATTGTCTTTTAAATTAACAAGGTTGTCTTTCACTGGAAAACAAGCATAGGCTGCTGCAGATCTGGTTTTAACAATAAAACAAAAGTTTGTAATGCAAAAGAAAAGATAAAATAGAACAAACAAAGTTATTTACATATAACAATTTGTATGATTTTAAAACACACAGCAAAATACAATATTCCATCTATCCCAGCAGCATCACTTTACAGTTCTCAAAAACTATAGTGAGTTGCCTTCTCTATCACAACTATAAATTTATTTGTAACTTTCAATTTTTGGTATTGAAAATTTAGTAGTCTCTTTCTTGAGTTCTTACACCACTGAGTTTAGTCTTTCTGTGCTACTTCAGGGTTTTAACCAGACCATTGTGGTCTGGAGCTAAAAAACTAAAATCCTTACACTAACGTAACTTATATCCTAACCAGAACCACCTCCTTTCTCTAGGTGCAAATGTTTCATGCATCTAACTTCAGCCAGAACTTCTGCAAACTAAAACCAAAAGCTTTCCAGGCTCTGTGTTTTACCCCTAAGCAAAAAGAAAAATCAATTTCTGATCATCCCAACTGAAAGTAAGCAAATGTTGTTCAATTTACACTGTCCTCTTGGAAAATTCTCTCACTGCAAACAAGTTCCCCATACCACTCAAGGAAGTCTCTCTCTCTCATACTTTTTACAAAAAAATACATGACTTCAGAAATACTGACAAGTTAATCATTAAACCAACTCATACATACAGACAAAAATCCATGTGCAATTGGTTTAAAATCTAAACTCTAAAATAAATAATATATAATTAAATAAATTACACACTTTGCACCACAGCAGCAAGCAACCAGTTATAGCTTGTTTCACTGCATAGCCAGTATGTCTGAGTGAAATCTCATCAGTAGCTAATGATTAACCAAATTCATTTCTAGGAAAAGTCCCAAAATGCCAAGCAGATGTGGTTTGACATTAACCTGTATAACTTCAGGAGAACAATATGGACTGTACCTCAGAATGAAGAGAGGAGAGAATATATAGCTGAATAAACTGTATAATCTGTTCAGTAGAAAGTTTAACATGACAAAACTTAACACTTTATTTTACTTTTCAGCTTTCCATTCTGCTGGTAACACAGCTGATTGATCACATACAAATGGAATCCTTCCTTATCCCTGTCTACCAGCATTGGGATGATGAATTGGCTCAGTATCACATATGTGAGCAATGCCCTCCTGGTACCTACAGAAAGACACACTGCAATGTAGAAAAGAGGACTGAATGTGCATCTTGTCCTGATTCACATTACACAGAATATTGGAATTACCTGGATGAATGTCAATATTGCAACATGTTTTGCAAAGAATATCAGCATGTTAAACACGAATGCAATAGCACTCGCAACCGTGTCTGTGAATGTATCGAAGGTCACTACTTTGAATTTGAGTTTTGCCTAAAGCACTATAAATGCCCACCAGGATTTGGTGTAAAGAGGCTTGGTAAGCAATATATTAGTATTTAGAATTATACCATGCAAAATATTCAATTTTTTAGCTTGTTTTTGTTGCTGGTTAAAATATATTTTAATTCCAAACTCCCCATTCAGATTGTTGCCATGTAATATTTTTCTGTTGGGATAAAAATATTCTGAGTCACACAAGATTGTCATTACTACCGTCAAAATTACGCTATTAGCACATGCTATGACTCAGAAGGGCTAAGCTGTCCTTAACAAGATTGTTTCCATCTCCCCTCTCCCACCTTTGCCAGACTCACACCCTCATTCAACTCCATTAGAAATTGTTTGCCAATGCTGTTTCTAACAGTGGTGTTTGAACTGAATAGACCAGTGCACAGGGGGAAGAAAATGGGTGGAAGATGTGGGAAGACTGACTCTCGATACGCTGACTCTTCTCTGGAAGTCATATTGAACGTGGTGAGGGGCTGAATGGATGCCATCCATCCTGGAGAAAGAGAGCAAGAGATCAACTCTAGAACTGAAGCAGACTTGCTTGGAATTTGTAGAGGCTGTGAGCAGCAGGAGTATGATGCTAACAATCTGGAGTTGGCACCAAAACTGTTTAATCATCTTATTAGGTCAGGAAAGGTGAGTGACATATCATTTCCAGACCCTCACTCTCTGACCTCGTGCTCAGAACTCCTCTGACAGACACACCTGGCAGTTCCATGATTTATTTCTTTTCTCCAGCAACCTGCTCAAATCTCCATCTGAGCCAGCAACATTCATGCTCACCTAATGATCTCTGATACCCATCCCTCACGGTCACCATCCAGCAAAGTATTCATTCCATCCTCTCCACTTCTCGCACTTGTATCACTTTTCCTTCTCTCATTGCAGAGGAACAGCTGATGATTCCAGGGAGAGGTGGAAGGCCAGTGCTGGACCTGCAGCAGTTGCCACCAGGACTGTATTAGAGGAGGATGCACTGGAAATTAGCAGAGTGGCAAACAAACTTGACATCTGTGATGGAGAGATGGTGATGACCCAGAGAGCTGGTGATAGCATTAGAAGATGCACTGTCACTTGCCACTTACCTGTCACACAGATTGAATTGGTGTCATCACTAACTAAATTGTCATGATATACACTATGTTGAAATTGTGGTTATCTCAATACCAGCACCAACTCATGCTCTTCATCTCCCACAGGTTCCTAAGTGTGGCAGAGGAAATGATCTTGGACTAACCTGAGGAGTCTTCAGATGATGTCAGGCACTCTGAGCATTCACTGTCACATGACTCATTTGTGTCTGCCACCTGATACACACTCAGATTGGTGGTTCCTGCTTAATAGATAGGCAACCTGATGAGGACTGCACCATATGTGAGCAGGACAAGGTGCTGAAGACAAGGACATTGAGGAATGACCCCAGGACAATTCAAATTCTAATTGGCTGGAGCAGCAAAGGGAAATGCGTGTGCCTCTGTCAGTATTTCCAGAGGCAGTGTGCACCTTTGGAGAGTGATTGGAAGAGTCCATCTCTAACATCAATTCCGTGATCTCTCTCATGTATTTGTGCTGTTTTTCACTTCTGTTGAAAGAGCATCCACCAGCGTGGGGAATCAGCTGTGCCTGGTCATTGAGAGGATGCTGGCCCAGGCAATGGCCTGTATGCTCTGACTGTCACTTCACACAGGACGGAAGAATGTGTCATCTTGGAGGGTCAATGCTATTGCAGCTGAGTGCTCTCTGCTTCTTGACTATCAGAGAACAGCATGTGGATGATGAGAGGGAAGGTAAAAGAACTGGTGCAAGGCAATGGGGACTCTTCTCAAGGAATTCTCATTTCCCATCACTTGTGTCTCCCCCAACCCTGGACAGAATTACACACGTTGATGCCTGCCCTGGTGAACAACTCTGCCCCTGCACAGGGGCAGGTGGGACCATTGGCTGTTTCCAGAACCTACAGGCCATCTGCTACAGGCATCTCATGTCAGGCAGGAGCATTTGGAGCAGCTGCCTATGGTTCAACCGAAGCCAGAAAACTTTGCTGGTGTAGCAGTAACAGGGAGGTGGAAGAGGAAAACTGAAAGTCTGGCCCAGAATGATGGAATCATTTTTGGAGCTTGAACTCAACTTTCCAGGGCAAACCAATTAAAATTTACCACTGAGCTCTGTATCCTATTAGGGCCAGCAGGATCACTATCAAAGAAAGGTTTCTAATTGAAGAGCATAGGTAAGGAAAGCTCAGCAGAATTTTGATTTTTGAGGCAAAGCCAACCTCTGGAATAGAGAGGTCTGCAGGGATGGCTGCTTCTTGGCTCTCCCCTCTCTGAGGGGCTATCTTTCCATTCTTTTATGGGATGTGGTGCCAGTGGCTAGGATAGCATTTACTACCCATCCCTTATTGCCCCCTTTCCAGCTGGCTGTCTATCTCATTTGCTCCTCACCCTCAACATATTGAAAGCCGACAGCAGGGAAGTGCAGCTCAAAGTGAGTAAAGTGCTAGGCAGGCAAGATGCCTTACAAGAAGACGATTAGCTGACAAGCAATACAGACAGCCTCTGAGAGAGGAAGTGCTCTGAACAGCTGCGTCCCTCCTGACAGAGGCTTCAGTTCTTCAATGTAACTGATAAAAGCCTGTCAGCTTGACTGATATAGCTAATTTCACAAGGCCCACATTTTGATAAGTTACTAACAGGTCAGGAAATAGGTACAATGCTTGAAAAAGCTAGGAGTTACAGCTAAAGCAGCTTTTGGTTGGCTTTTTACCACCTCAATGATTCCTTAACTACTAATCCAAGGATTTTACCTATTCATCTTCAAAGACACCTCAGGGAGTGGCAGAAGAAAATGGGACCATTTGGGATCTTCCGCAACATCAGTTTCCAGAACTTTCTCGCACTACTTTAGTCTACACTAGCCCGTGACAGCCTGAGAAAATTCTATTCTTAAAAATAAAACGATAGTTGCGCAAAGGACCTGTTGTTGTTTGTCAGTCCCGAGTATGTAAGTCTGAACTTAATGCAATTGAAATGATGAACGTTTCCAGCCAGTCTGAATGTTTTAACTGATGGGCTAATTTAGATTAGTAGGTGCTTCAGCCAACCTCCTATCTCGGGGATAGGGGCACGACCACTGCACCACACGAGCCCCTTCTGGCTCCCCTTTAAATGCATCTATGTCATTCACATCAGCCATGGTGGGAAACTCTAACCACTCTGGCCAAGAAAAAAAGTTTCTCTGGAATTGCTCACTAGATTACTTAATTGATAAGAAATTTTGCCAGGATTACTGGATGCTACAGACTAATTCTATTACCGTTTTAAATATTGCCTAGTGAAGTCAGCTATTGAAGAAATTGTGGCTTGTTTTGTCTGTATGTTTATGACTTTCCAATTTCTTTCCAGGAACTCCATATTTCAATACAGAATGCATGAAGTGTCCAAAGGGCTTTTTCTCAATGAACAGGTCTGCCATCCAACCCTGTCAAAAGCACACAAACTGCACTGCACTTGGCTTGAAACAGATTCTCAGAGGAAATGCATTTCAAGATAATGTGTGCCAGTCATGTCAGGACAGTGAGGCACCAAACTCAGTGTGTTCTGACCTACTTTCAAGGAAAGGTAAATATATTTGTCTCCAGAGGCGTACATAAAACACCACTTCATAACATTTTATCTTACGGAAAGTATCATGATTAGAAATATTGACAACTAGTTTGAATCTCCATTTATTCAGAAGAAGTTAATGGCCGACTTAAATACCAAGTTGAGACATTCATTTAATTTAAAACCAATTAATCCAACATGAAGTATGTGGCATGGTCAATGAAATTTAATTTTTTTCATAGAATAGACTTTTCACAGAATCCGTACAGTGTGGAAACAGGCCCTTTGGCTCAACAAGTCCACACTGACCCATCCCCTATAACCCACCTAGACTCCACATCCTTGAACACTACGGGCAATTTAGCATGGCCAATCCACCTTTTTGTGAGTAAATTTGCAAGTCCACCATGATGCAGACTACTTACAGAAAATGCAAGCTATGCAATATGTGAACGCAAATTTGATTTCTATCAGAAGAGATTGGAGAACTACATTAGGGTGGGTCACCAAACTGGACATGCAATTTTTGTTTTGTCATAAAAGCATATTAGTCCAGAAAGACTCAAAAATTCATTAGCTTGATCTTTAACATGCTGCAGTTTAAAAAAAAAAGTCATGGGATGTAAGCATTGCTGGTTATATCAGTTTTTATTGTCTCTGTTTAATTATACCTGACAAGATGGTAGTGAGCTTCCTTCTTGATCCACTACAGTCCACTTGGTGTAGGTACACCCAAAATGCTGTTAACAAGGAATTGCTAGCATCTTGAGTCAGCAACACTAAAGGAATAGCAATATATTTTCAAGTCTGGATGGCGTGTGGCTTAGAGGTACACTTACTGTGATAGTGTGCCCATGTATCTGCTGCCCTATCCTTTTAGATGATAGAGGTCATGGGATTGGAAATTGCTCTCTAAAGGAACCTTAGTGAATTATTGCAGTGCATTCTGTAGCTAGTACCAGAGCCTGGAACAGGGGGCATATGTCAGGTTCTGGGGCTCTAGGGAGGCCACTGTGATCAGGTTGGGGGCTGGGGACTGAGATCAGTGGTAATACTGGGTTGGTGATTTCTTTTCCTGTCCCTTGATAGTACACATAATTGCCACTTTTCATTGAGGCTGGAGGGAGTGAATTTTGGAGGGGTTTGCTAGAATGCCAGTCAAATGGGCTGCTTTTTTTTCCCAGAGGATGTCAATTTCTTGAGTGTTTTTGGGGCAGCACTCACCTGGGCAAGTGGAAAATGTTCCATAGCAGCCTGATTTAGGTCTTGTAGATGGTGGACAGACTTTGAAGAGTCAGGAGGCCAGTTCACTCACTGCAGAATTTCCAGCTCTGACCTTCACTTGTAGTCACAGTATTTATATGGCTGGTCTAGTTCAGTTTCTTGTCAATGGTGGGTCCCATGATGTTGATTGTGATGGTATTACCATTGTCAAAGCAAGATGTTTGTATTCTCACTTGTTTGCGATCATGCATGGCACATATGAGGCGCAAACATTAATTACTGCTTACTAGTCCAAACCTAGAATATTGTTCAGGTCTTCAACACAGTCTACTTCATCATCAGTCGTGTAATTCCTCAGTCTAATCCATCTAACCTTTCCTCTTGATAGGGACATAAATTTAAGCGAAGGGCCAGAAGGTTTAGAGAAGATGTCAGGAAACACTTTTCACCCGGAAGGTGATGGGAATCTGGAAGTCTTTGCTTGGAGGGCCGATAGAGGCAGAAACCCTCATAACATTTAAAAAGTACTTAGATGTGCACTTGTGCTGCCAAGGCTATAGGCCAAGTGCTGGAAAATGGGTTACAGTAGTTAGCTGGCTGCTTTTGACTGGTGCAGAGTTGATGGGCTGAAGGGCCTCTCTCTATATGGTTGATATATATGACTCTAATTGAGCCACATTGTCCATTTTAACTTTGCCCCCTCTTCCTGGGTGTAAATAATGCACAGAAGTGGTTACGCTCGAAGAGTTAACTTACTAATCATTGATACTTCATTCCCACCTAATATGATTTTCTTTTTGCCAGTTTTCAAGTTGACTGTAGTCTTCACCATAGGTCTTTTGGGAGCAAACTGAAATGTATAAACTGTGGCCTGGCAATATAACTTTTCCTGCAATGTTATTTTGACAAGACGTCAAAGGTGGGTATTTCTTTTTATTCTTTTTTGCGCTAATGTCAACTGAAGATCCACTGCAGAATGGTAATGTGGTGAACACAGCTTTATGTGACTGACGTTTCAACCATGAAATTGATCAATAACATAATCTTGATAAGTTTTCTTATTTCCTATAGAAATTGCACTCTGTGACCAGGCAGCCTTTAAATTTATCGCTCGTCAGAAACTGACACTGAAACAGTTGAGAATGCTGTTGGAGAATCTGCCTGGGAAGAAAATAAGCACACAACATTTGGAAGGGGCTAGGTGGACAAGTTCAGGCCGGGTTCAAACCTTCCGACTTCTGAAACAATGGAAAGTTGCAAACTTTCACTTGAATACTGTGAATGGTCTAATGCGTGGCCTGAAAGAAGCCAACATGCATAATGTGTACACAAAGCTGCTGCACAGGCTTTGAATAAACAAAAGTAGTGTGAATGTATTGGAAAGGGAGGGAAGAAATGAAGTGTGACAGCACAGCATCAAATTTAGCATCAGAAATCTTACTGTTAATGATTGTTTGCTGACAGTGGCACGTTACCACATTTAAACGATTACAAAAAAAGCATGCTGTGTTAGGAATACATGTCAGAATTAAAACTGGGTTCTGATTGCCGAAAACTACTGTCAACACTGTGAATTAGATACATATGCAGCAAATCTCTGAATCTTTGCTCAATCTTATCCACATTAAGTCGATAATCTTACATTTACCGTTGATTTATAGCAGAGTAGAAGGATTTTTTGTCAAATGCATTTTAGAACTTTTATATTTGTGTACCTTTAGTTGATATTGTTTCAGTCATAACAATAAGGAGCAAAATTAATAATCAAATAAAAAGTCACTACAAATCCCTCATACATACCGAATGAAAACTGAGTAGATGCACATTGTCATGAAACCATGTAGACAATGATTTATTTGCAAACCAGTTGCAATGTTACAGGGCAATTTTCTATGCCAGACTGGGAGAGACATGTTCAGATTTGTTGATAAATCAGTCCCTGGTCTTGATGACTAAACACCCAAGGTAAACATTTTCTGTCATATAGCATCTGATAAGGTGAAGCTGATATTGATCCTCCAAACCTGACAAGAAGTAATTCCCATTGCACATGCTTTCCTGGAAGCAGGTTTTTATTTCCATCCAGGGACAAGGACTGCTAAACCCACTGACTTTACTGACAAAATATTTTACTGGATTTCACTAGCATTAATGAACATTTAAAATATATGGTATTTTAACACATCAAGACCCCAGGTTCAACTTTGCTTTCTTCTCTCACCCAGAATTGGAAAAGGTTATCAATTTGCTTTCAACTTCCATCCTGCTGTCATCTCCACCTGTCCATCTCTGACTCTTCCCTTCCCTTCCTCGACACTTCTGTTTCCATTTGTGGGGATGGGCTGCCCACCGATATTTATTACAATCCCACTGACTCCCACAGTTACCTGGACTATACATCCCCACACCCTGGTTCCTATGATGACTCCATTCCATTCTCCCAGTTTCTCTATCTCCGTTGCATCTCTTCTGATGATGCCACCTTCTTAGAAATGTCCACGTTTTTCCTCAGTGGAGGATTCCCGACCATTATGGATGACAGGGACCTAGCTGTGTCTGATCTATTTCCTGCACTTCACAATAATCATTGTGTCCTCCGGTCCTCACCTTCCATTCCACCAGCCTCCACATCCAAAGTATCATAAGCTGCCATTTTGACCACCACCAGACACTTAGTTCCCTCCCCCTCTTGTCAGCATTCCGCAATGACCACTCCCTGGTGGGCACCCTGGTCCATTCCTCCTCCATTCCCAACACTGCACCACCCTGTCACCTTTCCATGCAATATTAGAGGTGTATCGCTGGCTTGTTTACTTCCTCCCTTCTCACTATCAAAGGCTGTGCCTTGCATGTGAAGCAGCAATCTACCTGCACTTCATTCAGTCTAGTCTACTATATTCACTGCTCAGAATGTAGGCACCTATACATTGGGGCAATGAAGTGTTGACTGGGTAACTGCTTTGCAAAACATTTATGCCCTGTCCATAAGAATGATTCCAAGCTACTAGTTACCTGCCACTTCGACACACCAAGGTACTCCCATGTCAACATTTCTCTCAGGCTTGCTGCAGTGCTCCACTGAAGCTCAACCCAAGCTGCAGGAACGATACCTTATCCTCTGCCTGGGTATCCTATAGCCCTCAGGACTCAACAATGTGTTTAACAATTTCAGAGCATGAACACCCTCCTCTATGTTCATTACCTACCTCCACATGCCAGGTCCTGTTCTGTGTGAATTGCTCCCGTGCAACTATCCACACTTCTTGTGGTTGGTTGGCTCGCTGAGCTGGTTCGTTGTTCTGCAGACCTTTTCTTACCATGCTGGGTAACATCATCAGTGTAGCCTCCGATGAAGCGCCGTTGTGTTTTCCCGCCTGGTTTTTAAACTCTGGAGTCCGTTGAGCTGAATTACCTCACTGTCGGTCTTCCTTCGCAATGAATTGTATATGGGGTCTAGTTCTATGTGTTTGTTGATGGCTTTCTTCGTGGAGTACGAGGCTTCTAGGAATTCCCGTGCCTGTCTCTGCTTGGCTTGTCCCAGCATTTGTCCCAGCAAAGCAGAGACAGGCATGGGAGTTCCTAGAAGCCTGGTTCTCTTCTAAGAAAGCCATCAATCAACACATAGAACTCGACCCCATATACACTCCATTGCGAAGGAAAACCGAAAGTGAGGTAATTCAGCTCAACGGACTTCAGAGTTTAAAAATCAGGCGGGAAAACACAACGGCGCTTCATCGGAGGCTGCACTGATGATGTTACCCAGCAGGGTAATGAAACGTCTGTGAAACAACAAACCAGCTCGGCGAGACAACCAACCTCAACATCCACAAACCGAGCTACAAATCTACTCTAAAACCTTAGATTCAAACTTCTTGTTAGCGTCCACTCTGAATCTATCAACCTCTTGGCTTATCATCAATGATCTCTCTGTTTGCCTCCTCTCTCTCCCTCTCTCTTTCTCTGTCTTGGCACCAAATCTATGCCTTCTATTCATCCTTCTCCTCAACCCCAGCCCCTGCCATCAGCATAAAAACCAACATTTCCCAACTGCTTTCAGTTCTGACAAAGTGTCCCCAGACTTGAAACATTAACTTTGTTTCTCTCTTGACAGAACCTGTTATGTTTCTCCAGCACTTTCTGTTTTTGTTTCAAATTTACAACATCTGCAGTTCTTTATTTTACTTTTATTTAGTTCTGTATTTATTATAACTTAAACTTCCAGTGCCCTTAATCCATGAAAAGTAACTATCTTAGTATGCAGGGAAGTTATTTTTCATCATCTTAATGATTTTCAGGCATGCCGTGACATTGAAATCTATTTCTGTCGTCTTCACCTCCGTGCCCATTTCTTTGGACAAGAGTCCTTTCCCCATACCACTGACCCCTTCGCCCATCTCCAACACTCTCACTTCACCTGTAACCCTTCCTCTGGCCTTTTATCTGCACTTGGCCTGTTCATCGAGAACTGTCAATGTGACATTGGTTGCCTTAATTTCTCTACCCCCCGATTCATTCCAACCTATCTCCCCATTAACTGACTCTACTCAGTGCTCTCAGATCCAACCCTGACTTTGTAATTAAGCTTGATGGTAAGGATGGTGCAGTTGTTGTCTGGCAGACTGACCTTAACATTGCAGAGGTGAGCACCAGCTCTCAGATATCTCTTTCTCCTTCCCCCGGACTATGACCCCACCATGGAATATCAGGCTACTGTGTCCACCACACTCACTAACCTCATTTTATCCATTGATCTCCCCCCAACCCCCCACACTGCCTCCAAGCTCATAGTCTCTCAACCTTCCACAGCCCACTTCTACCTCCTTCCCACAATCCACAAACATGACTGCTTGGGCAGGCCCATAGTTTCTGCCTGCTCCTGTCCCACAGAACTCATCTCGATTCATTTCTATGTCCCCTTGTCCTTTCCCTTCTCACTCATATCTGTGATTCTTCTGATGCTTTATTCAGTTTCAGAATTTCCAGTGTGCAGCTTCAGCTGCCTCCTCTTTACCATGGACCTGCAATCCCTTTACACGTCCATCCCCAATCAGAATGGTCTCAGGACTCTCCACTTCTTCATGGGAAAAAAGGTCTGAACCATTCCCACGCACCACCACCCTCCTCTGCCTGGTCGAGCTCGTCCTCACTCTGAACAACTTCTCTTTTAACTCCTCTCACTTTATTCAGATCCAAAAGGTGGCCATGGGTACCCACATGGGCCCCACTTATGCCTGTCTCTTTGTGGGGTATGTGAAACATTCCTTGTTACAGTCCTATTCCAGATCTTTCTCCAGTATATCGATGATATCATTGATGCTGCTCCCCTCTCTTGTCCAAAATTGGAAAAGTTTATTGATTTCACTTCCAATTTCCACCCTGATCTGACCTTCATCTGGTCCATCTCTGACTCCTCCATTCCCTTCCTTGACATCTCTGTTTCCATCTCTGGTGATAGTTTGGCAACGAATATTCACTATAAGCCAAATGACTCCCACAGTTACCTTAACTATACATCCTGATACCCTGCTTCCTGTAAAGACTCTACTCCATTCTGCCAGTCTCTTCATCTCTGTCGCATCTGTTCTGATGATGCCAACTTTAAAAAGGGAGCCTCTGAAATGTCCACCGTCTTCCTCAACCAAGGATTCCCCAGCACCGTAGTTGACAAGGCCCTCAGCCAGGTCTGACCCATCTCCTGCATTTCCGCCCTCACCCCTTCTCTTCCCTCCCACATGAGTGATAAGGTCACCCACCTTCCCACCAGCATCCACATTCAGAGGATCATTAGCCACCATTTCTGCCACCTCCAGTGGGATGCTGCCACCAGATACATACTCCCCTCCCCTCCATTGTCAGCCTTCCGCAAGGATCGTTCCCTCCAGGACACTCTGGTCTACTCCTCCTTCACTCCCAATATCCCCCCCACAGCTCCACGGCACCTTACGCTAACAACCGCAGAAGGTATAGCACCTGCCCATCTACCTCCTCCGTCCCCAGTATCCAAGGGCCCAACATACCTTCCAGGTGAAGCAACACTTCACTGAACCTAGTCTCATGCATTTTCTGTTCACAATGTGGTCTCCTCTGCTTTGGGGAAACAAAGCGTAGATTCACAAAACACCTACATTCTGTCCGCAAAAAAGAGCTTCAAATTGCCTACCACTTCAGCACACCATCCTGTTCCCTGGCCAACATCTCGCAGTGCTCCAGCAAAACTCAGCGCAAGCTGAAAGAACAGCACCTCATTTTTCACTTGGTAACTCTACAGCCTTCTGGACTCAGTAGCAAGTTCAAGAATTTTAGGCCTTTAGGCAGTTTCTCACATGATCTTACACTAATGCCCACACACCAGGCCTTGTGATCTGCTATGCATAGCATGATCTGCTATTACACATAACTCATTGCTGGCCACTTATAGTTCCAATTAGCAGCCATTCATTCTCCCAGGCTGACCGTTATCCACTTCTTTGTCTGTTCAACTGTTATTCTCTCGCATTGGGCTCTACTTCCACCTACTGTTTACTCCCACCCTATCTTTACATAAGAAACAACTTTTTCCTAGTTATCATCAGTTCTGAAGAATGGTCCCTGGCTCCAAAACATCAACTCTGATTTCTCTTCACACATGCTGTCAGACCTGCTGAATGTTTTCCAGCAATCTTTGTTTTGTTTGTGAACGGAGACCCCTTGCGGTAGGTAGCTTCAAGCTTCCCAGCCAGATCCTGAGCACCTTGGCATGCTGGCCTCTTCCACTCCTCCCACTGTCAGAGGATGATCAGAATGTGATGTATGAGATAAATTCATCCTGCAAGCTGTCTACAGAGCACAGGTTGCTTTCTTCTTTATGAATTAGAGTTAGGGTTATTTTTGCACATTTTTGTTTAGCTGAGCTGTAAACTTCCCAAGCTTGGACGATTGACCAAATTATGCTCTCCAACTGTTGGATTTTGATCTATGATTGAAGTATGGCTATGAGTCCCTTCGCTCTGAGAGGATTAAAGAGCTGAAGATAAAACATCATCTTGTTAAATCTTTGTGGACAGACCCTGACGTTGTATAGAGCTGGCACAAACAATGGGAAAAGACAGGGAAGCAAGGAACATTAGTGAGTAATGATGTTAGGTGACAGCAGAGCAGAACAGGCCTGGTGATTGAGGACATTCAATGGGAGAAAGATGGAGCAAACTGGAAAAAAAATGACACAAAATTAACAGGAAAACAAATTGAGCAAGTTTAGGACAAGTTAAAAAACAACTTTGTATCAGACATTTCCCAACTTCTGAAATTACCACAGCCATTCACAGCCAGTTAAGTACTTTGAAATGTAATCACAGTTGTAGGAAAAAGCAGCGACAACATTTTTCACACAATACAAATGTTAATAAGAGAAAAATGACAAAATAATTTCACTTACTGATATTGTTTGAAAAAAATAACAATTGCCTAGGCCCCAGGGAGAATTCCCTTGTTTTTTTTTCTCACATATAATCACATAGGATCATTTACCTCACTTGAAAGGGCAGACATAACCTCAGTTCAATGTCTTATTAGAAAAACAACACAAGACAGTATATCACTTCTCCAATTCTACTCAATCATATTTTAACATCTGCAGGACAATACAATACCACAACCTTTTGACATGATTAGTGGAAGTATTTTGTCCCATGAATTTTATCTCCGAAGCTTAGATATTTTTCATTTGCAGGTTTTGTGTTTTTGCTGTTTGGGTGAATATATATGGTAGAACTCTCAGATTTTTATTATATTAGGAATATGATTTTTCCTGTATGGATGTCAGATATCTTGTGCACTTTCAACAACACATTCACTACTTGTAATCCAAACATCCTTTACCGAACGGTTGAATACTTCTGCAGTTAAGTAGCAAATTTTACTGTAACATTATTACTGACCATTCTCTCAGTTAGTTGCTGGAAAATAGTAAGCATAATTTCAAATAGTCATTGTTATGGACTAGACTCTTGCACAGAAAAAATACCAATGTATGCCAATTCTTTTGAAGGTACACCATCTAAAATCGCATTAGATCTTCAAGTGTGGTCTTATCTTAGGAAGGTTATATTGGTTTTGAAGGTTTATAGGTTTACCAAAATGATGCCTGGATTCCAATGTGGTAATTTACAAGGAAAAAGTTGGCAAATTAGGTAAACGTTTCCTGGAATTTAGGAGGCGATTGGATCAACATTTTTGGGATATTAAAGGGATTGATAAGTTGAAATTATTTCTGCTCATTGATGGGTCTTGGATGGAATGGCCTAGTACAAAATCAGATCTTTTAGAAGTGAAATTAGGAAACACATACCTTTAAAGGATTCTAGAAGTTTAGAACTCTCTTCTGTACATAGAAATTGATGTTAGATCCATTGTTAATTTTAAATCTAAGATTGATAGGTTTGTCATCCAAAGATATTAAAGAAAATGAGACAAGGGAGATAATATGGAATTGAGACACAGATCAACCATGGTCTCTGTAACAGTCTTAAGATGATAAAAGGCCTGCCCCTCCAACATTCCTGTGTAACCAACAGGTAACTGGGGTTAATAACTAATTTCATCTTTTAATCAATTGCCTTTGAGTTGAATATCATGATTAACCACTGCATGTTAACAGTACATATTTATGAAGCACCATTAATGAAACAGAACAATCCAAGGCTCTTCATAGAGGTGTAATAAACCAAAATATAACATTTGGACACATTAGGGGATATTAGGTCAGATGACCAAAAACTGGTCAAAGTGACATGTTATAAGCAGTGTCTTAAAAATTGAAAGCAGGGCAGAGAATCAGAGGTTTGGGGATCTTAAAGCCTCGGGGGAACTTACATACCACCAATAGTAAAGAAGTAAAATCAGGGACACTCAAGAAGCAAGAATTATATGAGTGCAGATACCACAGACAGTTGTGGGACTGGGGGAAATTGCAATGATAATGCTGGATATAGATCAGATTCTTTCAATTAATGGCAGGACATAAGAAAACATTACTTCACTGAGAGGCTGGCTGCTTTTAAAGTAGCTTATCTAGGATGATTATAAGGGTAAGTAACTTCATGGTTAAACAAGCAAATATCGCAAAGGGAAGATTGGTCACATCTTGTAAAAAAGTAAATATGGTACATAGACTGGCAGTTACTTTAATTTCTTACTCATTGTGTAAATAGGTGATATTGAATATGCGTATTGTTTCCTGTCTTTACAAATAATGTAAGGGGTGTACTTTTAAATTTTATGTATTTGATTTTCAATAAATGCTTCTTCAGAACAATTAAAATGCTGTATGAGGAGCAAAATGAAGTATTCATATATACACATCAGTCAACACTAGATTTCATAAAGATCTATTTCCTGCTGGTCAAAGAGACAGAAAGTAGTATCTTTCTGTGGGTTTATAGAAAAGATTGCACTTGGCAACTTCAAACATATATCATTGAATAATCACCCTCCTAGTCCATAGCCCCAACATCCCTGCAATTCCAAACTTAATTCTCTCAATAACACCATCCAAATGGCCATCCACTGCTTTTATATCCTATAAAGTAACTTCTAGCAAGTAAAGGGGTTTAATTTGTAATTGCAACTCTCAAGGAACAGTAACAAACAATAAGTCAATGAGTTCAAGGGAGGACCTGCAGGTAAATGCTATAAGTTTCAAAGTAATTTCATTTTTAAGAAGCAATTATGTAATAACTGAGAATTCTTATTCCATTGACCTTGGTTACATTGTTAACTAAAAAGAATGAGGCCATCTCAACTCAAGACAAGAGTGATTTGTCATTAGCTTTATGTCAGACCTTTATTTCCTTTTACATCAATGAGGAACTGGACAAAAGAACATAAGAAATAGGAGCAAGTGTAGACCTGAGTCATTAGATCTGACTGATCTTGCAATATCAGCATGGCTCATCTACTTTCATTACATTCCCTACCTGGTCCATATATCCTTTGACTCATTGAGTGACCAAATTCCCTCTATCTTAACCTTAAATATGCTCAATTGTGGATCATTCAATTATTATTGTACTCCAATTTCTTTTCAATAAAGAAAGTGCAATTGCCTTCCTAATCAATGACTGCACCTGCATGCCAGCTTCCTGCATTCCATGTATGCGCACTGTCTGAACATCAATATTTACCAGTTTCACACCTTTTCAAAAAATTCTACTTTTCTGTTCTTGCTACTAAAATGACTAACATCACACCTCCTCACTTTATGATGCATGTACTACCTTTCCGTCCATTTGTTTATCTCTTTGCAGTCTCTTTGTGCATTTCTAAGACCTTACATTCCCATTAACCAAATCATTAGTGAACTTAGATACATTGCTCTTAGTTCCTTTCTCTAACTCATTAGTGCATTGTGAACAGCTAACGTTCCAGCTCTAATCCTTGAATTCTTCAGTAATCATAGCTTGTCAACTTGGAAATGTTCTGGTTATGCTAATTCTCTGCTTTCTGTCTGTTATGTGATCCTCTATCCATCTTAATGTATTGCCCTCAACTTTATGCATCTTTGGTTTCTGTATTGACTGGTTATAGGGCACTTTATCAAAGGCCTTTTGAAAACCCATGTATATGAGATACACTGGTTCCTCTTTATCAATGATTACATCCTAAAATAACTTTGTCAAACATGATCTTCCTTTCGTAAAACCACATTGATTTTTCTAATCATGCTATAATTGTCTAAGTGAATTATTAAGACTTCCTTAATAATAGATTCTGGCATGGTGGCACATTGGTTAGCTCTGCTGCCTCACAGCGCCAGGGAGCTGGGTTTGATTCCAGCTTAGGGCAATTGTCTGTGTGGAGTTTGCATGTTCTACCTGTGTCTGGATGAGTTTCCTCTGGTTGCTCCTGTTTCCTTCCAAAGATGTGCAGGTTAGGTGGATTGGCCATGCTAAATTGTCTATAGTGTCCAGGGATATGTAAATTAGGTGGATTAGCAGGGTTACAGGGTTAGGTTTGTGAGTCTGGGTGGGATCCTCGTTGGAGAATCAGTGTGGACTTGTTGGGCCGAATGGTCTGTTTCCACACCGTGGGGATTCTATGAAAAAAAATGTCCAAAGATGTGCAGGTTAGGTGGGTTGGCCATGCTAAAATATTTGCTGTAATGTCCAGGGATGTTAATGTTAGGTGGGTTAGCCATGGTTGAAAACCCCATGTGTTTGGTGTTGTGGGTCTGGATGGGATGCCCTTCAGAGGGTCAGTGCAGACTTGATGGACAAAATGGCCTCTTTCTGGACTGTAGGAATTCTATGAATATAATATTCATTGCAATATCAATATCATCTATCTAATGTAAGCAATAATAGTTAAATTACCCTCAAATTACAAATAATAGAACAAAAAGAATAAGGATTTACAAGAGAAGTGATGTACAAAAAGGAAAAATGATAAGAGAAAGAGCAATTGTAAACTTTTGGTAAAATGTTTGCACAGAAATATCTTGTTACTTTGTAGCATCATGTTGAATATTGAACAGGGACAGCAAGGTCAGTGTGGGGTGCAAAAGCAGAAATTGCTGGAAAAGCTCAGTAGATTTGACAGCATTGGTGGAGAGAAATCAGAGTTAACGTTTCAGGTCAAGTACCCTTCCTCAGTTCAGAACTGAGGAAGGGTCACTCGACCCGAAACGTTAACTCTGATTTCTCTCCACAGATACTGCCAGACCTGCTGAGCTGTTCCAGTAATTTCTGCTTTTGTTTCTGATTTACAGCATCCGCAGTTCATTCGGTTTTAAATCGGTATGAGGTGCATTGTTATCCATATCCAGTGCAGGAACAAAGAGAAGGTAGTACTATTTTACTTATGAACATGTAGGATGTAAGCATTAACGTAGAACATAGAACATAGAACATTACAGCACAGTACAGGCCCTTCGGCCCACGAGGTTGTGCCGACCTATTATCCTACAAAGATCAATCTACCCTGCATACCCTACATTTTACTATTCTCCATGTGTCTATCCAAGAGTCGCTTAAAAGTCTCTAAAGTATCTGACTCCACTACCACTGCCGACAGTGCATTCCACATACCCACCACTCTCTGTGTGAAGAACCGACCTCTGACATCTCCCCTATACCTTCCTCCAATCGCCTTAAAATTATGCCCCCTCGTAATAGTCATTTCCACCCTGGGAAAAAGTCTCTGGCTATCCATTCTATCTATGCCTCTCATCATCTCATAAAACTCTATCAAGTCACTTCTCATCCTTCTTTGCTCCAATGAAAAAAGCTCTAGCTCCCTCAAACTTTCCTCATAAGACCTTCCCTCCAGTCCAGGCAGCATCCTGGTAAATCTCCTCTGCACCCTGTCTAAAGCTTCCACATCTTTCCTGTAGTGAGGTGACCATAACTGAACACAATATTCCAAGTGTAGTTTAACCAGAGTTTTATAGAGCTGCAGCATAACCTCATGGTTTTTAAAATCAAATCCCCTGCCAACGAAAGCCAATACACCATACACCTTCTTTACAACCCTATCAACTTGGGTAGCGACTTTGAGGGATCTATGGACGTGATCCCCAAGGTCCCTCTGTTCCTCCACACTGCTGAGAATCCTGCCATTAACCCTGTATCCTGCATTCAAATTCAACCTTCCAAAATGAATCACTTCACACTTTTCTGGGTTGAATTCCATCTGCCACTTCTTTGCCCAGTTCTGCATCCTGTCAATGTCCCATTGCAACCTACAACAGCCCTCCACACTATCCACAACTCCACCAACCCTCATGTCATCAGCAAAGTTACTAACCCACCCTTCCACTTCCTCATCCAAGTCATTTATAAAGATCACAAACAGCAGAGGTCCCAGAACAGATCCCTGTGGAACACCACTGGTCACCGAGCTCCAGGCTGAATACTTTCCATCTATCACCACCCTCTGTCTTCTATTAGACAGCCAGTTTTGTATCCAGACAGCCAAATTTCCCTGAATCCCATGCCTCCTTACTTTCTGAATGAGCCTACCATGTGGAACCTTATTGAATGCCTTGCTCAAATCCATATATACCACATCCACTGCTCTACCTTCATTGATGTGTTTTGTCACATCCTCAAAGAATTCAATAAGTCTTGTGAGGCATGACCTGCCCTTCACAAAGCCATGCTGACTATTTCTAATCAAACTGTGCTTTCCCAAATAATCATAAATACTATCTCTTAGAACTCTCTCCAATAATTTTCCCACCACAGAAGTAAGATTGACTGGTCTGTAATATCTAGGATTATCCCTATTCCCTTTCTTGAACAAGGGAATGACAATTGCCACCCTCCAATCTTCTGGCACTATTCCAGTGGACAATGAGGACACGAAAATCATTGCCAAAGGGGCAGCAACCTCTTCCCTCGCTTCCCGTATTAACCTTGGGTATATCTCGTCTGACCCAGGGGACTTATCTATCCTCATGTTTTTCAAAATTTCTAGCACATCCTCCTTCCTAACATCAACCTGTTCGAGCATATCTGCCTGTTTCATGCTGTCCTCACAAATGTCAAGGTCCCTCTCACTGGTGAATACTGAAGCAAAGTATTCATTAAGGACCTCCCCTACCTCCTCTGACTCCACACACAAGTTCCCTCCACTATCCCTGATTGGCCCTACCCTCACTCTGGCCATCCTCTTGTTCATCACTTAAGTGTAGAAAGCCTTGGTGTTTTCCTTGATCCTACCTGCCAAGGTTTACTCATACTCGCTTCCAGCTCTCCTAAGTCCATTCTTCAGTTCCTTCCTGGCTACCTTGTAGACCTCTAGAGCCCTGTCCGATCCTTGCTTCCTCAACCTTAAGTAAGCTTCCTTCTTCCTCTTGACTAGGTGTTCCACATGCCTTGTCATCCAAGGTTCCTTCACCTTACCATCCTTTCCTTGCCTCAGTGGGACAAACATATCCAGTACCTGTAGCAACGGCTCCCTAAACAACCTCCACATTTCTGTCGTGCATTTCCCTGAAAACATCTGATCCCAATTGGTGCTCCGTAGTTCTTGCCTAATAGCATTGTAATTCCCCCTCCCCCAATTGAATACATCCCCATACCGTCTGCTCCTTTTCCTCTCCATGACAATAGTAAAGGTCAGGGAATTGTGATCACTATCACCGAAATGCTCTCCCACCAAGAGATCTGACACCTGGCCTGGTTCGTTGCCAAGCACCAAATCCAATATGGCCTCCCCTCTCGTTGGCCTATCTACATATTGTGTCAGAAATCTTTCCTGGATACACCTGACAAAATCTGCTCCATCCAAACTATTTGCACTTAGGAGGTTCCAGTCTATATTAGGGAAGTTGAAGTCGCCCATGACAACAACCCTATTACTTTTGCACCTTGCCAAAATCTGCCTCCCAATCTGTTCCCCAGTGTCTCTGTTGCTATTGGGGGGTCTATAGAAAACTCCCAATAAAGTGACTGCTCCTTTCCTGTTTGTGACTTCCACCCATACTGACTCAGTGGAGAGACCCTCCTCCACGACCTCCCTTTCTGCAGCTGTAATACCATCCCTGATTAGCAATGCCATTCCCCCACCTCTTTTACCTCCCTCCCTATTTCTTTTGAAACATCTATACCCCGGAACATCCAACAACCATTCCTGCCCCTGTGTTATCCAAGTCTCCGTAATGCCACAACATTGTAGTTCCAAGTACTGATCCATGCCCTAAGTTGGTCACCCTTATTCCTGACACTTCTTGTGTTGAAGTAGACACACCTCAACTCATCGCACTGACTGCCACTTTGCCCTATTAACTGCTTTTCCTTCCTCACAGACTCTCTGCTTGCTCTATCTGTCTGTACACCGCTACCCCATCTTCTGATCTTAGCTCCGGTTCCCATCCCCCTGCCAAACTAGTTTGAACCCTCCCGAAGAGCTCTAGCAAACCTTCCGCCCAGGATATTGGTGCCCCTCCAGTTCAGGTGCAACCTGTCCTTCCTGTACAGGTCCCACCTTCCCCAGAAGGTATCCCAATGATCCACAAACCTGAAGCCCTCCCTCCTACACCAGCTCTGTCACCACGTGTTCAGCTGCACTCTCTGTCTGTTTCTGGCCTCACTAGCCCGTGGCACCAGTAGTAATCCTGAGATTACTACTCTGCTCGTCCTGGCTTTCAGCTTCCATCCTAACTCCCGATAATCACTTTTCAGGTCCTCATGCCGTTTCCTAGCTGTCATTGGTACCGATGTGGACCATGACTTCTGGCTGCTCTCCCTCCCCCTTGAGAATCTTGAAGACCCAATCTGAGACATCCCTGACCCTGGCACCCGGGAGTCAACACACTATCCGGGAGTCTCGCTGGGTACCACAGAATCTCCTGTCTGTTCCCCTAACCAGTGAATCTCCTATCACTATCGCTCTCCTATTCTCCCCGCTTCCCTTCTGAGCCACAGAGCCAGGCTCAGTGCTAGAGACCTGGCCGCTATGGTTTTCCCCTGGTAGGTCATTCCCCCCGAACAGTATCCAAAGCAGTATACTTATTATTGAGGGGAACGGCCACAGGGGTCCCTGCACTGTCTGTCTATTCCCTTTCCCCTTCCTGACAGTCACCCAGCTACCTTTATCCTGTAACTTGGGTGTGACCACCTCCTTATAACTCCTCTCTATCACCCCCTCAGCTTCCTGAATGATCTGGAGTGCATCCAGCTCCAGCTCCAGTTCTCAAACGCGGTCTGTGAGGAGCTGGAATTGGGTGCACTTCTCGCAGGTTAAGTCAGAAGGGACACCAGTAGTGTCCTTACCTCCCACATCCAAAAGAGGAGCATGCAACTGCCCTAGCTTCCATTCCCTCTACTCTAGATTTCCAGAAGAATAAAGGAACAAGTAGCTGCCTTCCGGAAATGAAACATGTTTTCTCTAAACTCCATGTGGTTTTCCTCAGTTGCAAAATCATGCAGTACAATATGCACTTTGTGTTTTGTCTGTGCAGTCTGCTTTGGAGTTTACTTTGGAAGCACTGGATTACTTAGAAAACAATTCAGCCTTGAGAAATATAAAACGTAGGGATTATTCTGTAATCAGCAATTACAGGAAAGGTTTTTAGAGGAGAATTTAGAAGAGGTGGAGTAGACAGTAAAATCTGGTTTGGATTGGTGGGGTTGAATGGTCTGTTCCTGTGCTGAATCTTCTATGTAATCCTACTTAATCCCATGAAGTATGACTTATGATCCAATGCATGACAGTCAAGGTATATACAACTTCCCATGAGCAAAGATGGTTGAATCAAGCTATCTTATTACAGAAAATGATTAATTATTCTCACTGGAGATTTTATGACGTCTATGATATTTAAATTCTGTATTATGCATAAATAATGATTCTCAGGCATTCCATATAACAATGGTATTGTGAACTGTGAAAAACAACTTCTAGCTGTTCACATGATTTCCCAGAATAGATTAGAAAATTCCCTCCTTTTGCTAATAGTCAGCAAGAATGAAAGCAGTTTTTTTCATCTCAAGCTCATTAATAATAGTGTGAAAGTCAGCACGAAAGACAAAAGTATCCCTCAGGTCGCTTTTCCAGCAACTTCTGTTTTTGTTCCTGATTTACAGCATCCGCAGTTCTTTCGGTTTTCATCCCTCAGGTTACTGCCTAGAATTCACTCCTTGTTATCTTTGAAGCATGAGACATTTTAATTACTTGAAGAATGTGAATTAGTTTGGGGATTGCTTTGATTCTTGTTTTTATCGTTATGCATTTTTTTTGATCCTTACACATAACTAGGTTCTGTATAAAATTGATAGGAGTTTGAATGTCTTTGATTAATCCACATATAATGCTTGACTTATAACCATAGACATAGTCACAATTATACTTCCTCATAATTATTGATGTTCGGAGTGAGGACCGTGAGTTATTTTCAATCTTTCTGTAAAGATATCAATATCTTATGAGCTCTGTGTCACTGACATGTGGTTCTCTGTACAGTACTCATGGTTACACTGTGTCTGCTTTCGATTTGTTAAAAAGTAATTTGGAATCCAGGAAGAAATTTACTGGCTGGTGGACTCATAAACTAATACGTTATGCATTCACTCCAAAGGGTTTTGTGCTTTCACTATAGTCAGGCTACAAAAACAATCTGACATTAACTTAAAAGAAATAAACATGATTATGTTTGCAATTTTAATCTAATTTGCATTTTTAATAATATGTTCAGCAGTCCTCCACTCATTCTATGTAAAGTTTCATATTAACAATTTAAACTTCAAGATCACTCTTCAAGAATATTTTGGAACTAGGTAAAGATGATGTCTCTTCTGCATTGAAATGTCAGTAAATATAAAATTGTTGAAATGAATAAAACTCGCTTATTTGATTAAAACATGTTCTTTTATTGAAATTGTAGAAGTGTTGGATCATCAGCTTATACTTTGCAGGTTCTGAAAAGTATTGTCTTCCTCATTGATTTTTAAAGTATGTATATCTCAGTTATGAAAAGGAATGAATGCAACCAATACTTTTTGTATTCATTCACACGATGTAGGTGTCACTGGCTAGACCAGCATTTATTACCCATTAATAATTGCTCTTTATAAGGTGATAGTCAACTGTTTTCCTGAACTGCTGCAGTTTTACAGTTTTAATTGAAAATTCCCCACACATTCCCACTTCCTCATAAAATGATTATCACCCACATGAATCACGACTGCCTCATGAACTTCTTTATTTGTGTAGTGCATTGCTCTGTCAGCTGTGCAGTGCTATACTTATGCAATAAATTCAAAGAGGGGCCTTGATTTATGCAGGGATTTCCAAATTACCTGCTAATAACTAAAAAAAAGACATTCAGTACAAAGACAGTCTGCGTGTTACTATCAACCTTATCACCACAATTGATGATAGGATTAGGTTAGGCATTAATAAAACTCCAACTTTATAATTAAAGTGATATGGTGCTTGGTTTAATGTCCAAAAGACAGCAGACTGATTCACATGTTATTTTAGCTAAGTGTCAGTTGTGTTGAGTTTTTAGGAGTGATTCTCGACACAAAACCCAAAAAGGTCTCACCAAATTTACCAGATTCACCTCATTAACTACCTATCTGTCCTTGTGGTGTCCCTCATCATGGAGATTCTGTCCCCATCTTAACATGCACTGTTCCAGGAGCAACTTGCCACTCAGCCTTGGAATCTATGCCATCCATCAAAGGCCTCTGAGCTCCCGAATACTTGTTGGCAATCTGCTGTTGCACCTCCTTGGCAATATAGTCGTAGAGTCACATAGCATGGAAATAGAGCCTTTGGTCCAACCTGTCAATGCCAACCATACAGCCCAATCTGACCTAGTCTGATTTGGCAGCATTTGGCCTATATTCCATTAAACCCTTCCTCTTCAAATACGCAGTCAGGTTCCTTTTAAATGTTGCAATTGTACCATCCTCCTCTACTTCCTCTGGCAGATTGTTCCATACACACACCACACTCTGTGTGAAAAAGTTACCCCTCAGATTCTTTTTAAAGCTTTCCCCTCTCACCTTAAACCTATGCCCTCTAGTTTTGAACTCCCCCACGCTAGGAAAAAGACCTTGGCTATTCACCCTATCCATTCCCCTTATGATTTTATAAACCTCTATAAAGTTACCCCTTAGCCTCCGATATTCCAGGGAAAATAAGCTCCAGTCTATTCAGCCTCTCACCATAGCTCAAACCCTCCAATTTCAGCAACGTCCTTGTGAATATTTTCTGCACCTTCTCAAGTTTAACAATATCCTTTCTATAGCAGGGTGACCAGAATTGTACGCAGTATTCTAAAAGTGACATTACATCCCATCTCCTATACTCAAAGTTTTGACCATTGAAAGCAAGCATGTCAAATGCCTTCTTTACCACCTTGTCTACCTGGGACTCCACTTTCAAAAACTTGCACTCCTTGCACTCTTGCACTCCTAGGTTTCTTTGTTTGGCAACACTCACCAGACCCTTACCATTAAGTGTATAAGTTCTTCCCCGGTTTGCCTTGCCAAAATGCAACACCTCACATTTATCTAAATTAAACTCTATCTGCCATTTCTCAGCCCTGGTACTCTGAGATAATTTTCTTCACTGTGTACTATGTCACCTATCTAGGTATGGCAACCACAAACCCATGCTGCACACAGCACATAGTTGACATGGCCAACACACCTTCACATGTGTAACACCATTCTCTCAACCTAGTCACTGTTTAACCACCAGGCCACACAGTTTGCCTGTCCTAAGCTGCATCACTTCTAAGAACTTTCGCTAAGTCATCACTACTCTGTCCCCAGGGTCTGATGTAGACCCACGTTTTGTCATTACCCAGTAGGAGAACACTGCATGCAAGCAATCAGCCAATTCCAAATATAAGCTTTCATTTACATGCAAAAATAAACACAAACAACATGAAGAGAGGCTGAAGATCACATCTCCACAATGCCAACCAAAAGCTGGCATCGAACCAAGACTATATCACATTGTATGATGGTTTGCTGCACCTAGCTCTCATCATCTCCTGGAACTGGGTGTCAGTCAGGTCCTGCCTGGCTTGCAGCATCCAATGCAGTAAAGTTCTGTCATGCACTAAGAGAGTCTCCTCCTTCCTGGTGTCGTCATTCTCCTTCTTGGAAGACTGCTCTCATTCTCGCAGAGCACTGCACCAAGCACATAGCGTTGTTGCCTGCTCCAATTATGAAGACATAGCATGCCAAGGTGATGCAGCACACTCTTTCTGGATTATACTGGAGGGCCACCCTCAGACTGCTCCAAGCAACAGAATCACATCTTCAGCAGTCCTCCTGTCTTCTCGACCACCACCCTGAATCCCAGTCTGTGCAGCAACGTGGTGAAGAGAAAGTGCCAATTGAAGGACCAACACATTACATCAAAAAGTGTGTACCTGTTAGGGTCTGACCTTTTGTCCATCTCAAGTCCACATTGATCATTAATGCTTTCAGTAAAGGTATCGTCATACATAAATGATATTTGGTGAAGTGATGTTCCCAATCTCCCACTCCCAAGTTTCACAGGTGATGGGTTGTTTTTGGCCGTCATTTGCCTGTTTGTAAATCATTATTGTTAACTTCTGTATCATTGCCACACTATTTTGTAAACATCAATAACATGGTGCAAATCAACTTTAACCAATATTTGATCCAAAGCACATTCACTGTGTATGCATTGCAGATGGGTGAAGAAACAAATGGATATTAAATAGAGTTGGAGTTTGCAAATGCCTGCTTCATGCATTTGCCAACTCAATGACCAAGCATCCAGCAGACATGGCTCCCGTGCTTTCGCCAATCAAACTGACACTGACTCTGCCCAGTTTGGATGTTGTCCCAGCCACTTCCAGTTGGAGTCAATGTGTACTGAAGGCAAGTGGTAGCAGGGAACTCAGTTCATGGTGGACAGTCAGCACCATATAGTTACAGAGTCATATAGCATGGAAACAGACCCTTTGGTCCAACCACTGAACAACGAAGGCAAGCATGCTAAACGCCTTTTTAACCACCCTGTCTTCATGTGATGCAAACTTCAAAGAATTATAATTGAACCCTTAGGTTCCTCTGTTCTATAACACTACCAAAGACCCATGCTCTGCCTGGTTGCCAGGTACCCCTCAGAGTCTCCACAGCCCATTTTATGTCTCAACAGCCCCATTTCATAGACCACCCTGATGGTGATCCACCACATTGAACTTTGCTTCTAATTGTCCTCTTGTCCCCAAGCTCAATATTATGCCTTAATGATGGTCACCTTGTTCTTCTTTGTTCTCCCTGTGGAGGCCATGGTGGTAGTCATGGTAAATAATCCCTCCCTGATGGCTGAACATATGCCACGGTGCTGTTCTACCTAACGCCTTATACTTCGACAATCCCCCTCATTGCTGACCTTGCCCCCCCATTCAACACATCTCTGTTTTCACTCCTCCAGCCATGACTGTCCATCACATTTTGGCCATGACCCTGGCCTTATAAATCCTCCCCATCTTTCACCCTATCCACCAGGATTGTCTTTGCCTCTGTCCTTTGACCCACTTCCACAAGCAGCCCCTGAACATGCCTGGCCAGACCCCTGACCTCTAACCTTGCAACTCCCTGACTAATGATACACAATTCCCCTGAATGTTTGTGATGACACTAGAGGACTGACCATTGCTCAATCTCCAGACTGTAATCATGTAGACCATGACTGGCCAAGCCAGTGGGAAACATGGCAGATGGTGCAATTTGAACTCAATAAAAAAAATCTGGAATTAAGAGTTTCATGATGATCATGAAACCATTGTCAAATGTTGGAAAGACCCATCTGATTCACTAATATCCTTTAGAGAAGAAAGCTGTTGTCCTCATCTGGTCTGTGACTCCTGACCCATAGCAACGTGGTTGACTCCTAACTGCCCTCTGGGCAATTGAGGATGGGCAATCAATGCTGTCATGTCTGTAATTCCCACTTCTAGTTGTGGGTCTTTGTGTTATTAATTGGTTGAGAGTTCCCATCACTACAGACAATTGTGTCTGATCTAGGTGAGTAGACGGGTTTTCCATTCTTACTGTTGTGATGTCTTAATTCTTTGTTTTTCTTTCCAGAGTATTGCCAGTTTATAGGTAAACTTCATAGACTTCTGAGGTTCCTCTGCCCACCCTTCAGAGATGTCCTGCTCAGTAATGCTGTAATTGAATTTTACTGTCGTCCCTTTCTTGTCTTTGGTGACCTCTCTGTTTCCAGCAATTTTTTTTTCAAAGTCTTTACCCTTACCTTTCCAAGACCTTTATCTATTGTTTGGAGTCAGCATTCCTTTTTATCAGCTGCACCTCAGAATCATCTGAGGGCTTGTCCTAGTTTTGGCGTCTTCCCTTCTCTGGTGTGTCCTTTGGGCTCTGTATTAACTTCACATCCATGTCGTTCGAAGTGTTTGTCCCTGTTGTCACTATGCTTTATAAAGTGCTTTAAGTCTGCATATTATGCAATCTGCATTGAGATTCTAGTCTAGAATATCTAGGGCTGTGAGGGTCTGCACATGTATAAAGAGTTAATTTGAATTTGTAATAAGCTGCACACAATCTGATGATGTGACCAGGTCTATGGGTGGGCAATAAGGATGGAGTCTAGCATTAGATCCTGATAGATACATTATTGCTAACTCTGGCTCCTGATAGTTTTAAATAATTAACCCTAAGTAGTCATATAATTTGCACCCGTTTCTATCAATGTAATAACTTTCTTCTTAAATGTGAGAGAGTTGTCTTTTCTTGTTAAAGCTCACTCGTGGTCTCTCATTAATAATTGCAGAGTCTTAGAAACAGCTTGAAAAAAAGGATTCCCACAAAATGATATTTTAATTTATTGTTCCTTTGGATTTGATTCCCTACATTTGAGCCAGAAGGTCTGGGTTCAACTACCATCTGTTGTGTCAGCATTTCTGAAAAGGTCGATTAAAATCACCACAATGTAGGTTTCTCACTCCTGCTTACAAAAGACACCATTTGTCCCCCTATCATTGAATTCCTTTCCATTATCACATTACATTTCCCTCCTCCTCCTCTTGCTCCTACACTTTTTAACCAGCCTACTGCTCCAAGGTGCCAAGTTCTCCACTCAGGCTGCCTTTCCTACAGTATTTAACCTTAATCTAACAGACAGCAAGAACATTGTACCTGTCAGACAGGATCTGTTTCTGCAGATCCCATTCCCTATCACATCTTGCTTCACCTCACTCTGTATCTTACCTCCACACCAGCTCTATTCTGAGCCTGCACCTCCCTAAGGGTCCTGTTCAAAGATGCAACAATGTCTAGATACTGCTCCTCCTCCTTTACATGTCACAGCATCTCAAACTCACACATCAATTCAATGTCACTGAGTCAAAGAGAGTCAAGAAGGAGTCATCCACCTCATACATGTGTAGTCTATGTATCCTTGCTGCCTACAAACTCCTCTCTGCTGCAACAGGCACCCAACCTGCTCTGCATATCCTAATCTATGCTATTTATATCTACATATTAATTTATTTCTAAGTTTTCTTTATGTATGCAGTACCTTGCACAAAATACTAAAACACAGGGCATTTATTTTAAATACATACCACCTACGTGAACCACTACAAGAATTGAAACCAAAAAAATAGCACTTCCTTACCCTGTGCACCATTTGTATTAAATAACCAACTTTTGCAGTAGATTTATGATGGATTCAATTCTGCAATTACTGGGTGGTCACAAATATTTTGTAACTGTAAATGCATCTACTTTGCAGCCAAACCTCTGTTGAAGAGAGTAGGCAATCAGAGCTGTAGATATACTACCTGATAAGTTCTCTTATTGCACTTTGATTTTCAAAAAATAGGTTGAGCTTATGACGTATGCAAGAACAGAAAATACCCACCAGCTTCCATTCATTACATCTCTCAATATTTCTTCCAAAACACTCTAGCTATTTCTTGAATGCAACTGCATGGTTTATTTTAATGCTTTTCTGTGCTATCTTATTCCACTGGAAAAAATTGAGCTAGGAAAGAAATTAACTTGATGGTTCAAATGCTTTATGAAAGGTCAATGATCCAAAATCAACTTGTAAATCAACACTATAGGTTTACTAATAGATGCCTTATGAAAATATAAAAACAATGCTCTATTGACTTGCCAATATTTACATATCCAGATTTATTGCTTTCTTGGACAGTTGTATTGCTGTTGAAGAAGTTTGCGCATATTAACTCTCAGTGAGCAATATAGCAACCACAATGTGAAAATCATTCTAATAACCACATGGTGCAATTTACACTATGGTAGTAACCACAATGTATATATTAGTCTCACAATATCTAACTAGCATATGTATTATTGCTGAAGCACTTGGATGGAAACTCTGGGAAGGAAGTACCTGTTGACTTTCAAGAAATGAGTTTAACATTCTGTTACAACTAAAATGAGAGAAGTGCACTGTCATTCTAAAGTCCCTCCACCATACAAGTCCCAACATATGTTAAAAAAAAGTCAGGTTATTTAATAATGTGCTGATCTATCTGTTTCAGGATATAAATCCACCAAGCAGATTTCCTTAACAAACTACTCAACTTAGTTTATTATAAAAATGCAAAGCTTCTTAACACAATTTGAAATATGACAATATAAATAATATAACGCTCTCTGCCTACAAATCAAAAATCAGGAGTGTGATGGAATACTCTCACTTGTCTAGGTGAGTGCAGATACAACAACACTCAAAAACATTGTTACAACTCAGAACAAAGCAGCCCTACTTCCAAGTGGCTTTAGGCTGATTCAACATTTGACCCATTTCCCTCCAAACCCCTTCCTATTCATGTACCCATCCAGATGCCTTTTCAATGTTGTAATTGTACCAGCCTCCACCACCTCCTCTGGCAGCTCATTCCATACACACACCACCCTCTGCATGAAAAAGTTGCCCCTCAGGTCCCTTTTAAATCTTTCCCCTTTCATCTTAAACCTATGCCCTCTAGTTTTGGACTCCGCCAGCTGGGAAAAAGACCTTGGCTATTCATCCTATCCATGTCCCTCATGATTTTATAAACTTCTATAAGGTCAGTCCTCAGCCTCCAGGGAAAAGGAGGTCGATTCACCCTCACCCCGCAACACTCTTGTAAATCTTTTCCGAACCCTTCCAAGTTTAATTTCTTTCCTATAGCAGGAAGACCAAAGCTAAATGCAGTATTCTAAAAGTGGTCTCACCAGTGTCACAATATGAGATAACAAGGTGTAGAGCTGGATGAACACAGCAGGCCAAGCAGCATCAGAGGAGCAGGAAAGCTGATGTTTCGGGCCTAGACCCTTCTTCAGAAATACAATATATCAGCTTTTATACTCAATACACTGACCAATGAAGGCAAGCATGCCAAACACCTTCTTCACCCTGTCAACCTACGACTCCACTCTCAAGGAATTATACCCTGCACCCCTTGATCTCTTTGTTCAGAAACACTTGCCCGGGACCTACAATGAATTGTATAAGTCCAATCCTGGTTTGCCTTACCAAAATACAACACCTTACATTTATCTAAATTAAACTCCATCAGTCACTCCTTAGCCCATTGGCCCATCTGATCAAGGCCCCATTGTACTCTGAGGTAATCTTCTTCACTGTCCACCACACCACCAATTTTAGTGTTATCTACAAACTTACTAACCATACCACTCATATTCACTTCAAAATCATTCATATAAATAATGAAAAGCAGTGGATCCAGCACCAATCCTTGTGGCACACCACTAGTCACAGGCCTCCAGTCTGAAAAACAACCCTCTACCACCACACTAGATTCAAGTCAATTTTGTACCCAGGTTAGAGACGAGAAAAACTGCAGATGCTGGAATCCAGGTAGACAAACAGGAGTCTGAAGAAGGGTAATACCCAAAACATTGACTGCTTCTTCGCTCCAGATGCTACCCGGCTTGCTGTGTTCTTCCAGCCTCCTGTTAGTCTACCAATTTTGTATCCAGTTGGCTAGCTCCTTCGGATTCCATGTGATCTCATCTTACTAACCAGTCTACCATGCGGAATGTTGTCAAATTCCTTGCTGAAGTCCACATAGACAACGGCTACCACTCTGCCTCCGTCAATCTTCTTTGTTAGCTGTTCAAAAAAACTCAATCAAGTTAATGAGACATGATTTCCCATGCATCAACGATGTTCACTATCATTAATTAGTCCTTGCCTTTCCAAATGTATGTAAATCCTGTTCCTCAGAAACCCCTCCAACAAGCTACCCACACTGATGTCAGGCTCACTGCTCTATAGTTTCCCTGATGTTTCCTTACCACCTTTCTTCAATAATGGCACCTCATTAGCTACCTTCTAGTCTTCTGGCACCTTACCCATGGCTGTTGATGATGTAAATATTTCAGCAAGGGGCCCAGCAATCTCTTCCCCAGTTTCCTACAAAGTTCTGCGATACACCTGGATCAGGTCCTAGGGATCTATCTAACTTTATGCATTTTAAGACCTCCAGCATCTCCTCTTCTGTAGAATGGACACCTTTCATGACATCACTATTTATTTCCCCAAGTTCCCTAGCTTTCATGTCCTTCTCTACAAAATACTGATGCAAAATATTGGTTTAGTATCTCACCCATGTCCTCATTGATCTTTAAAGGGCTCCATTATCTCCCTTATTACTCTTTTGTCCTTAATGTATTTGTAGAATCTCTTTGGGTTCTCCTTAACCCTATCTGCCAAAACTACCTCATGTTCCCTTTTTGCCCTCCTCATTTCCCTCTTAAGTACACTCCTACTGTCATATACTCCTCTTCGGATTCACTCAATCCCAGCTGTCTGTACCTGACATATGCCTTGCCTCAATTCTTCAAGTCATGCAACATTCCTTACACCTCATTTTTAAAGACCTTCCACTTTGCAACTGTGCCTTTACGTTCCACAATCAACTTTTGAAAGTTCCTACCTAATACCATCAAAAGTGGCCTTACTCCAAGTTAGAACTCTAACTTTTAGATCATCTCCATCTGTTCCCATAACTATTTTAAAACTAATAGAATTATGATCACTTGCCCCAAAGTGCTCCCTCACTGACACCTCAATCACTTGTCCTGTCTTATTTCCCAAGATAAGGTCAAGTTTTGTTTTTTGTCTGGTAGGTGTATCCACAAATTGAATAAGAACATTTTCTGGTACACTCTTAACAAATTCCTTTCCATCCAATTTCTTAACATATTAAAAAGTGAATTTGAACTCAAATCCTGCACGTTGTCATTGTGTTCACTTGTGCTAATTAGTCAATAAACCTGAAAGTCCAATTCAATTGTAATGACTGACTTAAAAAGCCACGGACAGACATGTTACTTGTCCTGCTGGGATTTTTATGTGGTTTGTTCATGTTCAAACTCCATTCCCCTCACCATGACTTGGACTGCAACAGTCAGTACTGCATGCACCATGGCCACTCAATGGCTCTCACTCACCTCATCTTCTCAAACTACTAACCATTCCTGCCCTCTGTACTTCTCACTCGCTTGTGGCTGGAAGAAGACCTGGAGAAGTAAACAGTGAGCTGTGGCAGCAGGAAATTGCTGAGATTTTTATGTCAGGAATTAATGTTGTCTAATGTTTCAGGGAAGGAAGAGAGAACGGGGAGCTGCATAGAAATGAGGTGAAAATGGCTACCAATGATTTGCAAATACATGGAAATAATATGGTCACTGCTCATTAGTGAGATTCAGAACTCTCTGCTGAAATGTTCAGGAGAGAATTGGAATTCGTTCTCTTGACATTGGGAATTTGACTTTTCCATTTTTGCTGATTTTTTTCCAAATGACTTGCCATTGCTCACATTGCTCAAGACCTGAGAGAATCTTACTCACAAAGACAATAGAAACTAAATAAATCATGCCAGTCATCACCCTTACATTCTGAGGTTAAGCAATCTAAAAGAACCACTTCTGACTCACAAAGAACAATTTTATTTATTGTACAGTTACTGAAGTAAATTATACCAGTAATGCTGAGCAAAATTAAACCATTAAACACACAAGTTTCTTTTCTGGCATCTGCCTTGATGAAAAACCATTCATAGAATTATTTTAACAATTAAAGCAGTTATTTTCTGGCATGCAGATGTTTTACTGATGAAAAGCAAGAAAGCACATCAAACAGCAACAATTTACACACATATAGCACCTTTAACAAACTTCCCAAGGTGTCTGTAGCATAATCCAACACAATTTGGCACAGAACTGCATGTGGAGGAACAATGTGATTAAAAACTTGGACAAAGAGGTTGTCTTTAGAGATCATTTTGAAGATAAGAGTGGTAGGGAACTGGATTTTTAACCAAGATTAAAATCTTTTCCAGGATCTCCCCTCTCTTGTTTCTGCAAGCTAATGCGACACTACTTTAAAATGCAAATCCTCTCACTGAAATACAGATAAGCCTTATTGGCACCAGGCCATACCTGAGGAAAGAATAGATTTTGCAAAGCTTAAAGACAAATGATAGGCATTACTGAGCTTGTCATTGTATTGCCAAATGGAAAGAGCAGGCGATTGGAGGGCCAGCAACCCCATGGTACAGACAGGTAGCTAAAGAGTTAGTATGAAGTTCTGTGAGAATAATCAACAATTGTATATCAGTAACATGCCAATCAATGGCTTTTTATGCCAGTCATTACAATTGAATTGGACTTCCAGGTTTACTGACTAACTAGCATGAGTGAACATGATGACAACTTGCAAGATTTGAGTTCAAGTCCATTCTCTAAAGTGAGACTGTAAAGGTGACATTTGGTGCATTGTATATTGTGGGAACAGCAGAAGTAACTAGTGGTATAAAGTTGCAATGTGATTAGGCTGCACCTTGTTTTATAGATCCAACTCTTCACTTCAAGGCCTTAAGACCTGATGATGCAGAGTATAAAGCATTTTCTTCTCTGCTGATGGGAGGAAATAATCTGCCTCAAGGAGGAAGAAATTGCAAATGAAGATTGCTTTGGAGGTGAGTTGCATATGTCTGGTGCCTTATTCTTGGATTCAGTGCCAGAAGCTGTTTAATGATCTAATGATGCACAATAAAAAGCATTCTATCTGGATGCATCGCAGATTGGTACGGCAACTGCTCTGCCCAGAACCATAAGAAACTACAGAGAGTTGTGAACACAGCCCAGTCCACCACACAAGCCAACCTTCCATCCATTGACTTCTCGCTGGCTCAGAAACGCAACCAACGTCATCAAAGACCTTTCCAACCCCTGTTATAATCTCTTCCAATCTCTTCCATCAGGCAGAAGATACAGAAGCTTAAACACAAGTGCCAACAGGTTCAAGAGTGGCTAGGTACAACAATAAATCAAATCAAATTAAATCAACTCAAGGAGGAAAAGATGACTACAATGGTACATTCAACAACAAACTGTTATCAAGGCACTTAAAGGAAATCTTCATTAAGTCCCTGTATAGAAATAGTCTTTGAGCTCTGAACATCTCTGATGATGATTCTAAGTTCTGCAAAGTTGAGGTTGTGGCTCTGCATGGTAACTCAGGGAGTTGCATGAAAGTACAAGATATGCAATCTTAAATTTATATTGATGCAAATGATCTGAATATCTATAAAAGCATAGAGATGGATGACTAGATTGTGATGTGTCTAACAATGTATTCAGTACTTGGTGACGCATGCAAAGAATGAACTTTCTGCCAAGAAGATATCTGTTCCAATATTCACAGACGTAGATGCATGCTTAATGTTTCCCACTCTCCAGTGGAATATTTGAGTTCAGTTTCTGACAATGATGCTGACACTTAAGTAATTGGTCATTCTGTGAGGGTAGAATTCAAATGGTATTTCTTGATATATCTGTTATGTCTGTTATATCTGTTATATCTGTTTTGTTTCTGCAAGAGGGTTGAAATGTGTGAGGACTGGCAGACAGATCTTATCACCACTTTTACCTTATCATATCACAGCTGCTTTTATGCTATTATTCACTCCTAAAGAGTGTTTTTGTGCATCAAAAATGTTATTTAGGAGCAAAGGTAAGCCATTCCACCACTCTGCCATTCAATAAAATCATAGCTAATCTGGTTTTGTTCTAAATTCCAAATTCCCATTTACCCCCAAGAACCTTTGATTCCCTTATTCAAATAACTTGCCTCCACCATCTTCAGAGACAAAACAAAATCATCTTATAACTGTCCTAAAAGGGTGACCCCTAATTTTAAAACAGTGTCCCAAGTCTGCCAATCTTCTCAAGACTATTCAGGATCTTATTACTTTTAAACAAATCACTTTCATACTTTGGAACTCTGATGAAAACAAGCCCAGTCTATTCAATCTATATTTTATAATGTTTATAATGATCTCACTTGCAATCCATACCAAAATGTCATATGAGCTGAAATGACTAAGAGCAGATGTGTAATTGATTGAATCGACTCATTGTTGTGGATATTGAACCTAGTATCTGTACTACACAGAAATAACAAACTTAAAATATGCATCAAATTTAAGACAATGGACAAGGCTATCGTTCTAGACAAGTATCCATTTCCTACAATCGAAGAACCATGAGCACGATTTACCATCTCCACAATTTTCATCATTGTTGGCACACTATTTATAAAAACATCGAGTCGAGCAAAATGAATAGCCTACAGCTTTAAATACTTTAACACAAAAGTGTGTTTCAGTACCAAAGAATGCTCTCTCTCTCGGGGCAAAATTTAATATCTTGTGCATTCAGTCAATTATTTCTTCAGTCTTGTCAGTTGTTGCAGGTTTGCTCAACTGATTTGATGATATTATTGTCGATACAAGGGACAAAACAAAACACACCACAGTGCACAAGTGATTTGAACAACATAATTTGTCGCTCACCAAGAATCAACGCACATTTACAGTAACCAAGATTTCTCAGATATAGAATGGCAGGAGACAATACAAAATTCAAAAATGAAACCATCAAAGTATTTCACTCCCTTCTTGTATCATCCAACATGAAAGGGTTAGTATCATTCCTTGATGCTACTAAATTCTGTCACGAGTTTGTTCTGAAATAAATTGGGATCATGATGTCTTTTTGGAAGCTCCTGGTTCAGTTATACAGGGTATTGGTGGGAAAGCATCTCAAACAATGTGCATGCACTTTTATAAAACCATAAGACCGTAAGACATAGGAGCAGACATTAGGCCATTCGGCCCATCGAGTCTGCTCTGCCATTCAATCATGCCTGATAAGTTCCTCAACCCCATTCTCCTGCTTTCTCCCCGTAACCCTTGATCCCCTTGACAATCAAGAACCTATCTACCTCAGACTTAAATGTACTCAATGACCTGGCCTCCAGAGCCTTCTGTGGCAGTGAATTCCATAGATTCACCACTCTCTGGCCGAAGAAGTTTCTCCATATCTCCATTATCTCCGTTTGGTCTCCTTCTTTAAGAAAGTATGTAAATGTGGTGGAGGCATTACAAAAGAAGTTTACCAGATTAATATCTGGAAATAGCAGATTGTTTTATAGATGAATATAGATTGAATAGACTGGGCTTGCTTTCACCAGAATTCCAAAGAATGAAGGTGATTTCAGCTCATATGATATTTTGGTATAGATTGCAAGTGAGAACATTATAAACATTATAAAATGGACACAATTTACCAACTCCACAATTTTCACCATTGTTGACATACTACCTATAGGAACATCTAGTCGAGCAAAGCAAATAGCCTGCAGCTTTAAATACTTTAACACAAAGGGCAACATTTAATATCTAGCACAATCACTTCTTCAATCCTGTTTGCTGTTGCAGGCTTGCTCAACTAACTTGATGGTGCTATTGTCCATGCATGGGACAAAACAGAACACACCACAGTGGACAAGTGACATGAACAACACAATTTTCGCTCAGCCAGAATGATGGATCAACACGAGGAGATAACTGTATTGCTTAATTTTGCCAAATCCTTTAAATAAGGTAGGTGCTGTTATGTATAATCCTTAATGTGTTCTTCAGTGGGGTCTTCAAGTTTGAATTCAAGCCTATTAATAAACTTATACTCCCATATGTTTTCTGCCTTTGGCCACACAGAACGTGAGCTTGATGAGGTTAATATTTTTGGAGCATACCAGAATTGTCAGCATTCCCAAAACCACAATAATTGATTCACTATAAATCTTAAGGATGTCCATCACAGGAGTGAGGAAATCATAAAAAAAAATATTTTGATTAAACTGCTGAGATTTCTTGGTCTGTAACCCTTGCACTTGAGCTGACTGTGTACGTTACTTCTGCAACTTTGAGTCTAGAATACAGTTCTGTACAACAAGGCAAATTCTACTGATTCGACTAGCAAAGTTATGGTTTTTATGAAAGGATAAATCATTACTATCCACGTGCAGAATTCCCCTAATTCATAAAATTGAAGTCTTTCCAATTACTTGATCACAAATTAGTTTGTTGATTATTTGTGACATTGTGCCAAATTTACACGTAGAAGCCAATTGTTGCAATGTTTTATATGTGTTGTTTAATGGGCTTTCCATTTCTATATCATCTCTGTTAGAATGCACACCATTCAATCTTCACACTTTTCTTTGGTCTGTAATATTTTTGAGAACACTTCTCACTGTATCAAAATGTACTCTATGAGCTGCTCAAATATTCACTGGTCTCTTGCTCTGAGGCAACGTTTGAAGGTACTGATTGCCTTCTTGCAGATCATTGTTACATCCAGATGGCCCATCCATGTAGCTAGGAAATAGATCTTGAACCCTGAAATCCATCAATCTCATGACCGTGGAAAGAGACAGGCCCAGACAGTGTCCCCGACCGAGTACTGAGATCCCTGTGCGGACCAACTGGCGGAGGTTTTCACCTACATCTTCAACCTCTCCCTTCTACAGGCCGAAGTCCCCACCTGTTTCAAGAAGACCACCATCATCCCTATGCCTAAGAAATGTGGCTCTGACCTCATTAATCATGAAGTGCTTCGAGAGGCTAGTCAAAGCCTCCCAACCTGCCTCGATCCCCTACAATTTGCCTATTGACCTATCAGGTCCACGGAGGATGCCATATCCCTAGACCTGCACTCATCCCTGGAATACTTGGACAACAAGGACACCTTCGTCAGACTCCTGCTCATCGACTACAGCTCCGTCTCCAACACCATTGTCCCCTCCAGACTGAACTCAAAACTGCGGGACCTTGGTCTCAGCTCTGCCCTCTGCAATTGGATCCTCAGTTTCCTGACCCATAGACCGCAATCAGTGAGGATAGACAACTGCACCTCCTCCACAATAACACTCAACACTGGGCACCCCCAAGGATACATCCTCAGCCCCCTACTGTACTCCCTGTACACCCATGACTATGTTGCCAAATTCTGATTGAAAGTCATCTACACATTCACTGATGACACCACCGTAGTGGGACAGATATCTAACAATGATGAGTCAAACTACAGAAGGGAGATAGAGGCCTTCGTGATGTGATGCAATGATAACAACGTCTCTCTCAATGTCGGCAAAACTAACAAACTGATCATTGACTTCAGAAAGAAAGGAGGGGAACATGCCCCCATCCACATCAATGGAACTGAGGTTGAGAGGGGGGAGAGCATCAAGTTCCTCGGAGTGGCGATAACTGACGACCTGCCCTGGACTTCCCACATAGATGCGACAGCCAAGATGGCACAACAGCGCCTCTTCTTCCTCAGATGGCTCAGGAAATTTGGCATGTCCATAAGGACCCTCACCAACTTCTACAGATGCACCATTGAAAGGATACTGTCTGTGTGCATAATGGCCTGGTATTGCAATTGCTCTGCTCAATACCGTAAGAAACTACAGAAGGTGGTGTGCACAGCTGTGTAAGATGGGGCAAAAGTCCCCATCAGCTTATGGATATACCCTGGGCTAAAACCTCTGAAGGCATAAATTTGTGGAAATTACATTGGATTAAAATTGATTGAACTTTTGGACTCAAGAAACTATGAGCCTCAACCAAACCAGGAAAATACTGGTTGGGACAGACTGGGTAATATGCAAGCCCGGGGCCAAATGTCTGGAACAGGGGCTAGCTTGCAAAACTAAAGGTAGACCCCCATTCACACCCCAGCTTAAAACAATGAAAACCAGACTGCAGGAAACAAACAACTTCAGACCTTCTGGAGATAGTAAGAACTGCAGATGCTGGAGTCAGAGACAACAGTGTGGAGTTGGAGGAACGCAGCAGGCCAAGCAGCATCAGAGGAGCAGGAAACAATAACAATAACAAAAACAATAACTCTGCTACTGCCTGGCCTGCTGCATTTCTCCAGCTCCACACTGCGTTATCTCAGACCTTCTGGAGCCTACAGAGATACAAAGCCATTCAATTTCCAACTCCTGCACAGAAATACCAAACATTCCACATCATTGTGCTACCTGTAAAGCTGTTTCACCTTTGGATGTAAGAATATTCACATTACTATTCAAAACTTAATGACTACCCGTCCAAAGGAAATACTGGACATTCCAAACCATCGGAACCATTCACCTCAATCGAAAAGCCATTCACACCTCCACCAGTGATCAGGAAACTCAGGCCCGAGAAGAGGAACAGTAGCTTGCCAGCCAAAACCAGATTTAGCGGGTGATAAGGGGGCCTGCAGCTGGGAATAATGGGGGGCCCCGATCTGAGCAGTGTGCACTGCAATACCATTGACGGGCCCCGATTCCAACTAGGTGTGTGCTCTACGGTGGGGTCTGTGTACGCCCAGTGTGAGCGGTTCGTGAGCGGAGGTCAAGGGTCCAAACAAGAAGCAGGCCCTGCACGTGAACGAATCCTTGAGCCTAAACTGCGAGGAAGGGTAAGGAGATCGGTCAGACTTACCCGATTGAGAGAAAAGTTCCCGCAGATGCCTCCGAGTGAAGGACTCCGTGAACCCTCCACACCGAGAGCAACCCTTGCAACCACCGAGCGACACCAACCAACCACGGAACACCACTCGACATCTGGAGGTGACTGGAAGCAACCAGAGACAAAAGACACCGACTGCAGCAGCACCAGCAACATCCAGCACTATCCAAGACAACGAGCCGTTTGCAAGGACCGCCAAGGTAGGAGTGAAACCCCGGATAGTCACCCGTCAGGTCCAACGTCCCAAACCGCACCAGCAGACACCACCAGACTGATGGTTATCAGTGCTCGCGGCCCTCCGCGGAGACCAAACTACAGCAAAAGATTATGGACAAGATCCATTCAAAATTACATTCCACTCCAGGGGTGATCCTAAGGTCATCGAGACCCTCTAACCCAGCTTGGCTAGACTACGATAGGGAAAGGTGGGGTTTGGGGCTAACGGTGTAGGGCATCCCTAAGGAAGGGAAGTGGGGTAGGACTTCAGGGTAGTAAGTAATCTTTTCTCTCTCTCTCTGTCAGCAATTAGGTAGCAACCACTCACAGTCACAAGCAAACCCACTGTATCAAGTCGTGTCTTAACTCAGGGTCAAGCTAACTGTGAGACAGGTCTCAGTCAGTAACAGGCGGGTTGGAGTTTCACTTTCTTGTTTTCTGTAAATATATTAAATTTTGCTTGTTTTTCAACAAAATCAGAGTTTTCTTTGCCTCTGAAGCATCTGCCTCCCGTGTTTTCCACCACACCATATTCCACTACATAAGCCCAGTGTCAGGCCCAGGCAGCTGGTGAACAATAAACCAGGTAGCATTCCCTACACCCAGACCATCATAGAAGCCAACCTTCCATCCCTGGACTCCATTTACACAGCTCGCTGCTGCAGAAAGGCAGCTAACATCAGCAAAGACCCATCGCACCCTGGTAATGATCTCCTACAACCTCTTCCATCAGGCAGAAGCTACAGAAGCCTGAACACATGCAGCAGCAGGTTCAGGAACAGCTTCTTACTGGCCATTATCAGACTGATGAATGGACTCTCCAGCCTCAAATAAAGATGATCTTGAGGTTGCTGATTTGCTCGCCGAGCTGACTTGTTTTTGTTCAGACGTTTCGTCACCATGCTAGGTGACATCATCAGTGGACCCTCTGATGAAGCGATGTTATTCTACTCCGCTCACAATTTATACTGTCTGGTCCATTATAGTGAGTACTGTCATTTCCGGTTTTGATCTGTATGGGTTTATATATGGGGTCCAATTCTGTATGTTTGTTGATTGCATTATGGTTTGAGAACCATGCCTCTAGGAATTCCTGTGCGTGCCTATGTTTGGCTTGGGCTACTATGGTTACTTTGTCCCAGTTAAACTGAGGGCCTTCATTGTTTGAATGTACAGATATTAAGGAGAGTTCATCATGCCATTTTGCTGTAGCTGATGTTCGTGTATTCTGATGGCTAGTTTCCTTCCTATCTGTCCCATGTAATGTTTGTGGCAGTCATTGCATGGTATTTTGTAAACCACATTTGTGGTTCTCTATATGGACTTCAGTAAAATGTTCAACAAGTTTCCACATAGCAGACCGGTTAGCAATGTTAGATCACATGGATTATAGGGAGTACTAGCCATTGGATACAGAACTGGCTGGAAGGTGACAGAGGGTGGTGCTGGAGGGTTGCTTTTTGGACTGGAGGCCTGTGACCAGCGGTGTGCCACAAGGATCAGTGCTGGGTCCACTGCTTTTTGTCATTTATACAAATGATTTGAACATGAATATAGGACGTAAGGCTAGTAAGTTTGCAGATGACACCAAAATTGATGGTGTAGTGGACATTGAAGAAGATTATCTCAGAGTACGACAGGTCCTTGATCAGATGGGCCAATGAGTCAAGGCGTGGCAGATAGTGTTTAATTTATCTATTAGATAATAGATCCCTGGCTTTTCTTTACCACCTTTCTTAAATAGTGGCACCATGTTAGCCAACCTCCAGTTTTCTGGCATCTTACCCGTGGGTTTCGCTGATACAAATATCTTAGCAAGGGGCCCAGCAATCACTTCCCTAGCTTCCCGCAAAGTTCTAGGAAAGACCTGATCAGGTCCTGAGGATTTATCCACCTTTATGTGTTTTGAGACATCCACCACCTTCTCTTCTGTAACATGGACTCTTTTCAAGAAATCACTATTTGTTTCCACAAGTTTTCTAGCTTCCATTTCCTTCTCCACAGTAAACACTGATGCGAAATACTCATTTAGTATTTCACCCATCTCCGTTGGTTCCACACACAGATGGCCTCATTGATCTTTAAGGGGCCCTATTCTCTCCCTAATTGATCTTTTGTCCTTAATGTATTTGTAGAATCGCTTTGGAATCTCCTTAACCCTATCTGCCGAAGCTATCTCATGTCCCCTTTTTGCACTCTTGATTTCCCTCTTGAGTACACTTCTACTGCCATTGTATTCTTCTAGGGATTCACTCAATCCCTGCTGTCTATATCTGACACATGCTTCCTTTTTCTTGATCAGACCCTCAATTTCTCTCCTCACCCAGCATTCCTCACACCTACCAGCTGTGCCCTTCACACTAATAGGAACATATAGTCTCTGAACTCACCCTGTAGACATAATCATCAGGAACACTGAAATCCTTCCTAATCTCTGGCAGGGAGAGCACATCACTCTTCTAAATGCCATCTTTGCACGCTAACAATCCAGACTCAGAGAAAATAGCAGTCTTAGTGCTCTAAAAACACAGCTCCAGGATAACTTAGTACCTATGTTTTAATCTAAAAAAAGGTTTAATCAAGAGACAGATCTCAAAAAAGCAAATGTAATATAAAAATTCCCTACTCTCGCGGTTGTAGATTTACAAAAACAAACAGATTAAAGATTTATAAGACTTAAGAAAACTTATCCCCAGTGATGAGTAGCTCTGATAATGAGGTGTCTTCAAGGTCAGTTTAGACAATTTCCAAAGACTTAACTATATCATTCAACTTATGTTGGCACCAAAGTATGACTCTTTTCTCCCCTTCTTCCAAATATAGAGATATTCCCTCAAACCATTATGCATCATACAACATAACAAACATATTAGTTATTCTCTGCCCTGACATGGCATTGCCAGTAATGTATGTGGATTAGTCAGCAACCAATAAGTGTTTCTTTTACTGTAGTTTACCCTCCATGCAATACAAAGCATAGCATAAGTGAACTTTCTGATGCAATAAATTTTTGGCCAATTTTCAACAAACAATAATTCCACCCTTTCCAAACACTTTTGCTGAGTGTCTGGATATGCTTCCTGTAGTCTCTTGCTGTGGTCTCTCCAAGTGCTCATGAAACCTATATTTGCAGGACATGGTTTGCTCGTTGTGTTGTAAAGAAGATTCACAATGGTCGTCTCTCAATCCTATTATGGAGCCATTTCTGGCTCAAATTACAACAGGTTCCCTTGGATGTCTGCTTCAGTTTCACTTGTGTGATATCCTTAATTAAAATATCAAAAATAATATCCAGAGACTCAATCTGAAAACTATGCATATTCTGTCAAGAGCCTGGTCTTGCTTCTGTGTTCAAACAGCATGGTACTATGAAAGGGATGGTTGGAGCCATGTCATGTGCTGCTGTCATAGAAATGAGACTTTTTGCTGGCTTGGCCTTCGTCATTTCCTCCTCTTGTGGTATCTATTGCTTTATTGTACGTGCAAGAGAAGAAAATAGTAGCTGTAAATATTTAAGTTTCAGCATCTCAGGATTAAATAAGCAATGAAGAAATTTAAACAATAAAAACAAAAAAAAGTGCAGGAAATACTCACTATATCAAGTAGCAACTTTGGAGGTAAACAGAGTTAACGTTGTGGTAATGATGACCTATCCACCATTTCTGATGCAAGGTCACTTACGTAGTCCCGGGACCCTTCTTCTTCCGCGGACTCATCTCAGTGCTTTACCAGCAGCAGCCTCTGTTTCTGGACTGGCACTGCTGCTGGGTTTAGAAAAGCTTTTGGTCACTGATTCCAGCAGCTATCAGCAGCGGGATGTCTACGCTGTGGTCTCTGATCTCAGGGGAAGGCTCCCCTGGCTGGCCTCTTAGAAGCCTGAGTGACATAGGGTGAGCAGGTTTACCCATAGAGAGGCATTGATGACTGTGTAATTGGAAACAAGCCCACTGTCACCTCAACAAGATCCTGTGCATAATGTGGGATGTTTTGGATTTCAGTGTGACTTAGGAACAGAGGGTGATAGATAGTGACTTTAGTTTTTTTTTACTTTATTGACTTCTCTTGGATTACATATAATCAATTTCTTATTAAGGGGTCTTTAACCATGAAATGCATGTAAACCATTATTTCAAGCTTCAGTGGCTGAGTCTTATAAAAAGTTCATGTATGCCCAGGAGAACCAATTGGCTTTCCACATCTACAAGCTGAAACAGATTTTTGCCAGGATTTGCCTGCACTTAAATCCAGTTTATGACCAGTTTCATCCATCATTTTATTCTTAACCCATTATCAAGGTCTTTTTAATTCTTATTTTTCTCTCACAGGGTCATCACAACCTCAGTTAACGTTCTCCCTTCATAAATTGGAAAGATGGTACACGGTTAAAATGATACATTTAAACAATACTCCATTTTGTAATGTTGTACAGGCGGTTCTTCTATAACCCGATAGTTATGTTCCTGTGCAACATCATGTTATAGAAAATTGCACTTTAGAAATAATGGGGCCTATGGGAAAAGCAGGGTTAGGGACAGACCGCCAAAAAACTCACTCAAAATCACACAAAAATCACTCAAAAGCCTAACACAAAGGATAGCAAAGTTTGAATCAATGTTTAATTCATATCTAATAATGAAATAAAAGTAAATTTAATAACATATCTTGAAAAAATGGCAATATGACTTGAGGGGAGGATGTTTTGAGGTTGCTCTGTCATTAATGCAGGGGCTGAGGGTCATCAACATCATCACCTTCAGGTGCAGTTGTGGTTGCAGGGTTAGGGCGAAAAATAGTTAATCCAGAAGTGGGTGGCTGTGGTTCATTGTCTTCTGGCTGTTTCTTGGGGGTTGGCTTAAAAAAGACATCCAGTTTTTGCTGCTTTGCCCTTTTTCTGTTTTCATGAAGAAGCTGTTCATAGGGATGCCAAATAAGATCTTAGCGACAACCTGCTAACCTGCTGCATTCTGCATTGTAATCGTCGTCCTCTGAGAGCTGCAACTGCTTCTCAGTTTTCTTCAGGATAGAAGACAATACAGAAATGGAAAGCTCTCAAGGAACTGCATTCTGGATTCATCTTCTTCATCTCCAGCTTCCACTTCCCCCTCAGCGACAAGTTGCTGTAGATCAGCTGTAGAGAGGTCTTCACAGTGGGACTCAAGCAGCTCTTCAACATCCTCATTCTCCACTTCTGCTAATCGAACTTGTTTTGCAAGATCAACACAATGTTCTTTGATTCTTGGGAGCTGCTCTGATGGATCAAAGCCTTTACAATCTTGAAAACAATCTGGGAGAAGCTCCCGCCAAACTGCATGCAAGTAGCCCTTACTGACATCACCCCAGGCTTCCATGATAATGTCAATAGCATTCATGATGTTAAAGCTCTTCCAAAATTGAAGAGCACAGGACAAAGCCCGCAAATGATTATGTGATGTCGACACGTACTCCTCTGTGCATCAATGGAATCGCGTTATAGCCAACACATGTTCACATTTTAGAAATAGCATTCCCCTATTCATCAGTCGCATTATAGCCAATTTGCATTGCTGGAATATGTCTCAGAGCAGAATCCCCGAGATACCTAGAAGTTTTCCGGGAAGGTCTAGGGACTATTACACGAGCCAAGGCTACCTTGCATGTTGGCCCGGAAGCAATTCCATGATTCTGCAAGGCCCGCTCAGTGCCATTTGCCTCATACAAAAGGCAGCCAAAGCAATAATTTCTTGTCTAGCTCCTGAGGAGATAGAATCTGTAAAATGTGTTTTAGCTCTTGTGTGTGATGCGAGGATCTGAGATTACAAATAACACAAACCAGATGAGTATAATGAGCAGGTCCACTATCAGATGATAACTGGTTAGCCAGATATAGAAAAAAATCAGTTAAGTCACACAAGGAACAGGGAAAAAATACAGATCTACTTTAACTCATGCTTTCCAGCACTACTATGTTAATACATTCAGCATTGAAGATTTAATCCACGGATTCTGAGGTAGCCTACATGGACTCATGATATCAACAGAGCTTGTTCCAAAGCTTAATATCTTAGAACATTGGACTTCCCCAAATAAGAAATCACTATAGCAGAGGATTGTGGTGAGGCCTTAGTTGAGGTTTAGTGTTGACCTTTGTGAGCTATATGGCTGTACAATTCACTGTGTGTCATTCCATAGTTAATTGAAGAAAGCAGCCAGCTTCACTCTGGTTTAAAAAGTCACATTCTGAAAGGCCTCATTGAAAAGTTTGAGAGATTCAAAATGGGTAACCGTCCACTATTCATATCACAGAGTCATTGGCCCGGATTCTGGTGAAGATAATAGTCAAACCAAGAATCTCAGTTCCCTAAAGTATTCACAGTATCAAAGGAATGTTATGGCACAGAAGGAAGCCATTTAGTCCATCATGTGTGACTGGCTCTCTCAATGAGCACCATGGCTTAGTGCCATTCTCCTGTCTTTTTCCCAAATCCTTGCAAATTATTTCTGTTTAAATAATCATCCAATGTACTCTTGAATGCCTCAACTAAAGCCACCTCCACTACACATCCAGGCAGTCCATTCCTGACCCAATTGACAGGGGCCCAGGTTCAATTCCAGCCTTGAGTGACTGTCCATCTAGAGTTCTTCTCGTGTCTTCGTAGGTTTCTTACGGGTGGTCCGGTTTCATCCCACAACTCAAAGATGTGTAGGTTAGGTGGACTGGCTGTGCTAAATTGTCCCCTAGTGCCCAGGGATATGTAGGCTAGGTTGGTTAGCCATGGGAAATGAGGGGTTATAGGGATACAGTTGGGGGATGATTCTGGATATGATGCTCTTCGGAAGGTTGGTGCAGACCCGATGGGCCGCGTGGCCTCTTTCCACACTGTAGGGATTCCACGATTCTGTGTTTAAAAAAAAATTCTCACCTCACAATTGCTTCTTTGCAAATTTTAATTCTGTATCCTTCCATTCTTAATCCTTTTATGAGCTGGAACAATTTCTCCCAAGGTACTTTATCTAGCCCCTCATGATGTTGAAAACTTCCATTTGATCTTCACTTAGCATCCAAGAAGAACAGTACAAGCATCTCCAGTTCATCCTCTTCCTGAACTTTCTCATATCTGGAATCATGCTTGTAAATTTCTTCTGCAGTCACTCCAGTGCGTTCATTTCCTTCCGATAGTGTGGTGCATAGAACTGTATATAATTCCCAGCTGAGGTTTCATAAGTATCACACGTTATCCTTTGCTCTTATATTACAGATGCACGCACAAGCGTGCACTCTAGAAGCTACAACGTGCAAATCACATACCACAGGAATCACATTCGACTAAATAATGAGTTGCTTATAAGCAACATAGCTGAAATCGAGAATAATTCTCAACCACAGCCTGGTGTATAGGCACTGATCATAAACCTGGAAGACAACATCATATTTCAGTCTAATATGAACAAAATCTTATCAATTTAGTCTCTGCTACAATGCTTGGATCATTTTCATGTTTGGACACCAACTGTCTGTACAGCACACGCAATGCTCCTGTTTTACCATAATAAACTGATTACCAGTTGCCTCCATAGGCCCATAAGATATAAGAGCAAAATTACATTAGGCTTTTGATCCTTATTGTTACAAAGCTATTTATTATTTTTTGAGTTGCATTAGAATCTGTGGAACTTCCTGCGTGTGTTGTTAACATTCCACTCCCTCTTAATCACTGTCCCAGGTATGCTGAGGCTAATCCAAAGGCATTGAAGATTTTAAAGATCCCAACCTAAGACTGATGCTTTTAATGAAGTATAACAGCAGCATAAACTTATAATAGGTGCCTGTGGTACAGTGTAGTGACCACTGCCACTCAACTAGAGATTTGGGTTCAAACTCCAAATACTATGAAAAAGTGTCTGAACAGCTTGGCTGACAATTCTAAAATGCTAACAGGAGAAATATTTATTCACGTTGATTATTAGCTTGCACTGACGTTTCCTAATTGAAGGATACACACATAAAAGTGAATAACTTTGAAAGTGAGAATTGAGATTCATTCTCCCTGCTGCAGAATGACAAATACTTGCCTCCATCCCATCAAAGAGTTTTTTAAGCATATAGATTGTCTGTTCTATTCACAGATGCTGTCTAATTTGCTCTGTGATAACAACACGTTCCTGTTCCACAATGGGCAGCAACAGCGACGTTTTACACTAAAATCCGATGGAACATCACCTGATATATTGTAACTGAATGCTCTGGGCCAGACCTGGTGCGCTGGAGACAGGAGCAATTACTTTTCACGGAAAAAAAATCTGAAATATATTAGAACGTAAAAAAGTGTACATTCATGTCTTGTGCACGTGTTCTTTTATGAACCTTTTAGTTGCGATGAAACCACTATCTTGATGGCATAAGGGTTAGGGCTTTCAAGTCTGATTCAACTTTTTTTTAAAATATGGATGAATCAGGAACCCGTTGTCAGATTATGACAGAACAGTTTGCCATTGTTTTCTTTGATTTTGGATTGTCTAATTGATGAGTTCAGAATTAAAGAGGAAACTGGCTGGATCTTTAGAAGGGCGTCTCAAAGACATGAGGAATTCCCCCTCGCGATCATCCAGCCTTTAAACTCCCTGCAGATCGATGCCAAACCCAGCTCAAACGAGCAGCACATCAAAGGACCAGTCCCAGCCACTGAGATGAAACGCAGCAAAGCGGTGAGTACAGATGAGAGAGAAAGAGCGATGCGGGAGCCGGAGAATAATGCAATTCGCGTACGATACCGGCATTTTAACAATTTAAAACAAAAAACAGTGGAGAGCGAGAAGTGATCATTATTCGGGGTGCCGAATAAGGATTCCACTGTTTTGATCGACGAGATGATAGCGGACGAGAAAGTTGGATGGAAGATAGACAGGTGCCTCTTTGTGTTCGGTGTAAACTAACAGAAACACAATCAGTTCCAACATTATGTGTGATTGGTACTTAGCAACCTGGGTGCTTGTGACACCAAGGAGTGATTAGAGCATGAAAATCTATTGGCGAGTTCAAATGTTACAGTCTGCCGAAATATTGAGCAGTTTCTAACAATGCGGGACACAGATTCTGATTAGCAATGCTCATTTTAACATGCCGGTTTTATATTCCGGTTATTAAAACGGTATTAGCTGTCTAAACATGCAACTCAGAGAGAGAAAAAAAAGATATATCCACAGCCGAATGACTGGAAAATATAGCCTACAGCTTTGGGGTCAAAATTTTCTATTCGTTATTCATTTGTGTTATTTTAATGTTTCCACATTACAGTGGTCACCATATTTGTAAGAAAGTGTTTCAAGACTGTAAAGCACTTTTGAGTTGCTCGATGATTGAGAAGAGCATTATATAAATATTTTGTTTACATTCTTAATTACTTCGGCAGGGTTTGATCTGGCATGTGTACCCACATCGAAATTCATGCTGGAAGGGTTGTAGCGACGTCTATATAAAATCAAGTAAGATGTTCGATAAGCAAAGAACTCGGTAGCTGGAAATATAAAACCCAAGCACAAACTGCTGGAGAAACTGAGCATCTGTAGAGAAACAGAGTGTTGCCAGACCTATTCAGTTTCTCCAGCGATTTCTGTTTTTGTTGCAAACATGGAATCCAACGGACTGCATTGAGTTCAAAACATCTCCCGGCTGGCTAAGAGACAACAAGGTGCAGGGCTGGATGAACACAGCAGGCCAAGCAGCATCATAGGAGCAGAGAGGCTGACGTTTCGGGCCTAGACCCTTCATCAGAAAAGGGGGAGGGGAAGGGGGTTTTGAAATAAATAGGGAGAGAGTGGGAGGCGGATAGAAGAGGGATAGAGGAGAGGATAGGTGGAGAGGAAACAAACAGGTCGAAGAGGCGGGGATGGGGCCAGGAAAGGTGAGTGTAGGTAGGGAGTTAGGAAGGGGATAGGTCAGTCCAGGGAGGACGGACAGGTCA
>NC_063335.1:11274007-11295196 GCF_021869965.1 Rhincodon typus
TTATTGCGTGGACGGGGTGTGAGGGATGAGGTGCGGGAGATGTGGGAGACACGGTTGAGGGCGTTCTCGACCACCGAGGAGGGGAAGTTACGGTCCTTGAAAAACGAGGACAACTGAGACGTACGGGAGTGGAATGCCTCATCCTGGGAGCAGATGTGGTAGAGGCGAAGGAATTGGGAATAGGGGATAGCATTTTTGCAGGAAGGTGGGTGGGAGGAGGAGTATTCTAGGTAGCTGTGGGAGTCGGTGGGCTTGAAATGACCCCCGCCTCTTCGACCTGTTTGTTTCCTCTCCACCTATCCTCTCCTCTATCCCTCTTCTATCCGCCTCCCACTCTCTCCCTATTTATTTCAAAACCCCCTTCCCCTCCCCCTTTTCTGATGAAGGGTCTAGGCCCGAAACGTCAGCCTCTCTGCTCCTATGATGCTGCTTGGCCTGCTGTGTTCATCCAGCCCTGCACCTGGTTGTCTCGGATTCTCCAGCATCTGCAGTTCCTACTATCCCGGCTGGCTAAGGTGTTTTCAGTTAGTGGATTGCTTTCTGAGCTGAAGCAGCCCACACTGAGCTCGTCGTCCCCATTCAGGCAAGTGCGTGGTCCTTAGATAAGGAAAAGACACTGCAGAGGGAAAGGGAGGGAGGGTTTGAGTTACGAGGAGAGACTGGATAAGTTGGGATCTTTTCATTGTGGGAGGTTGAGCAGTAACTTATAGAGGTTTGTAAAATCATGAGAGGTATAAATACGGTGAATGGCAGGAGTTTTTTTTCCCTAGGGTGGGGGAATTTCAAGACTAGAGGTCATATTTTTAAGCTGAGAGGAGAACGACTTAAAAAAAAGACGGGGTCAATGTTTGTTTACACAGAGAGTGGTTTGTGTATGGAATGAACTTCCAGAGGATGTGGTGAATGTGGGTACAGTTACAACATGTAAAAGACATTTGGATAAGTACATGATTAAGAAATATTTAGATGGATATGGGCCAAGTGCAGGCAGGTAGGACAAGTTTAGTTTGGGATTATGGTCAGCATGGACTTGTTCAACTGAAAGTTCTGTTCCTATGTTTCTATGATAATGACTCTATAACATAAAATAACTGTCACATAAATGTACATCGCATAATATTTTATAATAACTTCTCGCTCAGGAATTAGACAAATACTTCTGAAATTCTTCCCTTAGACTTTCCTTCCTCAATTACATTTACCATTATGTTTCATAATTTCAATTGCAATGAACTTTTCCACACTAAATTGTCGATCTCTGTAACTTTGTGTCAACTATTTTAGACAAAAGAGAAATAATATTGCTTTATTTATGATGTTAACTATTATGACCTTCAGTCATCTTCTCCTCTTCCACATCCCAAACCAGAAGTAATGAGGAAAATGTTTTGAGTTCCCATTTCTGATGGGGAGTTTCACCTACTAAGACAGATATTAGGCAACCATGCAATTGACAGGCAAGATCTGCAATCTCAGAATATCAACATTTAAATGTTGCAGTTGTTATCATGTAATCAATATTAGCAAGCCACCTATGAAGGATGAGTAGAAAACCTAGTTTAGACATTTTTCAATTACTGCCAGGCAAGCTAAATTGTCCATGTACTGTCTGGCTTCGTGCTTATTATGAAATGGTAATTTATAATAATAACAACCAGCAAACGCAGGAAAAACGCAGCAGATCTGGCAGCATCTGTGGAGAAATGAAATAGAGATAATGTTTACAGTCTGGTATCTCTCTTTTATTCACATTCGCAATTTGATTTAAATACTTTAAATACAATAAGACAATTACTATTTTAAACTTATTGAATGTGGGGCTTCTTTTTGCTTTATTTCACATGTCATGGATGACTCAGTCTCACTTTTTGCGCATTTAGGAATTGCTAGCAGTATGACTGAGACAGGCTGCTCAACAGGTGGGGAGCAAGAAACAGGAATTGTATAACTAACAGTAGTTGATTTGATTTGATTTATTGTCATGTGTAACTAAGTACAGTGAAAAGTTTTGTTTGCAAACAGTACAGGCAGATCATGATAGGAATTCATGATGTCATCGCACTAACCTTCTGTGAATTGGTTTCCTGCAGAAAACATTATCTTTAGGATCATGTCAGCCAAAGGTTCAGCCAACAAATATCTCAGTTGATTTGAAGAGGATTGATATGCTTTTTATATCTGAATATCAACAAAAATAAAGCTGTCATGAATAATACATGAGAAAACAAATAAAGAGCATGTTCTCTTTTCATATAAATGAATCCCCAGTCTTGCAGCAGTCTACAATTTGTTGCATAAACGTTAGACAGCATGGGTTGAAGTTCTTCCCCATCACAGTCACAAAGTAGGAACGAAGGAAAACTTATCCTTTCATGGTTGTAAATGTATTGATTGACCCAGCAGATGCTACCTCTATAACTGAAGTTAAAATTTCTGTCTCTCTAGTCACCGCTCACCTTCGTTATCGTCATTATTATTTACATAAGTATAGAGAAATGCAAGGCATCTGCATCTACCTTTCAACATGAAGGTCTAACCTGTAGTCGCTGCCCTCCAGGACAACATATGGTACAGCATTGCACAAAAGACCATGATACGCAGTGTGCACCCTGTTCAGCTAGTCATTATACGCAGTATTGGAATTACTTGAAAAAATGTCAATACTGCAACATTTTCTGCAAAGAAAATCAAAATGTTAAGCATGAATGCAATGCAACTCACAACAGAGTGTGCGAGTGCAAAGATGGCTACTTCTGGGAATATGAATTTTGTACGAAGCAGAAAACATGTCTTCCTGGATATGGAGTTAAAACAGCAGGTACCTTTTTCGCAATTTGCATGTTTAAAGATATACCTTCATTTGCTAATTGGTCTGGTTGGTCTGTGCCAGTGTTTGTGCTCCACGAATATCCTCACACAATACATTACTCGAACACCACCTGCATATTTTTCTATTCTTTTCTTCTGTATGAATTCACCTTAAAGATGTCTATGCTATTTGCCTCATTCACTCCAAGTGGTAGAAATTTCCACATTCTAACCACTCTGTGGGTAAAGAACTCTCTCCTGAATATCATGATGTGGATGTGCCAGTGTTGGACTGGGGTGGACAAGGTCAGAAGTCATACGACATCAGGTTATAGTTCAACTGCTCTTTCGTTAGGTGAAATGAAGAAAAGCATTCGGGCACAGAATTTATAGGCAGAGCCTATGATTCCATATATTCTGCCTGGAACTTCTGTGCCTGTATACTTTTCTTCACTTCACCTGATGAAGAGGCAGCGGTCTGAAAGTGCATGATTTCAAACAAACCTGTTGTACTATAACCTGGTGTCATGTGACTTCTGAGCTTCCCCTGAATGTGCTGTTGGATTAATTGACCATGTACTAATACTTATGATTTCTCATTTCTCATCTTTACAATATTTAGTCTAACAAATCCCTTCATTATTTCAAGGCATCCATTCAGTCATCCGTCAACTTTCTCTTTCTGGGGAAAAGAGCCACAGCCTGTTCAGCCTTTACAGAAATTTAGAATATGCAGTTCTGACATTGTCTTTGTAAATCTATTTTGCATAATTTAAATTGCAAGCTTAGAACATGAGATCATCAACTATAGAAACTGACTTTCTTACTGTTTTATTAGATCTAAGTGCATAATAAAAATTTGAGTGTATTCATCTCCCAAAATAAGAACAAAAGTTCATTAGTTTTATTGAATTTGTAACTCTGGATTCATCCCAAGAGAAACTTTTTGTTCATTATGTCAACCATCTTTATGAGTTCTTTTAATTTTGTGTGTACTCACTTATCTTTCTTCATTCATCAGGCACTCCATACAGCAGTACAATTTGTAGGAAATGTGCACGGGGTTTCTTTTCATCAGTGACTTCTACCATTGCACAATGTAAGAGACACACAAACTGCACCGAATTGGGCTTAAAGTTGGATATCCCTGGTACTGCCTGGCATGACAATTTGTGTAGCCCATGTCAGCCCAGTGGCTCTGAAGGTATCTCAAAAGATTTTTTTTAAAAATCTGTGTAACTGCATGAATATTATGCAACAGTTCATTTGTACCTTTCCAGCCTAAGTAACAAGCTCTAAAATAACTTTGTATTTCTGTGCTAATAGAATTATGTAATCCAACACTGCAAAGTGCTTTTAACCATGCATTCAACATTGTAGAACATGGTAGTTCATTGGAAAGGTGGGGACAACTCATTGTTTCATTTAAATGAAATTATTGTAGAAACATACAGAATAGGAACAGGAGTAGGCCAATTGGTCCTTTAGACTGCTCCATGATTCAATATGATCATGGCTGATCATCCACCTCAGTACATTGTTCCTGCTTTCTTCCTTTAATCCTTTCAGCCCTAAGAACGATATCCATCTCCTTCTTGAAAGCATGCAGTGTTTTGGCTAAGTGCTTTTTGAGGCAGCGAATTCCATAGGATCACGTTCTCTGGGTGAAAACATTTCTCTTTATCTTAGTCCTAAATGGCCCACCGCTTCTGGACTTTCTGATCATCAGGAACATCCTTCCTGTGGTGTCCTGTCTAGTTCCGTTTGAATTATGTAAGTTTTTATGAGATTCCTCTCCCGCCATTGTTCTATGGTTCAGTAAATACAGTCCCGAGCAATCCAGTCTCTGTTCATAAATCAGTCCTGCTATCTCAGGTCTAGTTTCAACATATCACAGATGTTAGCACATCTCCACATTATATTACATAAAAGTGGAAAGAACCCACGCATCATCATGGTTTGCTAATCTTAATAAGTACAGGTAGAATGCACATTTGCTCTGAACACTAAGGTGTCCTTGCTCTTTCTGAAAACCACATCCTACACTACATAGTAACACTCAATGAACTAGATAACAAGCTAAATTGTTCACCATTATTTCTCATGCTAATACCTATTTGACTTTAGTTAAAAATGCCTTGAAAGATCAATTTGCATGTTTCTGTTTTGAGAAACTTCTATTTTCAATCAGAAGAATAGAATTACTGAGTTATTATATACTTTATGTTCTTCTGGCATGGAGGAATGTACTCCATTAGCAGTAGTTTGAAATGCAGTGAGCACAGGTACCCTCCTATTGATCTATATTTTTCAGGATGACAACAAAATCTTCTACTGTACTCAGAATTTTAGATCTGCCTATTGAATCTATTAAACCGCAATTATGCCTTCACTAATAGATACATGCTAATGCCAACCTTCAGTCTTAGAGAACAATCATCAGGATTTCTTGTGAGCATTAGTTTTGGTGAATCTATAAACACCTTGGAGAGATTTTCCTCTATTTTCAAGACAATTCTGAGTGGGGAGATCAGCATTTTGCCTGCATAAACTGAAAGCAGCAAGGGCCATGGAAATTAGCCCTCATGCCTCAACAACAAAATTCTAAGTGGCTGGTACTATTCACACCTCTGGAGGTAGCTTGTCTTAACAAGATCAATGTTTTATTGCCTGCCTGACTGGTAGAGGTCTTTGTGTGAGATTCAAGAGGAGGAGATTCAGTATTCCATTGTCAGATTCACTTTCTATAGGACCAATGCTCACTTTAACTCTTTTCCTTTTTTAATGTCTGTAGAAACTCCTACAATCTGCTTTTATATTTCTAGCTATTCTCCTCTAGCACTGTCACTTTCCCGACTTATGCATCTTTTAGTCACTTTTTTATATTCGATCGAATCTTCTGATTTGCCATTCATTTTTTTATAGTAATATGCTATTTCCTAAAGAATCTTCTTCTAATTTCTTCATTTTGAGGGATGTGGGTGTCGCTGGCTGGCCAGCATTTCTTGCCCATCCCTAGTTGCCCTTGAGAAGGTGGTGGTGAGCTGCTTTCTTGAACCGCTGCAGTCCCCCTGCTGTAGGTTGTACCACAATGCCATTAGGGAGGAAATTCCAGGATTTTGACCCCAAGACAGTGAAAGAATAGCAACATATTTCAGGCTGGTGAGTGGCTTGGAGAGGAACTTGGAGGTGGTGGTATTTCCATATACCTGCTGCCCTTGTCCTTCCAGATGGATGTGGTCGTGGGTTAGAGGGTGCTGTCTGAGGATTTTTGGTGAATTTCTGAAGTGCATCTTGTAGATAGTACACACTGCTGCTACTGAGGATCGGTGCTGGAGGGAGTGGATGCTTGTGGATGCTTTATCCTTGATGGTGTCAAGCTTCTTGAGTGTTGTTGGGGCTGCACTCATCCAGGCAAATGGGGAGTATTCCATCACACTCCTGACTTGTGCCTTGTGAATGTTAGACAGGCTTTCAGGAGGGAAGAGGTAAGTTACTTGCTGCAGTATTCCTAGCCTCTGACCTGCTCTTGTAGCCACTGTGTTTTTGTAGTCAGTCCAGTTGAGTTTCTGATCAACGGTAACTCCCAGGGTGTTGATAATGGGGGATTCAGTGATGGTAACACCATGGAATGTCAAGGGGTGGTGGTTAGATTGTCTCTATTGGTGATGGTCATAGCCTGGCATTTGTGTGGCACGAATGTCACTTGCCACTTGTCAGCCCAAGCCCGGATATTGTTGAGATCTTGTTGCGTTTAGACACGGACTGCTTCAGTGTCTGAAAGCTCGCGACTGGTACTGAACATTGTGCAATCATCGGCAAACATCCCCACTTCTGACCTTATGATGGAGGGAAGGCCATTGATGGAGCAGCTGAAGATGGTTGTGCCTAGAGGATCTGATGCTGCTTGGCCTGCTGTGTTCATCCAGCTCCACACCTTGTTATCCCATCTTCCTATGTGTCAGGTATGACTCTAACCACCAGAGAATTTGGCCCCGGATTCTCATTGATTCCAGTTTTGCCAGGGCTCCCTAATGCCACTCTCAGTCAAATGCAGCCTTGATGTCAAAGGTTGTCACTCTCATCCCATCTCTGGAATTCAGCTCTTTTATCCATGTTTGAACCAAGGCTGTAATGAGGTCAGGAGCTGAGTGTCCCTGGCGGAACCCAAACTAGGCATCACTGAGCAGGTTATTGCTGAGCAGATACTGCTTTTAGCACTGTTGATGGTACCTTCCATCACTTTACTGATGATCGGGAGTAGATTGATGGGGCAGTAATTGGCCAGGTTGGATTTGTCTTGCTTTTTGTCTACAGGACATACTTGGGCAATTTTCCACATTGCCGGGTAGATACCAGTGTTGTAACTGTACTGGAACAGCTTGGCTAGGGGAGCAGTAAGTTCCGGGGCACAAGTCTTCAGTACTATTGCCGGAATGTTGTCAGGGCCCATATACTTTGCAGCATCCAGTGTCTCCAACCGTTTCTTGAAATCACGTGGAGTGAATCGAATTGGCTGAAGACTGGTATCTGTAATACTCGGGACCACTGGAGGAGGCCAAGATGGATCATCCACTTGGCACTTCTGGCTGAAGATCGCTGCAAATGCTTCAGCCTTATCATTTGCACTGATGTGGTGGGCTCTTTCATCATTGAGGGTGGGGATATTTGTGGAGCCTCCTCCTCCAGTGAATTGTTTAATTGCCCACCACCATTCACGACTGGATGTGGCAGGACTGCAGAGTTTAGATCGCTTAGTTCTGTCTATCACTTGCTGCTTTTGCTGCTTGGCATGTGAGTAGTCCTGTTTGGTGGCTTCACCAGGGTGATACCTCATCTTCAGGTATGCCTGGTACTGCTCCTGGCATGTCCTCCTGCACTCTCTATTGAACCAGGGTTGATGGTAATGGTTGAGTGGCGGACATACCGGGCCATGAGGTTACAGATTGTGCTGGAATACAATTCTGCTGCTGTTGATGGCCCACAGCACCTCATGGATGCCCAGTCTTGAGTTGCTAGATCTGTTTGAAGTCTGTCCCATTTAGCACGGTGATAGTGCCACACAACATGATGGAGGTTGTTCTCATTGTGAAGGTGGGACTTTGTCTCCACAAGAACTATGCGATGGTCACTCTTACCAATACTGTTATGAACAAATACATCTGCAGCTGGCAGATTAGTAAGGATGAGGTCAAGTATGTTTTTTCCTCTTGTTGGTTCCCTCACCACCTGCCGCAGACCCAGTCTAGCAGCTATGTCCTTTGGGACCCAACCAGCTTGATCAGTAATACTGATGCCGAGCCACTCTTGGTGGTGGACATTCAAACCCCCACCCAGAGTAAATTTTGCACCCTTGCCATCCTCAGTGCTTCCTCCAAGTGTTGTTCAACATGGAGTACTGATTCATCAGCTGAGGGAGGACGGTATGTGGTAATCAGCAGGAGGTTTCCTTGCCCATGTTTAACCTGAAGCCATGAGACTTCATGGGGTCCAGAATCAATGTTGACAACTCCTACAGCAACATCCTCCTGACTGTATACCACTGTGCCACACCCTCTGCTGGGTCTGTCCTGCTGGTGAGACAAGACATATCCAGGGATGGTGATGGTGATGTCTGGGACATTGTCTGTAAGGTATGATTCTGTGAGTATGACCATGTCAGGCCATTGCTTGACTAGTCTGTGAGACTAGCCCCCGGCTGTTAGTGAGGAGGACTTTCCAGGGTACTCGGTGCTGTTTGTGCCGTTGTCTTTTCAGTGCCTATGTTGATGCCGCCAGGTGATCTGTCCAGCTTCATTTCTTTGAGACTTTGTAGCGATTGGTACAACTGAATGGTTTGCTAGGCAATTTCAGAGGACAACTGAGAGTCAACCACATTGCTGTATGTCTGAAGTCACATGTAGGCCAGACCAGGTGAGGGTGGCAGATTTCCTTCTCTAAAGGACATTAGTGAACCAGATGGGGTTTTTTTTTCTGATGATTGATAGTGTTTTCATGATCATCATTGGACCCTTAATTCCAGACTTTTTTTGTTGAATCAGTGGCAGGGTTTGAACCTGGGTCCCCAGAACATTATCTGGGTCTCAGAAACATGTAACTTATTTAATTCACTGTGGATGGTGGGTCCTGTCCTTGGAGAATTTCTCTCTCATTATAATGTATTCATTCTTTCTCGTCTGAATTGTCCCTTCAGATATTTGTCACTATGGACCTACCACTTAACATAATTCGCCTGTTCAGTTTAGATTGTTCAATTTTCATGCTGTCACAATTAATCATATTTAAATGCAAAGTATTAGACTTGGACCTACTCTTCTCACCATCAAACTAAACAAAAAATGCAAAAAATTATGATTGTGCAACCTAGGGGCACCCTTGTTCTGACTAGTCCTGTCTCATTACACAATACCGGGCCTGAGATAGCCTGTTGTCTGGTTGGCTCCAGAACATACTGCTCTGAGAAACTCTTCCCACAATAGATTTTGATACATTCCCAATCTAGGCAATCTTTGTCCACATGACTTTTCCAGTCTACATGTTGTTTAAAGCCCCCACAATTATCACACATGTACCTGAAATGCCTAAGAATGGACCCTATGAATTTTCAGGGAGACCAACTCTGGGCACAGACTGTGCTTCCACAAAATCAGTGTATGCGTACTGTGTGCCAGAATAAAAATCAAACTCTTTGCTCAACTGTTCTGGAGACTTAATGGCCACCTATGGGAGATAGAATATTCCTTTCCAGCTACATTTAGTGCAGCAACCTTTCCTCTGCCTCTTCTTTGGAAATGGTGCCATCTCCTTTTTCAACTTGCTGCCAGGCCTTTTGGTGCAAAGATTCTTCCGCTTTTATCAGTCAGTTTTCTTAAGTTACTGCAGAATCTTTACTTGCGTCTGTTTAAATTGGAGAGACTGAAGACTCGCAGATGAAAATCCGATCCACCATTTTTTGCTATGATTTTAAAGCAAATTTCCCGCCCCATGGATATTGTGATCAACTGCTGACCATTTATTCCTGTACCATGTATTGTCAACGCACCAGTTCTTCGACTAAAACTTCCTTGTTAACTGAGGATATATTGTGACCTGGGACACAGGCAAAAGACTGATTGTGACTATGAAAAATTGAATTTGTCCGTTGTATCTGTCTCCTAACCAAATTACTTAATTATTCTCAACATAAATATCTGAGAAAGAACTCTATCTGAGGTTTCAGTTGAAATCGTATCTAAATAAAATTTGGTTTAATCTGTGTTTCAGAGGATACTACAGAGTGTGAAAAGGCACTATTTAACTTCGTGGCACGTCAAAAACTTGGCCAAAGGAAAGTGTTCAGTCTAGGGAAGGCTCTCCTCAATGAAACGAAAAGAAACCTGCTTCAAACATGGAACGACAAGGAAGAGCAGCAGCAGATCATGCTTCTCTTTCACAAATGGAAAATACAACAGAGTGCAGATGTAACAGTAGAAGCTTTAGTGAAAATTCTGACGGCCGCCAAACTTAATAAGGTTGTAAAAAAAATGTCAAGGAAGTTCCTCAGACAAAAGGTCAATGCAATGCAGGAAAAGTGTGCTTTTTGAACAAATGAATTGGCAGCAGTGCTTTGGAAAGTGCATTTACCTCTGATCAATCTAATCATTTTATAATCTAGTTTAAAACAAAAGCACATTACCTGTCATTCTCTCACAACACTTTCCCAATACATTGCCTTGTGTATTTTGTGTATTTAATTCCCAATGTGAATTTTTATTACAGTTCCCATTGCTTCCTTCATGATAATACCCCAGGCTACTGGAATCAACGTGTCAACCAATCAGCGCATTTTTTGTTCTGTACCATAAACTGTTGTGATCATTTGAAATTTGGCATTCTTATATTTGTCACATGAGTGCAAAATTAAAATCTTCTGTAAAATGTCCTTTAGCAATTGCTAAGCCTTTGTTACCAGAATTGTACAAGAACTTATAAAATAAAATCCACTTTACTAACATTGCAGCAGACAGTTCTTGTTATTTTCTTCAAAATATTTCAATTTATTTTTGTATTTTTATGGGACATGCTTGGAAATTGGCACTTCACCATCCATTATTGAATTCTCAGCCCATGGAGACGGGGAGAAGGGGAAATAATTGGGTGAGTTTGCTCCAGAGAGAAAGAGACCCCTTTCTCACCTCCTCTAGAATTAATTGCAGAAAAAGATATACTAGGGACTTTCAACTCACCAGCAATTAAGCCCCTTAAGTGGTCAATTAACAGTGGCTGGGTTCCCAACTGAAAACCAGGGTGACCTGCCTGCTGAGTTTGGCCTTCAACTGCTCCGATTTGGGGGCAATGAGAAGCATGGATGGTCAGCAATGGGATGGTCTCTGAAATCCACGCTCTGTGCCTTGATTCCCCGGGCTCCCACCTCCCAAGACCCCCATCCTATGAGAAGAAAAAGAAATGTCTAACTTCTTACCACTGGATCCCCCGTAGAGCAGACCTCAACTGGAGATCATTAAGACCCAGAAGCTGCTGGCCTCTACCTTCTGACACACCAGTTTTGAAGGGCCTGATAGGAAGTGCGTAATCAGGTTTCCTGCCTTTATTGACATTTAATGAGATGATAAGCGGGTGAGACAACGAATTATCTCACCTTGGGTGTGGCATCTTAGTCACTAACTAACACACTTACCACTACAGTTCAAGCAAGAATGGGAAAATCTCAGCCCTACATATTATCAAATTGAGCATATAGCTTTGTGTTATAAATTTATTCTGTATTCACAGCTGCTAACAGTATGTGCTTTCATGTTTTGACAGTTGTTAAGTTTCCTGACTAGTCAAGTTCTGTTGTTTTCATAAGAGTTGATTCTTCCCATTTGTTCGATGTGACTAAATTACTTTACTATTCTGATGTGCATAATCTGTGCATTTTAATACAGTAACAGAATCTATCCATTCTGTTTTAAAAAATCTCAAAGAAATAATTAATAAAATGTGTATTTTTAATCGCTATGAGTTGTGATTGTTTCTTTTTACTTTTGAACAGAAGAGTGTAGAAGACAACATTGTTAGAGGATTGAGAAAAATTGTCAAGGCACCTTACAGACACTAAAGTGAATAGTAATCACAGAAGCATAAAAATTGGGTTCATTAGCTCATCTTGTCTGTGCCAGGTAAAACAAAAGTTACTCATCCAAATCCTACTGTCTGGTTCTTGATTAGGTTACAGAACTCAAAGTGCTTATTCAAGTGTTTTTTTTAATGCAATGAGAGTCTCTGCCTCCACCATCCTTTCAGATAGTGAATTCTAGACCCTTACCACTTTCTGGGTGAAAACGTTTTCTTCTATTCCACTAACTACATCAAATCCATGCCCTGTAATTATTGACATTTCTGCTAAGGGAAATATATATTTTCAATCAATCCTAGACCACCAATAATTGTATACACCTCAAGTAAATTTCCCCTCTACCTTCCTGTTTAAAGAAAACAACCCCAGCTTATTCAATCTTTCCTCATGACTGAAGTTCTTCACTCCTAGTATTCTCAAATCTGTTCTGTACTCTCTCACATCCTTCTTGGAATGCTTCATATCAGCAATTGTTGAACAAACAAATAAATGAACTGCATTTGTTGCTCTAGTCAAAGTATTTTCTCACAGGAAATCAGGAGGGAAAAGAAAATTGCAAGTACATTAATTAAAAGCTTGACTTTCAATATTATCAGTTTCCGATTCTATTAATCTGCAGGTTCAAATTACACTTCGGAGATACATTCACACAATCCAGACTGACGTTTCAGTATACTACTAAGGAAATGCTACACTGTCAGACATGCCATTTTTTAAACTTTTAAAATGTTCAACAATCAATTGGACATTAAACAGTCTTACAGCACTGCTGTAAAAAACAGCTTTACGGAGGTGACTTGGCCTAAATTATCCTTCAGCTAATCATTAAAATTGATGCTTTGATTGGCATCTCAGTTGTCCGTGGGAGTTTGCAATTAACAAATTTGTGACTTGGTTTCCCATGTTACAGGAGTGACTGCCCTTCAAGAGTATTTCATTTAATGTAAAGTGCTTTGGGATGTCTTCTGTCTTTTGCCCCTTTCTTATGATTTATCCATATTCCCAATGAATATTACCAAATTTTGTTGGTGTTATAGAATTTAAATCTGTTTTATGTGTTCTCCATTCTTCTGAATTGAAAAGTTGCTTTTATTACCTAACACAGGCACTTCAAAACCACCTTGATTATAAACAACTGAAATGGTTGATTTTTCAGGTCTTAATTATTTTCCCCAACAAAGTAATTACATTGCTCTGTAACTTGTTTCATGCTTTCTGGTTTATCTGTACTCATTGCTGTAACTATTGGAACAGACATGAAAATACTGGAAATAAACAGAACCAAACACAGAATTTAGTAAGTGTTTGAAAACACAGAACATAAAAAGGGTCAAGAAGTTGGATAGGGAGTTGGAATTACAATGGACCCCCAGTTGAAGAGCTAACACCAGCACATGCCAACTGCTTCAGTGTTGGGAATTTCATAGTCCTGAATTTCTCATGGTGGTACTGTGTCACTGGAAGTGAGATGGCATTATTGGAAAGATTGGACAATCAGCATTTCATGCCATGCAGACAAGCAAGGAGTCCTTCAGAAACAGATAGCTGGATCTACCTAACAACTGGATGGTTTTGGATAAAGAGCATAAATATTGGCACAGATGTGAATTAGATCCCTAAATTAAAGAAAGTTCAAAAAGAACTGGCGATGTGTTATTGCGTTAAAAATGATGTACTTTTAAGAAGCCTAACATGCAGATGAGCCAAGGACCTGGTTGTCATGATATGACCAGAAGTCACAGGCGTTTTGCATGATAGCACTCTAGCAAGGGCTGTGTCTAGGGACTATGCTACACTGTCATTACTAGTTGAGCTGTAAATAATCCCACCAGAGATCTTCGAGTAAACTGAAAGCTTATTTTCGTTGTTCTATACAGATAGCATAAGAACTTACTACAGCATGTACAGCAGTGCTTAATTTCTTTCAAGTGAAAAGGGAGAATGAAAAAGGGACAAAAAGCAAACATAATGGTAATCCAGGCATTGACACAGTTCAGCAAACAGAGAAAAATAAGTACCAAACACAAGAAGAAGACTGGAAAACTCATTGAGTTGGACAAAACGGCTGCAACCCGTACTAAATGCTGAAATAAGTTTTTAAGCCGAAAATAGAAAATGAACACCAAGTACAGTGCTGAAGACACACAAGAAGTGTAAAAAATTAAACAAAGCAAAAGTAAAAAGTAACAGAATTACTGACACATACCTGCAGATCAGCAGTGTCTGAAAAAGACAAAAGAATAACAAATGGATGGGTACCAAATCTCTCGGCCACGGAAATAAGATGGACTGATGGCACTTTTAGAAGTTTGAATGATCAGCAATTCATGGCTGTCCTCAAAAGATACTGACGTTCAGGCTGAGTTTAAACTTTTTAAACAAAGAATGCAGCTGGGCCTCACTACAGAACTGTTTGACAAGCTATGAAAGTTTTGCTAGCAGTTGGAAATGAGTGGCTACACACAGTCAATATTTCGGGTTTATTTGAAGAGAAGAGAAAGATCCTGTAAAGATACGGAAAATGCAAAAAGATCAGCTGCATGTAAGGGCCAACTTTGGAATTCATCACTTAAAATCGATATCCACTAGGCTAAAGCCAAAGGGAACAAAAGATCAGTTTGTGAATAGACACGCTAACAACAGTGGCAAATATGATTTGTCAGAGGATAAACTGTTGGAGCCAATGGTAGAGTTTGTGATTCCCTCAACACCCATTGAAGCTCTTCAAAAAGACCACTTGGAAAAAAAGAAAGGTCAACACTGAAACACTGCTCACAGCTAGCAGAAAATATGAAAACATTGTAGCTGGACAACAGCACCTATAAGCATTAGATGCAGTCAACAGGCTCTAATGAGGACAGAATGAAACAAACAGGTTGTGTGGTAATGCAGTCCACTGCAAAGCTGTGCCTCTTTCCAAGACTTAGAAGAAGTATGGTACACAAGAAGACTGTGCCAGCCTTTGCAAGGCGTCTGGCTCCAAAAAGGGCACGCTCAAACAGAAGACAGATGTAGAAATATGGCAACAGCAGCAAGGAGTGCACTGAGAAACCTGTATAAACATGAGGCAATTCACAAAGTTCACTGCAAGACAGACCTGAGGTAAGATCCAGCATGGAACAGCTCCCAAACAAAGAATAAACAAGCCTTCCACATTCAGAATGTAATACATTGTGTGGTTAAAGTCAGACAACCAGAAACGTTTGCCTTAATTGATATCAAATGTCCAATCACGCACACAAAGTAAAAATTGACATAGGAGCTAGTGCAGATGTCCCACCAGTCCGAATTCTGAAGGATATGTGCCTGGATTGTTGGAACTCAATAGTGCAACTGACAATTGCAAAACTAATTGCATTCAATGGTTCACTCATCCTTTACATTGGGTCATTAAAAATACAATGCAACAATGGCAATTTGGCATGGAAACAACAAATATTTTACTTCAAACACATGAGCAGGCTAGTAGTGACAGACCACCAGTGTGCACGGATCTCAATAATGTGACTATCCATAAGATCACCAGTGTGCACCCAGGGCAGCAGAAGAATGTATGCACTGAGTTCGATCTGATGCCATAGGAAAGTGTGTTGCTCCACAAAGATAAAGCAATTCCATCCATCGATTCTTCTATTCACATACAAGAAAAGCTTTACTGGGAGTTGGAGGAAATGGAATGCAAAGACATTATCAACCATGTGCTTCACTGCACTGTTACCTTGGACATTCATAGAATGCTTGCAGTGTGGCAGAAGGCCATTTGGTCCATCAAGTCCATACCGACTTTCTGAAGAGCATCCCATCAGACCCACCTCCCCTGCCCTGCCCTATAACCCAGCACTTACCATAGCTAATCCACATAGCCTGCATAGCCCCCAGACACTATGGGCGATTTAACATGACCAATGTGCACATCTTTGGAGGAAACCAGGAGAAAAGCCATGCAGAGAGTACATGCACACTTCATAAAGACAGTCACCCAAGGGTGGAATTGAACCCAGGCTCCTGGCACTGTGAGGCAGCAATGCTAACCACTGAGCCACCATACTGCCTCAACCACATTGTTATGATCCTAACTGATGTTGGTACTGGACAAGTCAGATGCCGGATTGAAACCTGGCTTGATAGATTTTTTGTTTGTTTTCTTTTAACAAAGTGGTTTCTCACTGAAATATAAGCACGCAACATTGCAAATTTAATTTTAATAATAAAACTAACATTTATTAGCCAAACAAATTATGATAAAACAGACTAAACCAAATCATCTCCTTATAACACAAATTCAAAAATTTTTAAACACAGCACATTCCTATTAATCCTAAAACACTCTTTTAAAAATTGAAAAGAGAAATGACAGCTTTATATAGTACCCAAAAACACCACTCATGCAGACTCCCTGTCACTAACTCCTTCAAAAGTTGAAGTCACTTCTGACTTTAACTTATAGACTTGATCAGCAGACAGTTTTTTTTTGGAGATAGTAGGAACTGCAGATGCTGGAGAATCTGAGATAACAAGGTGTAGAGCTGGATGAACACAGCAGGCCAAGCAGCATCATAGGAGTTACTCATGCAAGTGAGCTTAAATGTACTTAGATTCGAATAACCTCTTCATGATTTTAACACCAACATTTTTGGTTCGTGAATAACATTCACATTTTACTCTGAGGCAATCTAGTTTCACTATGTCCTTCCCTTTCTCACAAACACTCGTGTATGCAAGAATCTTCATTGATGGATTTCAGGGGACTGCCCAACACTCAAAGGAAAACTAAAAGCAAAACCATATGTCTTATATAAGACATGGTGTTTTCCTTAAGCCTGAACAAAAACCTCTCCTGAGCATGTTTACCTTGTTCAGTTGTAAACCCCTCCCAACGTGCATAAAATCACATAATCCTAAAGCCGAGCATCAAAAACTGTGTTCACTGAGATCACTATGGCTACAGAAATGCTCGCAAGTTAATTATTAACTATCTACGCAGAAAAGCCCCCATGTTACTCACCCAAAACCCAAAAACACAAACTTACAAAAAGCAAGCAATATTAAAAATATAGATAAATTACACAGTCTACTTCACAATACACAGCATAATGACGCAAATTTGAACAAATATGCGCACATTCCAGTACATCGACTAATCGACAGCATGGACGTGGGGGTGAAAGGTGTGCTCAAAATCGATCTGTTACATTTGGTCAGCATAATTGTACCCAACTTCAATCATAAACAGCTAATGACTCATAAGTAAACGCGCTATGAAAAGTTACCAGTGAACAGTGACTCAACATGATGAGAGAGGTGTTAAACGCTCTCACGTGCTTTTGGTCTTACAGAGATGAGCTCCGTTTCCGATGAGGTGTAACTTTCAAAGGAAACAAGTAATTACACCTGAAACTCTTCACCAGGATATATTGTCCCAACTATACCAAGGACAGAGGAGTATAGAGCAGATGAAATGACATGCATGTGATATCGTCCATTGGCCAGGTGATCAATGATGAATGAAAAGTTATTGAGGATGCAGGAGGCATGTTAAAGCTGCCAGGCACAGCAATATAGCGAATCGTTCCACCCACATGAAATTCAACCTGCACTTTGGTCCAATATTGCCACCTATGTATTTACCACAAATGGAGACAACCTTACCTTAGTCACTAATTATTTCCCCAAATTTCCAATTGTTAGACAAGTGAACAGTACTTCAAGCACACCCAAGGCAGACACATTGAATGACACATTCAGCCTGTTCGAAGCACTTGAAGATATAATTTCTGACAACGCACCACAGTGTGTGGACAAACCTTTCAGGGATATGTGCCAATAGGTATTGAACCATGTAACATTGTCACCATTATATAAGGACTCCCACTGATTTTTCATTTTTTAAAAATAGTTCTGAAATTTGAGCTGGAAATGACTTGTGGACTTTGGGACAGCTTGTGGTAAAAAGAAAAGTACAGACCACGCAAGCTTTGTTTTTTTTGTGAGGTCAGGCCTGGAGGCTAAGGAAATGCACAATACCCAACATGTGCAAAGCAAACACAAAGAAAATGCCCAGACAATGACAATGTGACGCAGCACCAGGACAATAACCAACACACTGATCATATGCCAGTGAAGCAAGAACAGCCAAGGGCAAGATTCACATTTCCAAAAATTACACCACAACATGATCTGAAATCATGATAATGATCTGTGGGTTTTAGGACTTCTGTGCTCATAAAATTTACAACCCTTATTTCTGAATAACTAATCTTGTTATTACTTAATGTTTAAGTGTTTTCACTTATATATCAGCATTATATTTGGTGAAATAAAGGGATGTTCGTTTATTGTTTTAAGGATGATGTCCTTTTAAGAAGCTTACCATGCAAGCTTTAAGATCCCCGATTTCATCACATGACCAGGAACCACATGTCTGCGCCCTAGGCAAAAGCTGCATCTGGAGATTACTCTGTACTGGTTTAATTATAAGTAAACTGACCAGAGATCTTCAAGTGAACAGAATCCATGTTGGTTTGTGTTACATATAGATAGCACAAGAACATCTACAGGTGAGCTGGTGCAGTGTAAGACAAAAAGCACGAGATAATGTGTGGCAGTATTGGAGGACACAAGAAATCTGGCTGAGGTCTTTACTTCAAGATGAAGGCAGTTCACTTCAAGATCAAGACAGCTCACAGCATCAAACTAACACTGAAGTTGAGGAAACATTATTAACAGATATGTGGCAAGGTTGAAGTAAAATAAAAACAAGGGGACAGACAGTAGATAACTGGAAAATGAACTTGCAAGCAAGTTACAGTGTGAAGATCCTGCTACATGGCCTAGACTGTGCATAACAAATTCTAATGGAATATGGACCCAAACAACCCAAACAACTTCAGTCCTTTTATTTCCTGAGAGATGGGCATGAAAAAAGAAAATTCTCTGCACAACACTACAAGAAGAAACTCCCCAATGGAGAAAAAAGACATTGACAGTGGTTAAAATATAGTGTCAAAAGCTCAGTGTATTGCTTCTGCTGTAAGCTGTTTAGCAGTCATACAATAGAACAGTACAGCACAGGAAGGCCCTTCAGCCCACCATATCTATGCCGAGCATGATGACTTTCTAAACTAATCCCATCAGCCTACACATGGTCCATATCCATCTATTCCCCATCTGTCCATGTGTCTGTTAAATGCCCTTTAAACTTTGCTAACGTATCTGCTTCCACCACCTTCCTTGGCAGTGCATTCCAAGCATGTACCACCCTCTGCATAAAAGACTTTCCTTGCACATCTCCCTTACACTTTTCCCCTCTCACCTTAACCCTATGCTGCCTAGTATTTGAGATTTCCAGCCTGGGAAAAAGACTCTGACCATCTACCCTAGCCATGCCTCATAATTTTATATATTAGTATCAGGTCACTCCTCAGCCTCCGATGTTCTAGCAAAAACAACTCAAATTTGTTCAACTTCTCTGTATAGCTAATATGCTCCAATTGAGGCAACACCCTGGTAAATCTCTTCTGCAACCTCTCCAAATCCTTGACATCCTTCCTATAGTGTAGGTACCTCAATTACTGAAAACAGTTCACAGGATTGGAAAACCATATCTCCAATTCCGTCTTCTCGTTTAAAAAAAGGCCTGAATATATGGAAAATATTTTAAAAATTGGACAGAACATGAACTGTGATTGAAAAAAAAACAGAAAACTATTGATGAAGGAAGTAATCAGAAGAAGAATACTGGAGCCAAATATTGGAGCATCCAGCTGCTACAGTACGAATTCTCAGTGGGCAAAACCTTGCGTGCAATGGGACAAATTAAAAATTATACAGTTCAGGTGACAGAAATGTCTTAAAATGTATTGAATACTTAACTTTGATCAATCCAATCATGAAACTCATGTTGATTAAATTGGAAAAACTGCAGGATGACTTGTCTCATTGCCTATCCAACGCTACTAAAAAGAAAAATCTTAGAAGCTGTCCATTCTGCAAAATACTTTTCATTAATTCAGCATTGTACACCAATTGTGAGTCATATCAAGCAGATGACAATGATCATTCACATTGTAGATGCAGCAAAATTTGCAGTCAAGGATAATGCTAAAGTGACCAAAAAGGAACCATATTTTGGAGTTTGCACCATTGAAGGGGACGACTAGTGCTTTTATGTCTGAATGTATTCTACAAGAGCTTGAAAGATTGTCTTTATCGATTGAGAGCTTACCTGGCCAAGGCTGTGCCAATGAGATTAATACGAAGAGTAAAGATAATGGTGTACAAAAAAGAAATGCATCCTGGGGTGTGTATTTCCTTTGTTCCTTATGGTACAAATTCCCTGCGTTTGGCTGTCAGAGATGCTGTGTTGTTTGGAGTGAAATAGTTCCTGTTGCAACATTATTTTTTCATATTCAACGTGCTGTTGGGAAGTTACATGTGACCGTGTGCATTGTCTAACTCTGAAACCATTCAGTCAAACAAGATGGCAGAGTAAATTTGATGACTTGGCACGTCTGTGGATGAGCTTGGAAATATCAATGATGCACTAATTAAAATTTCTGCTGATACTACAGACATCTGACAATATGACACTTGCAAATGCGGAATCTCTTCCAAATTGCCTTTGCAAATTCAAATTTGTGATTTCCCCCATTTTGCAGTATAATATCTTGATTAAGATTAAGCTCTCCAGTAAGAAATTTCAGGCAAAGGATTTATGAAAGATTTATTGACACATATATCTTGAAGATACAGTGAAATGTGTTTTGTCTCCACTATCTGGCACCATTTTGAGTTACGATAAGGATAAAGAGAAATTACTTAAATAAGAATTCATCTTCTGTCCAAATTGGGGCCTCAAGTACAGGTTTAGGGCACCTGCAAGTAATTCTGGTCTTCAAGAAGTCCTGCTCTGGGAACAGCAACAATGACACCAACACCCAAGGGGACCCTGGCTCTGCTGTGCTATTACCTTGCCAACACTACAAGAGTCCAGGCTCCAGCCCTACCATCAACAGGAAAATCCTGACTAACATTACTGAATATCAACACTAAATTAGGATGAAAAGCCACTTAGAAGAATTCTTGAATTCAAGCTCCCAATATCCTTTAAACAGGAAATGCAGACTAGAAAAAACAGAGATAGTAGGAACTGCAGATGCTGGAGAATCTGAGATAACAAGGTGTAGAGCTGCATGAACACAGCAGGCCAAGCAGCATCAGAGGAGCAGGAAAGCTGACGTTTCGGGACTAGACCCTTCTTCAGA
>NC_063335.1:11295596-11310601 GCF_021869965.1 Rhincodon typus
CATTTCTGAAGAAGAGTCTAGGCCCGAAAAGTCAGCTTTCCTGCTCCTCTGATGCTGCTTGGCCTGCTGTGTTCATGCAGCTCTACACCTTGTTATCTTAGAGAAAAACAGAGAGCTACTTTTCCAACTGCCTTCTAATCATGTCCTCTTTTTCTGTTCAGCCTGTTTTTTTCCATTCCAACGTTTTGGACTTCAACATACATTCTGCGGTACAACTCCTCAAGATGTTAGGAATGCAGGAGGTTAAACATTTGTAAAAGCACAATAAATATGCATGAACTTTCTGAGGAGTTTGAACTGACAACAGATTTCAAATCTAAACCAGCACGCACCTGGAGAAAGAAGCAACTGTTCACATATAAAACAAAAAACAAATCAGTTCAGGATCCAAAATAAAAATTCAAAGCTTACTTCGACATTTCATTCCTAAATACTGCACAACTGCGAACAGTTAAGGCAAATACAGCAGCTTGATTGAATAAGAGATAGTAGGAACTGCAGATGCTGGAGAATCCGAGACAACAAGGTGCAGGGCTGGATGAACACAGCAGGCCAAGCAGCATCATAGGAGCAGAGAGGCTGACGTTTCGGGCCTAGACGCTAAGTTGGTTTCCACAAAAATGTCCTCAGTTTACATAATAAGACTTCAAAGCAGATATTATCATAGAATCATAGAATACAATAGAATTGCTGTTTGAAGGTAGAGCCAGCATTTCATCGTGGAAATTTTAAAATTATTGATGCAGTTGATTAGTGCAGTAAACTGACACCTATTTCAGAAAGATTTCCACGACATCTTACAACCAAACTTGTTCTGAAGTTTAATTCAGAACTCAGTCTCACAGACAACTTTTGCAACGTGTTCATTTGATCTTTGCATTTTCTTTCTTCCAGTTTCTGTTGCTAGTGGGGAGTGTGGCTTTACAGAGTTAAAACTAATAAAGACATTTGTTTGTTCTTCCAAGTTGCAAAAGGTACTTATTGAACTGGTCACATTCTTGTTGGAATACAAAATAGCTCCAAAACATTGACTGAAACAACTTATTGTCCAATTTGCAAATTCTAAGTTTTGTTATAATAGTGCTAGCATTAAGGAAAAGTAGAAGAAAAAAACATTATTTTTATACTGTTAATTTTGAATGGCAAGTAAATAAATCTAAAATTGAATTCTAAAGTTCTCATTTTTCTCCATAATGAATATTTATATTAGTGGCAGAGTTAATCATGACAATCAAATGGGAATTAGATAAGTATCTCAAGAGAAAAATATTACAGGTCTTCAGAGAAAGAGTGGGTGTGTGTGATTGATGGGATAGGTCTGACAGACTGCCAGCCCCAGCACAGATGCAATGGTACATTTGTTGTTAAATATTCTAAGACCTTTTTTTCCCAGGTTTGTTAATTCTAATAGAAGAGAAATAAAACCAAAATAAAAATTTCGTCTAACAAACATAATCATAGAACCAGAGAATCTACAGAGATAATGGAGGGTTACATAGATGGGAAAGCCAATTGGACCACTTGAGGCTATGAGTGACCAGCAGCCGCAACAGGAGAGTTGGGCACTGCCAAACTAGTTGGTGGATAAGAAGTCTGCCTTGAGATGCAGATGACCTCTGAAGACTTTCGACCTTAAAGAAAGTAAACCACAGCTGCCAGACCATCATGAATACCGCCAAGAGATGGCCTATGGAAACACTTGTAGCTCTGATCCCCATAGCTGGGGTATGAGGGCTGTTAAAGAAGTTATTGGTGGCCTCAGGCCTATCTTCAGGAATCAGTTCTCAGTGGCTGAGCCACCATCAGGAAGATTTCAGTGGAGTCATCAATTTGAACACAACTGAGAACTTAATTGGTCTTAACTGTCTGCCTGCCTCTGTCTAGTCAGTAGTCTAAATATCCCTCCAATAAGATTGTGATATGAATATGTCAGGTAGACAATCCCAAGCTTTAGAAATATCTTACCTTCCCATCTGAAAAACTGTCCCCATGCAGCCAATCACAATCCACTGTCTGTGTCTTCCTCACAAATCTAACTTTGTATAGCCATCAACTTGATTACATTACATTGGATTCTTTATCTAAGTCATCAATATTGATTGTAAAGTACTGAGACCAAACACTGATTGTTGCAGCATTACATGTGTAGCAGTCTATTTTCCTGAAAATGGCCCATTTACTCCATATTTTCTGTCCTTTAATCAATCCCTTTCCATGCTAATACTTTGCCTTCAATCATATGAGCCCATGTCTGTGCAATAACCTTTCCTCTGACACTTTGTCAAATGACATTTGAAAATCCAGGCATACTGTACACAATTTTTGACCTTCCTCTGCCCTGCTAGTTATATCCACAAAAAATAGCCTAATAGATTTGTCAAGCATTATTTGTCTTTCATAAAATGATATCATCACCATTTAATCACATTAAGATTTTCTGCTGTCACTATTATTGCATTGATTTTTTTTCATTTTACTACATCCAAATTCAACAAAAGTGCAAGAAATACCAACCACTGTACTTGGTCTTTCTTGATCTCATAAAAACACTTGGCTCTGTCAACTGTGAAGGCTTATGGAGTATCATCCTTAAACTCAGCTACCCTAAGCTAGATGGACTCTCTTTTATAGAACATAGAACAGTACAGCACAATACAGGCCCTTCAGCTCACATTGTTATGCCAAACTATTATCCCACTAAGATCAATCTACCCTGCATTCCCTACATTTTACTATCCTCCACGTGCCAATCCAAGAGTTGCTTAAAAGTCTCTAAAGTATCTGACTCCACTGCTGGCAGCGCATTCCACACGCCCATCACTCTCTGTATAAAGAACATACCTCTGACATCTCCCCTATACCTTCCTCCAATCACCTTAAAATTATGCCCCCTCATAATAGTCATATCCGCCCTTGGAAAAAGTCTCTGACTATCCACTCTATCTATGCCTCTCATCATCTTGTACACCTCTTTCAAATCACCTCTCATCCTTCTTTGCTCCAATGAAAAAAGCCCTAGCTCCCTCAACCTTTCCTCATAAGACCTGTCCTCCAGTCCAGGCAGCATCCTGGTAAATCTCATCTGCACCCTCTTGAAAGCTTCCACATCCTTCCTATAATGAGGTGACCAGAAGTGAACACAATATTCCAAGTGTGGTCTAACCAGAGTTTTATAGAGCTGTAGCATAACTTCGTGCTCTTAAACTCAATTCCCCTGCCAATGAAAGCCATATGTTTCAGCTATATGTTTTTATTCTTAAATAATTTAAAATGGGGTTGGACTGTGGCAACAGTTGAAGCTTTTCACTATATTTTGCTGTATTGTTCATTGTAAAATACAAGTGACAATAAATCATTATTTATTCACTCAGTAATTTTGTTGATAGCTAAATAAAAGTTTTAATGCATACTTCTTTTGAGACTCACTTTTCAATACAGCAATTCATTCCAAAATGAGGACTAATAATTTGAATCTTCTAGCTATTATTAATGGAATTCTGAAAAGAACATTTTTGCACAGAAACTACCAAGTCCAAAGGTTTGCTGGGTGGAAGGTATGGCCCTCATCCACTTTTGCCAGATTGTTGGAACATTTTATCTATTAATAAAGGCAACAGTGCATTATACAGTCAGCAACATCAGAATCAGAAATATTCAATATATTTAGCAGTTTTGGCAATCCTAGAAAAAGTAACACTCAGGTCAAACAGAGAACTGTGATTTAGTTGAGGCACAATTGTAGCTTTGCTACCAAGTAGGAATGGAAATGGGGAATAGATAGTTCAATGGAGGTTATTTGCCTCTCCAATCCTCTTCCCCAATCAATTCTGCCTGCTTATATTTTAACCTGAAGAAGTTCTGAAGATGGGTCACTGGACTTGAAACATTCACTCTGTTTTTCTCTCTCCACAGATGCTGCCAGACTCATTGAGTTTCTCCAGCAATTTCTGTTTGTGTTTGTCTCAAATTTCCAGCATCACAGTTCTTAGCTTTATTTTAATTTTTTGTGTGGTTCCTTGCAACAAGCATCAAGATTGCTTTATTAAATTGTTAGTCTTCACAAGATTTCAGACGATTTTTCCTTGCCACCAAAACCACCTCCCCAGTGAATGCATTTCCAGATCTTTCGGTGGGTGAAGGCTTCAAGGGAAATAGTTATCTGTGACAATGGGAAAAACAGCATATCACAGCACCTGTCCTGACTGCCCAAGCAGCAAAGTGAACATTCCAGAACTTTTCTGAAGAAGGGTCCAGACCCGAAACGTCAGCTTTCCTGCTCCTCTGATGCTGCCTGGCCCATTGTGTTCATCCAGCTCCACACCTTGTTATGTCTTACTCCAGAACTTTTGGTGTTTCTCTTTGACAAGTCAAGTTGAGAACATTATTCTTAAAAATTGCTCCTTGGTTACTATTCTTGTCACTCATGAGGGTCTTGTATGTGAAAGTTAGCATTAGACTTTGTTGCCAAAAAGCCATTTGAAGATCTGTGATATTGGAATTCCTGAGCATAAATGAACCACGACAACTGCCTGTCCATTTGCCATTCACATGTAGAACTTGAAGCACTCTGAACATTAAGTGAATGAAACTCTTTCTGTTTAGAAAGCTCAATGCGTTAGGTGGAAGAGTTTACAACGCGTACTGTCTGTTTCACAGAGGAAATTGCTAAGTGCTATCTACCAGGCTTGAAAGTTGAAAGCACGACCTGTGCTCACAGTTTAAGGCCGATCCAGTAAGCATTTAAAGCCCATGTCTGTCTTACCATAATGGCTTGATTCACCATAATTTTTTTTTACCTGACCTTGCTCAACTTGTAATTAGTGTCTCAGCTGTTACTCTGTCTCCATCTTATTATTTTTCCTCTGAGACAGTGTAAGCTGATTAGAGGATTAACACATGATGCAACTCGCTGGGTTGTCTAGTAGATAGTGTAGATTGTCATTCTGCTGGAAGAAGTTAAGTAACAGAAGGGAAAATCCAGTTCCATATATCAGCAGGAATATGCCTACAAACACAGGTACAAACATGATATATTTTTGTGTGACATAAGCGGTTTAGCAAACATATGCATGGGAAGAATATTTAGGGTGCAGTCTAAAAAGGATTCTTCATGAGTGGGACCACTTAACATCCAAACTCAGTTTTGTCTTTGTTTTCTGCAGGTTCTTTGGTGAACACAGCAAAGGTAGTTCTGTGATGCCTGCTTGAAGTTTGAGCCATACCAGATTATGGTGGATGGAATTTCCATATGTCTGGAGGTGGTGAGAAAGTGAAATGGTAGGGCAAGTAGGCCTCAGAGAGCTGCTCCTCTCCCTCTCACCACCTCAGCAATCATATAAGATAAATTTTAACAGACCATTTAGCCCAACCACTTAAGCCTCTTTCCATATTTTCTCATCTAAATCTAAGATTGTTACCTTTTATTCCCTTCTTTCTCATATGCTTACTTAGTTTTCCCTTAAATGTTTTTAAGCTGTTTGCACAACCACTCCATGTGGTATAACAAGGTGTAGAGCTGGCCAAGCAGCATCAGAGGAGCAGGAAAGCTGACGTTTCGGGTCCAGAACCGAAACATCGGCTTTCCTGTTCCTCTGATGCTGCTTGGCCTGCTGTGTTCCTCCAGCTCAACACCTTGTTATCTCAGATCCTCCAGCATCAGCAGTTCCTACTATCTCTGTAACAACTCACTCCATGTGGTAGTGAGTTCCACATTCCCACCATTCGTCATGATAAAAGATTCTTCCAAATCCCTTGTTGAATGTTTGATGACTATCTTTATATGATCCTACAAGAAGAAACACTCTCTTTCAGTCAATTCTTAACACAGTTTTAAAGATGCCTTTTAGGTCACTTATGAGTCTACTTTTTTCAAGAGAAAGAAGACAAAGCCAATCAATCCTTTCCTGAAATGTATTCATAAAGATGGTATCATCCTTGTAAATCTCCTCATCACCCTCTCCAGTGCCTCTATATCCTTATTATAATATGACAACCAGAACTGTACTCAGTACACTTAAATGCAGTCTAACCAATGTTTGAAACAGGCTTAGCATATCTTCCCTTTTTATCAAAACTAACCCTCTTGTAAGAAAGTCTAATGGTCTTTTGCCTCTTTCTAAAATAGTCTGATAAACCTGGGGCAAAACCTTTAGTGATTGGTGAATTTGTGATCTGAGATCCCATTGTTCCCTTACCCCACTTAGCTGTGTACTTTCCAAGTATAATTGACTATCATTAAGCCCCTTCCGGCTACCACAATATGCCATAACCTCCATGCACTCTTGTCTCTTTTCTCTTACATGTTGAATTTCCTCCTTTCAACAACCTTATACCCTCTGCTTCCTGAGTTACTGCTTTCAATCCTCTGCATTGAATATCCCCAACTTCTCCGACACAGCAGTCAGGGTCTTCTGAAAACCCCATCCCCTTCATATACATTTCGCTGATCCCCAGGACTGACTGTGGTCCACACCCAAACCCCCAAATGGCTTTGACAGACAGGTCCAGCTGATGAGTGACCAGACCCCTGAGTGCTGTCCCTGACTGATGATCAGTGAGTCCCATGGCTGTTTGCACTGGACCTGCAGGACTGACTGGGGCCCACTGCCTGGACTGTAGTGAAATAGACTCTATGACCCAGCTGACTAATCACATGCAACCCCTTGGCCTGAGATTGGATGAGGTCCGTAACTCACTGCAGCTGGACCCGCGATTGATGGCAACCCCCTTTAACTTGACTGAGTACGACTCTCCTTTGACTTTGAGACATGGCCATTTGGTGAAGCACATGCGGTGTGTTCACCACGTGCATTGCTCACACATGCTGTAGCTGTAAGATTGACAGAGAAAATGTCCATCCCTGACTGATCACTGCTGACACCATGATGGACATAGCAAGGCAGAAATACTGCCAGCTTTTAAGATGCAGTTAAGGGAACAAAGCAGCAAAAGTCAAGGCCAGGCGGGAATACTGTGGCCATTGAAATAGGCACAAAGTGTGTGAGTGCTAAGACAGTAAGCAAGTAGCCCTGCAATGCAACCTGGTCCCATCCATGGGATGGGCACATGCGCCTGTGTGTATCCTGGCAGTAGCATATCATTGATAGGTGCTGGTATGTTCCAACATGCAGAATTGAAGTTAACAAGTATACTGTATGTGGATTGGAGATGTACTTGATCCAATCCTACCCTTACAGGCTCCACCTATTGAGCCCTCTCGAAAGTTTGATGGAAGGACTGTATTTGTCCCAGACTTCTGAGTGACTTTGACAAATTGCCCGTTGACATGACTGATTAGACCCTGAACACTGTAACTCCCCAGCTGACAAGATGTGCTTTCCTTGCCTGCTTGTGATGGCCGCTCAAGACTGACTATGGAACACTGCGCTGGACTGTACTGGGACACACTAACTGCCCATGAGCCTTCTAAGCAGATGGCTGACCATGATGAAACCGCTGGACTGTTTTTGTGGACTATGTCCTAACTGACTGTACTGGGACCCCCCTGGCTGACAGCAGCATGCTCTTGGCTGCACTGAGGACTAGCCCCAATCAGTTTCCGACACGATTAGTCATGTGAATCAACATGTGGTGTGTTTGCTGACACGTGTTGCCATCTCAATGTACCACTCATCGAACTGTGCCTTCTCACCACAAGACTGGAGAACACTGGCAAACATGACATGGAACCTGTCTGAACCATCTGCATTAAAGACCCTCTCTAAATGGCAGTAGTGAAAGCTTTTGGTTCTGGTTGAAGTGCCAATGTGCCCACAGATACAGCTTGGTAACGCAAAACAGGGCAAGGATGGTACGAGCATACAAAACAAACAGCCTGCTCCATTCTTCACCCAAAGTATCCTGCTGCAACTTTCCAATACTAGTTGCTAGTGGGCCCTGCATTGCTACTCTGCATCTCATGAGCAGCCAGTGTATTGGAGAAATGCCATGATGGCTGTGATTGGTTAGCAGATGCTAAATGACAAAGTCCATCAACAAAGGATGTGGCAGCTGGTGTCCATGGATCATACCCTGAAATGTTGTTTTCTGGGGTTGAACATGGATGTCAGTTGAAGCAAGCAGTGAACTGAAACCACCAGGTACACGCTCTGGTTTCCTTTTCGACTTTTCCTGATGTCCAGCTTAACATGACAGTCTGAATGTTAATGAGGTAAGTTTTGTTGTTAACAAGTCATTTAGAGAGTGTTAATCCTCCATCAACTGGTATCTTGTATCTGGCTAATTGAGAATTTCACCATGTCACTTGGGAAAGGTATAAAGGATGGAACAAGATGACCGGGATGTCAAGATGGGACTTGCACACACATCGTACAATTCTGCCATACACCTTGCCATAGCTTTTTTAATTCATCCGTGGGACATGGGTGTCATTTATTATGAGGAACAGCGACATCAACTTAGGTTGGGTCTGGCAGCAGCAAAGCAGTCACCTGATGAAGGGGCTACGCTCCGAAAGCTTGTGATTTCAAATAAACCTGTTAGACTATAACCTGGTGTCGTGTGATTTCAGACCTTGTCCACCCCAGTCCAACACCGGCACCTCCACATCATGTAAATGCGAATGTTTCAGTTAGAAATGTAACACTGTACCAATGTAGTTCCGGGCTTGGCATAGTCTCTGGGCCTCTACAATGAGTCACTGATTGGAGGATAGTTGTTTACCAGTTTTAATGAAGAGACGGTACAAGCAAAATGCTCATGTAGCATATATAATAGGAGCATGGTCACCAACACCTTCACTATAAATCACAAGCTAACAGTAGTTGTGACCAGCTTCACTGATCCTGCAGCAGGAGAGTTGGAGTAGGGGTAGGCCAAATATGAATGAATGATTTTATTGACATGTATATTTTACAGTGATAAATACAGTAAAATACAGTGAAAATCTTCCACAGTCGCCATCATTCTGCTGCCATTTTGAATAGTTTAAGAATTTTTTTTTAAAAGAATAAAACGATATGGCTTAAAGAGAGTCCACTACCCTTTCGCCACCAGTTCGCTGCAGTCAGAACCGGACCCAACCAACGTCGATGTTACCGTTCCTTAGGCACCATCTTTTCCACCGGGCCTACCTTGCCAACGTCATCTCTGCCAATATAACAGCCCATACCAGGTCCGGTGCTCATCACCTCTGCCAGCTACCACTGCCAGAGTCTCAGTCCGGGCTCCCCAGCTACCGCCATTCTTGAGACGCCGATGAAGCTGCCATCTTACCGTCCTCGTCGATGCCAATGCCGCTGATGCCGTCATGGCCAAGCTAACCCCAGAAGGTAAGTAGAAACAAAAACTAAAAAGAAAGAAAACAAAAAGAAATGAAGAAAAAAAAAGCAGATGGAGTGGACAAGCCCGGATGCTGCCTACTGCACAGTCGCCATCTTGAATGCAAGATTCCCATCACCAAAGTAATTGATATAGATTACAAATATCTGAGGCCCAAGCACCTATAATTTGGTTTCCACTTGTTACGGCCTGCCGAGAAGAAAATGATATGTTTAATCTTACATTGTTTCCAATCTATCCTCAATCCACGCTAACGCATTACCCATGAGCCCTAATTTTGAATAATAAACTTCAGTGTGACACCTTACCAAAAGCCTTTTGAAAATTGAGATGCACTATATCTGTTGATCTGCCAAGTAGTTACAAACTCAAAAAGACTCTTTGCAGACTTGTCAAACCTGATTTTCCTTTCATAAATCAACATTGGTTCTGCCCAAACATGTTAAAAACTTCCTAGAGTTTTGTTATCATATGCCTAACAACAGATTCTAGCATTCCCCTACTACTGATGTTAAGCTAATGGCCTGCAGTTCCCTGCTGTCTTTCTCTGACTTGTCTTAAGCACCAAAATTACATTTTTAAAATTCCAATTATTGAGAACTCTTCTAGAATCTAAATTAATTAATTAGATCAAGGTTAGTGTTGAAATATTTGCTTTTACTGCTATACCATACTTTCAATTACATTGTGAAAACTTAACTGGGGCTATCGATAAAATAAATAAGATGAGGAAGGTCAATCAGCACATAATACCTCACCCATTCAGAAAACTCTTGCAGTCCCATTAACGTCTTAAAATTATTCCAGAGCTTTTGTTTCTACCTATCGTATTAACAATCTTTTATTCACATTAATTACTTTTTTTCTAATGAAATCCTGAATCTAACTCTTTCCTTACGTAGAGTATACCTACATTATACTAAACAGCCAGTTTCAAAACCAGTATGGAAAAGGCAAGTGTGTAGTAGCATGGCTTAAAATAGCAGTAGTCACATATACTGTACAATTACAGAATATTTCTTTGTTCTAGGTCAGTGCACAACTGGTATCAAATACAAAATAAAAACCAAAAGAACTGCAGATGCTGTAAATCAGGAACAAAAACAGAAATTGTTGGAAAAGCTGAGCAGGTCTGGCAGCATCTGTGAAGAAAAAAATCAGAGTTAACATTCCTCAGAGGTATCAAATACTGTTTGGGTTTGGGCGAGATTAGAACGATAGTGGCTGGTAAGAGGATGGAGGCATTGTAAAACAAGGTGCAATTTTTAAAAGCAAGATATTGAGTAGGAGCCAATGTATGCCAATGAGCACAGGGGTAATGGGTGAACAGGACTTGGTGTAAAGAAGGATATAGCAAACTTTTGGGTTACAACAAGTTCACAGAGAATAGAGAAGGTGGCCATAAGTGCATGAGAGTGGTCAAGCCAAAAGATAATGAAGGTTTCAGAGGCAAATGAGCTGAAGTAAGGCTGAGTTGGGTAATGTTACAGAAATAGAATGAATGATCTTAGTAATGCGACAGGTCAAGTAATTTGGGTTCAAACATAATGCCAACATTCAAACAGTCTAGTTCAGCCTCAGGCATTGCCAGAGTAAAGGATGGAGATTGCAGAGGTATAGCTAGCAACTGGAGTTTACAGCAGGAAGAAGAACCAAAAAGAAAAGCGGTTTTTCTTTGTTGCCTCTGTCTCCGATATCAGCTCCTGCTCACTAGTGATGTGTAGCTCACATGGGAAAACCCAACTACCTGCTTTGACAGCAACACCAAGGTGTATGTATCTGCGCTGGTGGAGGGTGGGCATGTGATTTACCTTCTCAGGCAGAGTGGCCTCAGCTAAGGTGTGTTCATGCTACTGTGGTACCAGCTCCTGAGGGGATTATCAGAAATGCAGGACTTAGCGAAAATGGATGACATGAATAGCCAATTTGATTCACTTCATCTGATATCAAGAAATGTCTGAAGTTATTAGATACAATGGGCCTTGCCAACATTTCAGCTGTAACACTGAAGAATTGTGCTATAGTGCACTTAGACAAGTTGTACTGAAATAGTTACAACGCTGACGTCTATCTGACAATGTGCAAAATTGCTGAAGTATGCCCTGTTCACAAAAAGTAAAGCAAAATGCATACAGCCAACTTGATTAGTTTACATCAACAATACTATCAAATGACACCTACTTAGCATCCAGTTGACCAATGCTCTGTTTGGAATCTGCCCCATTCACCCAACCCCTGATTTATTACAGTCTTTGTCCAAAGGTGGTCAAATTAACTGAATGATTGAGGACAGATGGAACTGACATTTGTGCAAATGTAGTATCAATCAATTGAGAAAATTGGAGTCAATAAAATTCAGGGAGCAAATTAACCATTTGCTGGAGTCATGATTAACACAAAGGAAGTTGACTGTGACATTTGGAAATCTATCATCTTAGCTCCAGGAGATTACTGCAGGAGCTCCTCAGTATTGATATGTTCTAATCAACCTGTTTAAAGATGTTTTACACATCTCTGGAGCAGATGGGATTTGAATGCAGGCCCCTCGCCCAGAGGTAGAACATTACCACGGTGCCACAAGAGCCCTAGCTCCTCAGTATTGTGTCCTAGACCAAATTATCTTCAGTTGCTTCAACAATGAACTTCTCTCCATCATTGTATCAGGAGGGTAGACGTTCACTGATTATTATATATTGTACAATATCATTCACAACTCCCTCAGGTACTGGAACAGCCAAAACTTGGACAACATTCTTGGGCTGGAGCTTATAAGTGACAAGTTTATATGCATGCAAAGATGGGTGACAGGACAAAGATTGGCCCGAATATAGTAACAGCAAAAAGTGACTAAAAGAATTGTAAGGAGGGAAAAGTTAGGGAAAGAGAGAAAGCCAGTTAAAGATGTAAAAACTGATAATAATAGTGTCTTGATATATTTAATAAAGAAAAAGAGTTCATAAAGTGAGCTTTGGTATGAAGGAAAGTGATTCTGGGGGATTTAATAATAGAAATTAAGGAGATGGCAGATGAACTAATTAGGTATTTTTCAATGGTCTTCACAGTAGAAGATATAAGTGACACCCCAGAAATAACTGTAAATCTTTTGTTTCATATTAACCTTTGCCAGTTTTGCACTTAAAATCACAAATGGCTAGTTCCAAGCAACAAACTTGTGCAACATACTTATGCATTGTAATTACTTTTCAAATAACTGCAGAACTACAATGTATATGGAAAAGAAGAACCTCTAACATCATGATTTGAGGCACGAAAGAAGTATTTTCCAGTGCATTTAAGTACAAATCTGGTACATATAGGAACCATGATCTTCCTAAAACACTAAGTTGACTTCAGAAAAGCCTCCAAAACGTAAAAGATGCATCAAGATGCAAATGCAAATCCTGTTGTAAAGAAAGTTTAATTATCATGCAGGTAGCTTTTAAACAAGAAGCACTATACAAATAATTGTTTGAAATACAAAATTTGAATATTGCTTAAAACAGATACATCTTGTTGGAGATTTTTGTCATGCATTCATCAGGATAATATTCAAGAAATACCAAAGTAAAGGGAAAACCACATTTATACTGTATAGGATCACAGTTTTGATTGGTTGGCAAATAGATGTTGATTGGTAGAAGTGATGCTGGTTAATTATGACTGACAGTGAATTGCCAAGCTTTGGTTATATGTTAATCCTGGCAGTTTGTTTCTCATTTATCAAGGCATTGACTTAAGAAACAACCTGGAAATGACAGTCTTCTATTTTGTCCAGTTAATTGCTCTTGTATTTGGCAGGCCTGCTGCAAGGCACTAGGATTGTGGAGGACTGAAGAACAAGGTTAAGGATTTATGGCAGGGGGCATCAGTTTCTGGTATTTGCGACCATGGGGTTGGGAGTGTTGGAAGCAAGGCAGCAGTATTTCCAACAGTGGTCACCACCACCAAGCTCTCCTCCACCTCCCCTGCTCCATGTCCAATCCTTCAATCTGGCACAGAGTACTTTAAATCAAGGGACATCCAAACCCAGTTCCCCAACCAAACTCCCAATTCTGCTGATGGATGTCCTTTACCATGGCATGCTAAATGTTGGCAGGCTCACTTACAGTTGAGCTAATCCCAGTGTTCTTTGATTAATCACTTAAGGTCTTCATTTGGCAGTTGGACTCAGTGATTAACTATAAACCTTTTCACTCAAACTTAATTCCAGTGGAGGCATGTGGGCAGCAGGGTTTGGGTACACGACCACCCCATCTAATTGTACCCTTTCCTATTCCAAGCCTGTCTCCCCAGGAGTGGAATATTCTGCCTGTAGTGTGTTGTATTTTTTTTATATAGAATCCCTACAGTGTGGAATCAGGTCCTTCGGCCCAACAAGTCCACACCAAACCTCGGAGCATTCCACCCAGAGTCATCCCCCTATATCCCACCTACACATCCCTATGTGGCAATTTAGCATGGCCAATCCACCTAACCTGCACATCCTTGGACTGTGGGAGGAAACTGGACCACCCAGAGGAAACCCACGCAGACACGGGGAGAATGTGCAAACTCCACACAGACAGTCACCCGAGGCTGAAATCGAACCCGGGTCCCTGGCGCTGTGAGGCAGCAGTGCTAACCACTGAGCCAATGGGAGCATGAAAAAACAACATTCTTGGCTGTGTTTCCAAGGCCACTCTTTACCCAGCAATCAGTCTTAGTAAAGTACAGCAACTTGGCAAAGCCTGTTCCCTTACAGCCTCTTTCAAACCTGTAACCACTGCCACCTGGAAGGACACAGTCAGCTGATGGAGGGAGCACCATCACTTCCAAATTTCCCGACAAATCACAAAACACGCCTTGACTGTTATTTGACTAAAATCCAGAGTGCTCTCTGCCAATGGTATTAAGAAAACTCTTTCAGTGCATGGGGCTACTGCACTTCAAAAGCTCAGTGCTCCTTTGGATACCAATTGTCATCTGTATAACATTATCTCAGAATAGTATTTTGGAATCCAACTTGGCATCTGCAGTTTGCTGTGAACAATTGCAATGAGGGCAGAGAATAAAAACAATCCTGGTTTCTATTGCCAGCTTGGATCAGGCAAAACAGTTTCCCCACTCACGTTCCAAGCAATTAGGTGAATGACTACATATCTTGTCAGTGAAGAAATATGATGTGGTTTTTATGTGCTTTGAGCGGCTGGAAATGAGGACTTAGAGTGTGTTTGTTAGGCTGTTAACATTTCCTTCTTATGCCTCCAAAAGGGATTAGAATTTTTGGAAACAAAAGCTAATAGATATACACAACATCTTAAAATAAAAAAAATGCATATTATAGCTTGGGAAAATCTATTCTAATTGATTTATTTCTCATTTTTAGTTATTTTCTTTTGTGGTATGAGATATATTTAAATAAAGTTGCACCTGATATGTTCTCATAACAATATTATTCGCATGGAGGCTATGTGGTGCAGTGGCAGTGTCCCTATCTCTGGTCTAGATTTGAGTTCCATGCCGGCCTTGTTTGCCATGGAAGGCACCTTTATGATTTTGTCTGCCAGGTTGTTTTTGACCTAAATGTTCTTCCAAAATGCTTAATTAAAAGCAGGAGTGTCTTCTAATCAGTCATCCTGCAGAAATGAATGGCAAACCACTAAAGAACTTTGTCCACTAAGTGTGGACTAATTTAATGGATATCCGTGGCCCAACCCTCTGAAACA
>NC_063335.1:11311001-11312672 GCF_021869965.1 Rhincodon typus
TTGTTCAGCACAACAATATGTGAGCTAAGCCTTAATGTTCAAGACAGTCATTTTTTTCTGGAACTGCTGCCGTATAAATTATCGACCTTACAGTTAGAGTATTTTTTGCTGCTTAGTGCTCTGAAATTTAATTTTGAATGAATCAACTATTCTAGCAAATTTTGTTAGTTCTGCATTTGGATGCAACAAACACAGTGCAATCATATGAGTTCTGAAAATGAATGAGTGTGATTTATCTATATAAACTACTGTACTCCAGTAAATTGTGAGTCACATCTGTATAAAATATTCACTGTTTGCGGGTCACCACAGAAAGGAAACTGATATAATGCAGCTTACGCAATAACTTGTTAATCACAAGTAATCTTAGTCATGCTTATTTCCAATGATTAGGCCTTTTCTTTGCTTGCTGAAATGTGATTGTAGGGCTTAGTAATAGTTTCACATACTTAGTTTCGCAATCAAATAAACTGGAATTTTAAAATTAATGTATCTGACAGATCAGCTACCTTAGAGTGATTCAGCTGTCTGATCCACACTTGAACGATTGTTTTTTTTAAGACCATCTTACTTCAGAGTTGGCAAAGTATCCAAAGGGGCAGCCACAAAGAACCACAGACTTTTGGAATATCTGAAACCCAAATCGAAAGATACAAAGGCAGGAACCACGTAGCAAGTGTGTCACCATCTGTATTGAAAGAAGCCAGGATTATATATTATTCAGTACTATCCAGAATGTCTTTGCCCTGACATTCTGCGCAATCTTAATCACTTTAACAATGATTGCTGGTCCTGGACCCCACATTTGTTTGCTGTGTGACCTTACAGAAGGCAGACTCCTAACTAGCTAACTCTGTTTGTGCTGTTCAATTAATATATCACTGTTCCTTCAGTGTCGTTCAACCAAAACCCCCTCACATGACATGACATCATGGGTCTAATGATACCAAATGAACTGCAGTGGTTCGAAAAGGCAGCTCACCACCACCTTCTCAAGGGCATCTAGGGAGGGGCAAGAAATGCTGGTCACGCCAGCAATGTCCACTTTCCATGGATATGGGATTGAAAAATGCAAGGAAGGTGATAACCAGAGACCTTGGAAAGATGACAGCCCCGCAGCAGTAAAGACAGGTGCTGTGTGTGCGCGAGTGTGTGTGCATGTGTGTGTGCGAGTGTGTACGTGTGTGTGTGTTTGCGTGCGCGTGTGTGTGTTTGCGTGTGTGTGCACGTGCATGTATGTGTGCATGTGTGTGTGCGTGTGTGTGTGTGTGTGTGTGTGCACGCGCACGTGTGTGTGCATGTGTACGTGTAGTTTGGCAGTGGCAGAACAGGGGCATGAATCCTACCCCCACACCATCTAGGGTAGCTCAGGGACCAGTAGGGCATTTACAGTCAGAGGCCATCGGAAGGGTTTGCCTGGCGGGTGCAGTGACAGATGATTTTTTTTTGAAAAATGGAAATATGTGACAAGGTCTCCTTAAACTAGTGGTGCCTCATCTACCCCCACCCACCACCACCACCGCACACACGCACACACACTCACATACACACACACACACACACACACACACACACATACTTTCACACACACACACTCTCACACACACTCTCTCACACACTCTCACACACACACACACACTCTCTCACACACACACACACACACACACACAC
>NC_063335.1:11312772-11324830 GCF_021869965.1 Rhincodon typus
ACACAGACACACTCACACACACACGCACACAGACACAGACACACTCTCTCACACACACACTCTCACACACTCTCACACACACACACTCTCTCACACACTCTGACACACACACACACAGACACAGACACACTCTCACACACACACACACACACACGCACACTCTCACACACTCTCACACACACACACACAGACACACTCTCACACACACACATACAGACACACTCTCACACTTACACACACACTCACACAGACACACACACACACACTCTCACACACACACACGTACACACACGCGCGCACACATACACGCTCACACACACGCGCACACACACACACACACATGTACACATGCACACACACATGCGCACGCATACATACGTGCACGCACACACACACACACATGCACACACACTCGCGCACACACAGCACCTGTTTTTACTGCTGCAGGGCTGTCATCTTTCCAGGGTCTCTGGTTATCACCCTCTGCCAAGCTAACCACCTGCCAAGCTTTGGCCTCAATGGGAAGCTCCCCTGCCATGAGGGACATTCTTCCAGTACCACAAGGGGAGCTTGCAAAATGACCCCTGCATGTTCACCCTGGAATGAATCTTAACTTATTTACACAAAGCATAGAGGGAAAAATAATTCCCGTCATAGTACAGTCATTGATTCATAGGCTCATGCAGCATGGAGACAGACCTTTTGGTCCAACCAGTCCACGCTGAACATGCTCCCAAAATAAACTAGTCCCAGCTGCCTGCGTTTGGCCCACATCCCTCCTAACCTTTCTTATTCATGAACTTATCCAAATATCTCTTAAATGTTGTAACTGTACCTGCATCCACCACTTCCTCTGGCAGTTCATTCCACACACGAACTACTCTCTGTATAAAAAGGTTGCCCCTCATGTCCTTTTAAAATCTTTCTCCTCGTTTTGAATTCCCCTACCCTAGGGAAAGGACCCTTGTCATTCACCTTGTCTGTGCCCCTCATGTTTTTATAAAGCTCAATAAGGCCACATTCAACCTCCTACACTCCAGTGAAAAAAGTCCCAGTCTTTCCAGTCTATGTTTGTAGCTTAAACCGTCCATCCCCAGCAACATCCTGGTAAATCCCTTCTGAACCCTTTCCAGTTTAACAATATCCTTCCTGTAACAGGGTGACCAGACCTGCATACAATACTCCAGAAGAGGCTTCACAAATGTCCTGTACAACCTCAACATGATGTCCCAACTCTGATGCTCATAGATTTGAACAATGAAGGCAAGTATGCTAAACACCTTCTTAACCACCCTGTCTATTTGTGATGCAAATTTCAAAGAATTATGTTACCTGAACCCCTAGGTCTCTCTGTTCTACAACACTACCCAAGGTCTTACTACTAATTTTATAAGTTCTGTCCTTGTTTGTAATACCAAAGTGCAATACCTCACATTTATCCAAATTAAATTCCATCTGCTACACTTCAGCTCATTGATCTAATTGACCAAGTTCTCTTTGTAATCTTAGATAACCTTCTTCAATGTCCACTATACCACCAATTTTTGTGTCATCTGTAAATTTACTAACCATACCTCCTATATTCTCATACAAATCATTTATGTAAATGACAAACAAAAGTGGACCCAGTACCAATCCCTATGGAACACCGTTGGTCACAGGCCTCCAGTCTGAAAAACAATCCCCCACCACCACCCTCCTACCATAAACCCTATTTGGTATGCAGTTGGAAACATGAACCCCATGTGATCTAACTTTACCAATTGGTCTACTATGCGGATTCTTGTCAAAGGCTTTACTAAAGACGAAGTAAATAATGTCTACTGCTCTGCCCACATCAATCTTTTTGGCTACTTCATTAAAAAACTCAACCAAATTTGTGAGACACTATTTTCCTCATGCAAAACCATGCTGACTATCCATAATCAATACTTCCCTCTCCAAATGCATGTAAATCTTTTCAGAATCACCTCCAACAAGTTACCCACCACCGATGTTTTCTAAGACCTCCAGCACTTCCACTGCTTTAATGTGAATATTTTTTGAAAACATCAGTATTTATTTCCGAGTTCACTGACCTCAATTTCATTCTCACAGTAAAAATTGACACAATTTAAATAATTATTCTCCCTATTTCCCAAAACTGATAAATTGTTAGCTGTTTCTGTCTCTACAGATGCTGCCAAATCTGCCCATCAGTTCTGCATTTTCTGTTTTTATTCTTTTCTTTATTAATTCACAGGATGAGGGATCACTGTCAAGGCAGCATTTATTGCCCATTCCTAATTGCCCAGCGGCCAGTTAAGAGTCAACCACATCACGGTGGGTCTGGAGTCACATGTAGGCCAGACCAGGTAAGGATGGCAGTTTCCTTCCCTAAAGGACATTAGTGAACCAGATGAGTTTTTCTGACAATCGACAATGGATTCATGGTCATCATTAGATTCTTAATTCCAAATATTTATTGAATTCAAATTCCACTATCTGCCATGGTGGGATTCAAACCCTGGCCCGAGAACATTATCTGGGTCTCTGGATTAACAGTCCAGCGATAATACCACTAGGCCATCGCCTCCCCTAAATTCTTCTGAAAGCCTGTAATCTGGAAATCTCAATTCATCTTTCAGCAACTGAGCAGCAGCTTTTGTTTGAAGTAGTTTGGCAACACGACCCATTATGGTTTTATGAACAATCCCCGCTGCAGAACCGGAGCAGACCTGTGATGTGCAGTGTCTAAATTGATAAAGATGTTTCAGAGGTACTTGAGAACATGAACAAAATCTGAGTCTTAGGACTAAATATGAACCTTTCCTCAGCAATTTTGGATACATCAATTCAATATTGCTGCCATCTGACATGGTTTTTCCATTAGCTCAATGTCAACAAACATGGCGAGGATGTACCAACAAAGGTAAAGAGAAAAATTTAAATGCTGACACAGCACAACAAAAATAAAAGCTGGTGAATCATGGAAACAGGCCATACTGACCATCTGAAGAGTGTCCCCCCCCACCTGTAACCCTGCATTTCCTAAGACAAACCAACATAGCCTGCACATCCCTGGAAACTAAAGGCAATTTAACATGGCCAATCCACCTAATGTGGACTATGAGAGGAAGATGAAGCATCGGGAGGAAACACACGCAGCCACGAGGAGAATGTGCAAACTTCACACACACAGTCACCCAAGGGTGGAATCAAAACAGGTCTGTGGAACTGTGAGGCAGCAGTGCTAACCACTGTGCCACCACTAATGGTCTTAAAGACCTTGCATGTCCTGGAGCTGACAATTACCCCATGTAACAAAACTTAATACATCTATGAAAGAGCTTACACTCATATAGTACTCTATTACATCTCTCAGAAATGTCCCAGAATGCTTCAAATGGTGAATTCCTTTAAATTGCAATCACTTCTATTAAAATTGCAAAAGTTTTAAATGCGGCAAGACCACACAAATGATATTGAAATAATCAATCAATTCACCTATTTTTGATGATAATGAAGAGATTAATGCTGAGGAGGACATGGTTATCACTTCCTAGTGACCTTCAAGTAGTGCGATACAATGTCCTTTGTTTAGCTAAATATGCAAGCAGAGCCTGCACTTAATAATTTATCCAAAGGGTTAGAATATGCATTGTTGTGTAGTTTGGACATTAACCCCTGCAAATATCAAATGTTAATATTTACCTTAAGTGAACTAAACTGAATGGATATGGTGATCAGCATATGGTGCTGTTTCAGAGACAGTACAATGTGGAGCTGGAGGAACACAACAGGCCAGGCAGCATCAGAGGAGCAGGCAAATTGACATTTCAGGTTGGGACCCTTCTTCAGCAACTTTCCTGCTCCTTTGATGCTGTCTGGCCTGCTGTGTTCCTCCAGCTCCACGCTGTGCTGTCTCTGACTCCAACATCTGCAGCTCTTGCTATCTCCTGGTGCTGTTTAAATGTAGCTTCAACATGGACTCCAGGCAACAATGTGGAAATTTGCACAGGCATGTGATGCATACAAAAAGCAAGACAGATCAAAGCTGGCCAATACCAATTGATCAGTCTACTTGCAGTCATCAATAATGTGCTGAAAATGATCATCTAGAGAGCCATCAGATAGTATTTGCTTAACAATAACCTGCTGACTGGTACTCATTTTGGGTCTGCCAGGGCCAATTCGCTCCTGACATGACATACAAACATGGGAAAAAAAGATGAATTCCAGAGGAAAGTGTGAGTAACTGCTCTTGACATCAAGAAGCCCTAACAATACTATAGTCAATTGGAATCAGGGGAAATCTCTCCACTGGTTAGAATAATACATGGCACAAAGAAAGGTGGTTATGGTTGTTGAAGGTCTGTCATTTCAGCTCCAGGTCATCTCTGCTAGAGTTCTTTGGGGTATCGTCAGCTGCTCACAAATGACCTTCCCTCCGTCATAAATTCAGCAGTGGGATGTTCACTAATGATTTAACAATGCTCAACTCCAGTTGTGACTCCTCAAATGTGGAAGCAGTCCATTTCCGAATGCAGCGAGACCTAGACAAAAAGTTAAGGCTGACAAGTGGAAGTGCCAGGCAGTGACAATCCCCAACAAGAGACAATCTAACTAATATCTCTTGACAGTCAATGACATTAAATGACATTACCATCATTCAATCCCCACGATGCATATTTTGGGGGTCACCAGTGACCATAAACTAAACTGCAATAGCCATAATAAATACTGTGGTACAAGAGTTAGTCAGATGTTAGAAATACTGTTGTGAATAATCCACCTCCTGACTCCCCAATGCCTATCTTCCATCTACTAGGCTCAAGTCAGGAGTATGATGGACTTGCCTGGATGAATGCAACTCCAACGACATTAAACTTGAAATTATGATCAGTGTTCCTCAAATTCCCTGCATACATCTTAATAAGACTCTGAACCTCTCCCTTTCATCTTCTTTGAATCCTCATGCAAGCTTTTGTCACCTCCAGATCCCACTGCTACATCACTGTCCTGTTCATGTTGACATACATTTCCTTCTTTGTTCCAATGCCACACATGCAATTTATAATCCTCAATTTCAAATCTGTTCAGAACTTCATGCCCACTGTCATTTTTTTTCTATTCATCTGTGGGATGTGGGTGTCGCTGGCTGGCCAGCATTTCTTGCCCATCCCTAGTTGCCCTTGAGAAGGTGGTGGTGAGCTGCTTTCTTGAACTGCTGCAGTCCCCCTGCTGTAGGTTGACCCACAATGCCATTAGGGAGGGAATTCCAGGATTTGGACCCAGCAACAGTGAAGGAACAGCAATATATTTCCAAATCAGGATGGCAAGTGACTTAGAGAGGAAATTGAAAGTGGTGGTGTTCCCATATGTCTGCTCCCCATGTCCATCAGATGGAAGTGGTCGTGGGTTTGGAAGGTGCTGTCTGAGGATGTTTGGTGAAATTCTGCATTGGATCTTGTAGATAGTACACATTGCTGCTACTGAGCGTCAGTGGTGGAGGGAGTGAATGTTTGTGGATGTAGTGCCAATCAAGCGGGCTGCTTTGTCCTGATGGTGTCAAGCTTTTTGAGTGTTGCTGAGGCTGCACTCATCCAGGCAAGTGGGGAGTATTCCATCACACTCCTGGTTTGTGCCTTGTAGATGACGGACAGGCTTTGAGGAGTCAGGAGCTGAGTTACTTGCCGCAGTATTCCCAGCTTCTGACCTGCTCTTGTGGCCAATTTGTTTATGTATTGAGTCCAGTTGAGTGTCAGGTCAATGATAACTACCAGGATGCTGATAGTGGGGGATTCAGTGATGGTAACACCATTGAATGTCAAGGGACTGTGGTTAGATTGTCTCTTATTGGTAATGGTCATAGCCTGCCATTTGTGGCGCGAATGTCACTTGCCACTTGTCAGCACAAGCCTGGATATTGCCAGATCTTGTTACATTTGAACAGGGACTGCTTAAGTATCTGAGGAGTCACGAATGGTACTGAACATTGTGCAATCATCGGCGAACATCCCCACTTCTGACCTTATGATGGAGGGAAGGTCGTTGATGAAGCAGCTGAAGATGGTTGATCTGAGGGCACTACCCTGAGGAACTCCTGCAGAGATGTCCTGGAACTGAGATGACTGACCACAACCATCTTCCAATGTGTCAGGAATGACTCCAACCACTGAAGAGTTTGCCCCCGATACCCATTGATTCCAGTTTTGCCAGGGCTCCTTGATGCCACACTCAGTCAAATGCAGCCTTGATGTCAAAGGCTGTCACTCTCACCTCACCTCTGGAATTCAGCTCTTTTGTCCATGTTTGAACCAAGGCTGTAATGAGATCAGGAGTAGAGTGACCCTGGCGGGACCCAAACTGGGCGTCACTGAGCAGGTTATTTCTGAGCGGGTGCTGCTTGATAGCAGGGTTGATGACACTCTCTGCTCCTATGATGCTGCTTGGCCTGCTGTGTTCATCCAGCCCTGCACCTTGTTGTCTCGGATTCTCCAGCATCTGCAGTTCCTACTATCTCTGACACCTTCCATCACTTTACTGATGATCAAGAGTAGACTGATGGGGCAGTAATTGGCCGGGTTGGATTTGTCCTGCTTTTTGTGTACAGGACATACTTGAGCAATTTTCCACATTGCCAGGTAGGTACCAGTGTTGTAACTGTACTGGAACAGCTTGGCTAGGGGAGTGGCAAATTCTGGAGCACAAGTCTTCACTACTATTGGCAGAATGTTGTCAGGGCCGGTAGCCTTTGCAGTATCCAGTGTCTCCAACTGTTTCTTGAAATCACGTGGAGTGAATCGAATTGGCTGAAGACTGGTATCTGTAATACTGGGGACCAATGGAGGAGGCCATGATGGATCATCCACTCTGTATGTCTGGCTGAAGATTGCTGCGAATGCTTCAGCCTTATCTTTTGCACTGATGTGGTGGGCTCTTCTATCATTGAGGATGGGGATATTTGTGGAGCCTCCTCCTCCAGTGAGTTGTTTAATTGTCCACCACCATTCATGACTGGATGTGGCAGGACAGCACAGCTTAGATCTGATCCGTTGGTTGTGGGATCGCTTAGCTCTGTCTATCACTTGCTGCTTTCGCTGTTTAGCGCACAAGTAATCCAGTTTGGTGGCTTCACCAGGGTGATACCTCATCTTCAGTTATGCCTGGTACTGTTCCTGGCTTCAAAATCTCCCCTCCCCCTACCGCATCCCAAAACCAGGCCAGCTCGTCCCTGCCTTCCTAACCTGTTCTCCCTCCCACCTATCCCCTCCTCCCACCTCAAGCCGCACCCCCATCTCCTACCTACTAACCTTATCCCGCCCCCTTGACCTGTCCATCCTCCCTGGACTGACCTATCTCCTCCCTACCTCCCCACCTACACTCCCCTTTACTGGCTCCATCCCCGCCTCTTTGTCTGTCTCCTCTCCACCTATCTTCTCCTCTATCCATCTTCTATCCGCCTCCCCCTCTCTCCCTTTTTAATTCAGAACCCCCTTCCCCTCCCCCATTTCTGATGAAGGGTCTAGGCCCAAAACGTCAGCCTTCCTGCTCCTCTGATGCTGCTTGGCCCGCTGTGTTCATCCAGCTCTGCACCTTGTTGTCACTGTTCCTGGCATGTCCTCCTGTACTCTCCATTGAACCAGGGTTGATCCCCTTGCTTGATGGTAATGGTTCACTGGGGGATATGTCAGGCCATGAGGTTACAGATTGTGCTGGAGTACAATTCTGCTGCTGTTGATGGCCCACAGCACCTCATAGTCTTGAGTTGCTAGATCTGTGCGAAGTCAGTCCCATTTAGCATGGTGATAATGCCACACAACACAATGGAAATTATTCTCAATGTGAAGGCGGGACTTCGTCTCCACAAGAACTGTGTGATGGTCACTCTTACCGATACGGTCATTGACAGATGCAACTGCAGCTGGCAGATTAGTAAGGATGAGGTCAAGTATGTTTTTCCCTCTTGTTGGTTCCCTCACCACCTGCCGCAGACCCAGTCTAGGAGCTATGTCCTTTAGGACCCAACCAGCTCGATCAGTGGTACTGCTGCTGAGCCACTCTTGGTTGTGGACATTCAAGCCCCCACCCAGAGTAAATTTTGCGCCCTTGCCATCCTCAGTGCTTCCTCCAAGTGTTGTTTAACATGGAGTACCGATTCATCAGCTGAGGGAGGACAGTATGTGGTAATCAGCAGGAGGTTTCCTTGCCCATGTTTAACCTGAAGCCATGAGACTTCATGGGGTCCGGAGTCAATGTTGAGGACTCCCAGTGCAACACCCTCCCGACTGTATACCACTGTGCCACCCCCTCTGCTGGGTCTGTCCTGCTGGTGAGACAGGACATATCCAGGGATAGTGATGGTGATGTCTGGGACATTGTCTGTAACATATGATTCTGTATGACTATGTCAGGCCGTTGCTGGACTAGTCTGTGAGACAGCTCTCCCAGTTTTGGCAATGGCCCCCAGCTGTTAGTGAGGAGGACTTTGCAGAGTCAACAAGGCTGTTTCTGCCGTTGTCTTTTCTGGTGCCAAGGTCGACGCCAGATGATCCATCCGGTTTCATTTCTTTGAGACTTTGTAGTGATTGGTGCAACTGTGTGGTTTGCTAGGCCATTTCAGAGGGCAACTGAGAGTCAACCACATTGCTGTGGGTCTGCTGTCACATGTAGGCCAGACCAGGTGAGGGTGGCAGATTTCCTCCCCTGAAGGACATTAGTGAACCAGATGGGTTTTTCCCATATTCAGCAATGATTTCATGGTGATCATTAGATTCTTAATTCCAGACTTTTTTTTTCAAAATTGAATTCAATTTCCACCATCTGCTGTCGTGGGATTCAAGCCTGGGTCCCCAAAACATTAGCTGGGTTTCTGGTTTCATAGTCTGGCGATATAACCATTAGGCCATCACCTACCCTGTATTGGCCTGTCTTTCTTCAGCCCTACAATTTCCTTCCAAACTCTGCCTTTCACAGACTCTATAATAGATGACTTGCTCCATTTGCCTAAGGCACCATGCACTGGAATTTCTAATTCCTAATCCCCCAACATAACTTGCCTATCCTTATACTCAATACCCCTTCCAATGAAGGGAAGCATGCCATAGGCCTTTCTTATTATGTTATTTACCTGCACTGCCACTTCAGTGATTTGTTGACCAGCACACCCAGATCTGTCATCTTATCAATACTCCTAAGGATTCTGCCATGCACTGTATAATTTCCACCTGTACTCATCCTTGCAAAATGCATCACCTCACATTTGTCCAGACTCACACTTCTAGTACAAACATTCTGGGTTTGACAAATACATTATTTGATTTTTTTGCCTCTGTAACATGTTTTTAAAAATTTTTCTACTTTGCAGTTTGATATAAGTGCAAGTCATTGCAATTTCTGTTTTGTCAAAACAATGCCCTTTTGCTTTGAAAACATCTTAACACTAAAAACAAAAGCGACATTACTCTTCATATGTACTCAGAAGTCGTCAGTGGAAGTGATTTTAAATTGACACCTGTTCATCTCTCATCCAGATGGCTGGTGACCAGCAGAGGAATATCAGGAGTCAACTTTGGCCATAGCCTTTGAGGCTGAAGATCCCTCAGATAGAATTTCCCCCCAAAGTAAATGGGAAAAAAAGCACAAATGCTTATTCTCAGCAGGAAGCCGCTAAAATTAGGATCCTATGACATTGCAGGATGCCATTGTCAATAACAATTCTCCACATTCTCTCATTTATAACAGATCCAAACAGTGGTCATTAAAGAGTCAATTATATATAAAAATGACCTTCTCCAAAAGATTTTTTTTATCTTTATGATCTCTTCTAATCTCAATTCTTAATGTTGCTTGCCCTGAGAACTACTAAGATAAAATAATCACTTACTACATTGCCTGCCTCCTCAAAGCCTTTTCATCATCTGCAAGGCACAAATCAGAAGGGTCATACAACATTTTCACTTGCCTGGATGAGTGCAGCTGTAGTGCTAAAGCAACTTGACATGACCGAGGGAACAGCAGCTCTCTTCATTTCAATACATTCATTATTTTAAATATTCATTGCTTCCAACATCTGCATGTTGTGGCAGCAGTGGATTCCATGGACTCGATGCATTGCAACTACATAGTGAGTGTTCTTCAATACTACTTTCCAAACCTGTAATCTCTAATCACCTTGGTGATTAAATTCAATGGACACAATGGAACACAATCATCTTCTAGTTCCCCTAAAAGTCAATGTATTGCCATATTTTTATCATCGCTGTGTCACAAATCCAAAACACCTTACCTAGCAGCACAGTAGATCTGTCTACATCACATGGACTGCAGTATTTAAGAAAGTGCCTTCTCTCCCTTCTCAAACACAGTTCAGGATGGGCAATAATGCTGATCTTTCCAGTGATCAACATATCTAATTACCAAAACCAAATCATCCTGGGGATGACATAAGCACAGGTTAGAAAGCTTACTATCTTTATGGCTCAGCTACTCACTGGACAAACAGCGTGAGGTGTCAAAAAAAGTTTTGTTCATTATTTACAATCACTGGACATGTCATATGCAGTCAAGGAGCAATGATACGTTCCATCAACAATACTGGATGCCGTTGATGACTGTCTTCAACAGCACAGTTTACAAAGACACCATATCATCACTTGAAGGGTGATCAAGGCTTAAAATTGAAGGTAGAACAATGGGATTGGCAGTATTATATCATTGGAGTTGCCTATACATTAAGACAATAAAATTGATGTCAGCTCTGATTAGCTTTCCCCTTTAAGTCACTGCAGGCATCCATCATATTTCCCAAGTTCTCCAATCATGAGTAAAATTATGATTAAAGAACTTGAACCCGCCCTTCTGATACCGGAAAGATCTTAGGGTTTATTGCCAGATTATTCACTACTATTATTCGGAAACTTTTTGTTATTCAGAAGAATGGATATCAGATTAAAGGGAAAATCTCGGTGAGATTAAAATTTCAAAATAAAGCAACTTAACATATAAGAAAAACTTTGTTTCAGTTTTTCCACATTCAGAAATCCCCTGCTTGTGTATAAGGCTGCGCCAATATTTATCTTTTCCATTCAATACCTGGTACTTTCCAAGGGAACTGCAAACTTGTTCTTGATAAACCTTGGCTTTTATTTAAACATAAAAAACCGTTAGACACAATAACATTGACTTTTTAATTATTCGGTCAGAATTTGGGTGGTAATGTTGCTACGACGTTTCTAAAGATTAACAATGAGGTAATGCTGGGGAGAATCTGTAACTACAGAACTGGAATTGTGAAGACTATTAATTTTGCAGGCTTATCTGCAGGAGGTTTTACAAAGAAATTTGGTCAATTTTATAGCACTGGCCCACCAATCAGTGCGAGAACTGTTTGGAAAGAGATGAAAGAATGGATAAGAATGCTCTAAGCAAATCACAAAAACATATGCATAGCCAAAGAAATAATTTGCTTTTCTCAGAAATGTTGCAAACCCAAGGGCAATTCAAATTCCTCATATTGATTTATAATCCCACTGTATTAGCACTTTACATTAAGTTTATTGTTGGGTTTTGGTGAGGTATTGCAAATTGCCTTTGGACATAAAGTAAGCCATTCGGACCATCGAGTCTGCTCTGCCATTCAATAAGTTCGTGGCTGAGCTGATACTCCTCAACTCCATTTTCCAGCATTTTTTGCATAACCCTCAATTCTCTACTGCCTTTACAGGTGACATTAGAGTTGAGTGCTGATAGGATTACAGTTCAACACAAGGGTTGTTTATGATTGAAAAGCATGCCAATCATCACTTATCAGTCAGACACGTGAATATTAAATGCCTGGTAAAGAATAAGGAAGTTATTTATTTTCGAACCATTACTGTCAGTGATCATCCTCCTCCTCTGCAGTGTATTCAATGCAGATTTTGCAGGTACATTCACATGGAAAATCAATGAGTTGATGTGAACTTTAACTTTTTACACACTTTTCTTCCTGTAAAAAAGTAATTGAAAAACTAAGACAACAAGGTGCAGGGCTGGATGAACACAGCAGGCCAAGCAGCATCATAGGAGCAGAGAG
>NC_063335.1:11325230-11337443 GCF_021869965.1 Rhincodon typus
CAGCATCTGCAGTTCCTACTATCTCTGATTCAATTGAAAATCTAAGTCTTGCTGAATGATGTATAACTGAGTTCTTTTAACAGCATACTAAAAACAGAAAACAAGATCTCCAGCCTTAAAAACTGGAGTATTATTCCCATCAACCAATCGCCGAAATTCCACAGATTTGTTTTAAAGTTTATGATATTCTACATCTAACTAAGGTGTCTGTTCCAATCTTCCATCTGATTGGCTCCTTAGCCGACTTGCTAACTTCACTGTTGCAGGTTACCAGAGATCTCCCTTCGATTCTATGGTTCCATGATGGCACTAGAATACAATTGAATCGATACTGCAAATGGACATTTGAGAACCTAGCTTTCTTAGAGATCAAGAGCACAGTCCTTTTCCCATTGATATTAAAATCCGAACTTGTGCGTACAACGGAAAATATGAATCAGCGTCCCAAAGGACAATCTAATGAATTTTATGATGATCTTTTTAAACCTCTGTAGATAAGATGAGTATATTTCAATAGGTTATGATTTTTCTGTCAGAGAAGCAGGAAGTCTGTTTGCATAGAATCGGGTTGTTAGGAGGCAAACAAGGACAGACAGAATATCGTTTACTGTCACATACATTCAAAATAAAATGCAGTGAAAAGCGTGCACTGTTGCTCATACATGAACACCATTCACAGAATAAAATAGAGAAAGATAACTTAAAGAGAGTCCAACTTTTCTTCTTCGCTATCAATGCCACAGCCAGAGTCCCACTCCAGGTTTTCCAGCCTACACTGTACCGCCAAGAGTGTCCCGTTCCGGGCTACACCAGTCCGCACTATGCCGCGACTACAAGGTGCAGAGCTGGATGAACACAGCAGGCCAAGCAGCATCATAGGAGCAAAAAGGCTGACGTTTGCTGCTTGGCCTGCTGTGTTGACCCAGCTCTGCACCTTGTTGTCTCGGATTCTCCAGCATCTGCAGTTCCTACTATCCCCACACTATGCTGCTGTTGGGAGCCTACCCCACGTGGAAAGTGAGAGTTCCACACCAGGCCCCATAGGTTGGTGAAGTGATTTTAAAGCACTGGTGATGGTGTTAGAGTCTCGGAAAGTCGCAGAATGTAAGAACGCTGAATCGTGCAGTCATATAACACGCTAACAGACCAACACATCCATGCTGACCATGTTTCCTAAACTGAACCCGTCCCATTTGATCAGACTAGTGCATACAAGTGAAATGCTGGAAATGAGTATCTAACAAGAGTAGAAAAAGAGTAGGAGGTTCTGAGGGTGCTAATGCATATTGGTCCATTTTGCGGCCTAGAAGCAGCATTATGCAGACAACACATGGTTGGAACGAGAAAGTCAAATCAGCCTATCACTACCAATATCATAAAACACCAAGGCAAGTCACATTGTTGACAAAAGAACAAGAGAAAACAGGGTGAGAATGCCTTTGTGTGGTAAGTTGATGTGTTCTAGAGCGCACAAACGAAACGATTTTTTTCCTTTATTCATTCACAGGATGAGAGCGTTGCTGGCTAGGCCACGTTTATTGCCCATCCCTAATTGCCCAGAGGGCAGTTCAGAGTCAACCTCATTGCTGTCAGTCTGGAGTCACGTGTAGGCCAGACCAGGTAAGGATGGCAGTTTCTTTCTCTACAGGGCATTAGTGAACCAGGTGGCTTTTTCCCCAACAATCAACAATGGATTCACGGTCATCTTTAGATGCTTAATTCCAGATATTTTATTGAATTCAAATCCATCATCTGCCGTAGCAGGATTTAAACCCAGTTACCCAGAATGTTATCTGGGTCCCTGAATTAACAGTCCAAGAATAATACCACTAGCACGTTGCCTGCCTGAAATATAGTGGAAGCAATCAAAAGAATAACTGTTAAAAGACAATTGGATTTTTCCATGAAAAAGGAAATAATTGTAGAGCAATGTGGAAAGAGCAAGAGACAGAGACCAAATAGACAACTTTGTCAAAGTGTCATAATGTACCAAGTACATTGATTTTAGAATTGGGGACATGAGTATCAGGTGTCTCAGACATTATACAAAACAGGCAGTATGCTTGCCGCATCTGAAGATGGCTGGCCAAGAAGAATTTTGCAGGGTCCCAGCCTCTCCACTTGATTTCCTTCTATTTGTCTGAACTTAAGAAAAAGATGGATTGGTCCCTTCTCAAATGACATATAAACAAAAGAGGCTTGTGCTCCAGAATTTGCTGCACCCCAGCCAAACTTTTCCACTACAGTTACAATACTGGCATCTATCCAGCAATGTGAAAAACTGCACTGATATGTCCTGTAAACAAAAAGTGGGAGAAATCCAACCCAGCCAATTACCACTCGATCAGTCTACCCTTGATCATCAGTGAAATGGTAGAAGGTATTTCATCAAGTTCTGTAAAGCAGTATTCACTTTGCATTAATTTGTTTCTGCCAGGGTCACTCAGTCTCTACTGAATGCATTAAAGCTTTGGTTCAAACATGGACAAAGTAATGAATTCCACTGGTGAGATGAGAGTGACTGCCCTTGGCATGAAGGTCACATCTGTCTGAGTGTGGCATCAAGGAGCTCTAGCAAGGCTGAAGTCAATGGGAATCAAGGATTATACTTTCTGCTGGTCTGTTGAATGGAATTATATCTGGCACAAAAAAAGATGGTTAGGATTGTTGGATGTCAGTCACTTTAGCTCCAGGACAGCTCTGCAGGAGTTCCTCAGGGTCGTGCCCTCAGCCTAACTATCTTCAGTTGCTTCATCAATGAACTTTCTTCCATTAGAAGTTCAGAATGAGGATGTTTGTCCATGATTGCACAATGTTCAATTCAATTCACCAATCCTCAGATACTGAAGAGCAGGACCAGAGCAAGAAGAAGGTCTGGGCTGAAACGTTGTACATAATATTCGTGCCAAACAATTGCCTGGCAATGACCATCTCCACAAAGATTGAATCTAACCGTCACCCCTTGATATTCAATGGCATTTCCATCACAGAATTTATCACTATTAGCATCCTGGGAGTTATCATTAACTAGGCACTGAACTGGACTAGCTGTATAAATACTCTGGGCAAAAGCATAGTTCAGAGACTAGGAATCTTGCAGCAAGTATTTCACCTCCTAACTCCCCAAAGTCCGTTCATCATTTACAAGGCACAGGTTAGAAGTATGAGGGAAAAACTCTCCAGTTGCCTGGAAGAATGCGGCTCCAAAGCAACTCAGAAGCTTGCCACTGTCTACTACAAAGCAGCCACTTATTTGTCAGCGCATCCACAAACACTCACTGTCTCCATCACTGACACTCAATACCAGCAGTGCGCACCATATATAAATTCAGCAAGGCTCCTTAGAAAGCACCTTCCAATCCCACAACTACTGCCATCTAGATGAACAAGGTTAGCAGGTAAATGGAAAACAACTACCTACAAATTCCACTTCAAGCCACGCACCATCTTTACTTGGAAATATATTGTTATTTCTTCATTGTTACGGGATCAACATCCTGGAACTTAATTCCTAATGGCATTATATACTGGCCTACTACTAAAAACGGAAGTTTGTCTACAACTTATGCACTTTGGAAATCATATAGAATATACATCAGAAAGATAGACCATCCAACCCAGCTTTGCTGTTTTCTCGCACTCAAAATGTACCTCTTCTCACGTTATATCAGATCCTCGCTACTGCAGAATTAAACATCATTGATAAATAAGGTACAGCATTAAAAGGAAGGATAAACCTCACAGATCATGCAACAGAAATCTATAAACATAATAAACCAACCAGTTAAAACCTGAAGCCGCCCATGCAGAAACATTTACAAAGTACACACAATTAGAAGTTAATAAACAAGGAACAGAAAATTATACTTTTATCGTGACAAACACTGAGGAAATCTTCTAGTCCATGTGTGGAAAGGACCAAAAAAGGTTATGCTGAACTATCCACCAATGAAAAAAATAAACATTCTTACAGAAGCCAGATGCAATTGTAAGCAAATGACAGTGAGCCGTTTAACTTGCTCAAAATGTGGGTTGAATCACTTCAGACAAGGTAGCTGCACGCTCTAAAATGGTTCTCCACAGTTTGTAGGACAAGCATAAGATGACCATTGATGAAGATTGTCAAAGTAGTTGGAGTATAACAACTAGGGGTTGGGGGTGGATGTTATAGAAATACATCATTTACATACAGAAGTAGTTAATTCTGACCTGGTGCAGTACTGTTTCTGCACTGTTCTGCTGCTCACGTTCTTGTATCAAAATGAGCTAATCTTTCACAAGATCAATCAAGATTGGTCAACTGAGTCATCAATTTTAAATAGTACTTCCAGACATTGCAAACCACTTACTTTGCCAGGGATCGGGGTACGAATGTCAGAAACCAGCATAAGGAAAGGCTACCAATTTTTTTCTCCTTCAGTCTCGTCAGCATGTGTCCTTCAAACTTTCTACTTGAAACGTGTAGTAAGCACCAAGACCACTGCTGAGGGCCTGCAACCACACTATAGGATGCCTCCAAATTGAAATTGAGTCTAAGTCTACTCTATAATGGCCACTTGCTCAGGGATACACAATGTTGTTTGACATATTTCAACTTGGCTGCAAGCTGACTGATGTTCTGATGTTTAGTGTGTGCCAAAGCATCAGGTACAAGTTAGAAATCAAGACTAATAAAAACACAATACTGCTGGCCCTGGCCTTCTGAGAGAGTCGACATTCTCATTTTCTCAATACTAACTCTCAACATTTACAGCTAGATTTAAAAGTCCAGTGTGGTTTCCTCAATTTGAGTGAAGGAATTAGAGAGTCTTGGATCATCACCATTGAGTATGAAAATAGACAACTTACGCTGCAGCTTTATAGAACTTTAGTTAGGCCACACTTGGAACATTGCTTATGCTCTGGTCACCACACTACCAGGAGAATGTGGATGCTTTGGAGAGGGTACGGAAAAGGTTTACCAGGATGTTGCCTGATATGGGGGATTTTAGCAATGAAAAAAGGTTGGATAGACTGGATTTGCTTTCACTGGAACGCAAAGTTTGAGGGTCAACCTGGTAGAAGTTTATAAGATTGTGAATGGCATGGATAGAGTGGAAAGTCTAAGCCTTTTTCCCAGGGTGAAAGGGATCAATTACTAGGGGACACAGGTTCAAGGTGCATGGGAGGTGAAGTTTAAAAGTGATGTGTGAGGCAATTTTTCCACACAAAGGGTAGTGACGCCTAGAACGTGCTGCCAGAGGAGTGGTGGAAGCAGACACAATAACAGTATTCAAGAAAAACCTGGACGAATATATGAATAAGAAGGGAATAGAGGGATATGGATCCTGTAAATGAAGACAGTTTTAATATGGAAGGGCAGAATGTTTCAGCGTAGGCTTAGAGGGCCAAAGGGCCTGTTCCTGTGCTGTATTGTTCTTTGTTCTTCTTCTTTGTTCTGCACTGCTCCATTTTATTCCGAACCATTTTGCACGGCAATACAAAAACAACATAGTTTTGGCAACCATATGAGGCACCTGTTATTTCATTCTAATGGAATCAACTGGATTCAACACCAGATGTACAGTAGAATCTGCGATTTGGCAGCATTGACATCTGTAGCAACATCCTGTGCAGAAATTACCAGTTGAGAATTTGATGTCTCAATTTTACAAGAATGTCTGAGCTGTAAATTCAGTCATTGAGTTGTAACGAATGTACTCAGGTTAAAGAATGAATAACGAATGAAAGTGAAACTACAAATGCAATTGTTTCTGTTTGAATTCTAACTAAAGACCACTTATCTTAAAGATTAACTCTTTTTATTCTCCTTTCAAGTGTTCCCTCACCCTAATGAGTATTTCCAACATTTTCTGTTTTCTACAGCTTTCCAGCATTCCAGTAGTTTATCTTTACTCCATGCAGACCACTCCTTAACCACTCCTTATATGACAGGCCCTTCATTCCCGGGATCATTCTTGTAAATTTCTTCTAAACCCCCTCCAACACCAGCACATCCAGGGCCCAAACTATTCACAATATTCCAAATGTGGGCTGACCAGAGCCTTATACAGCCTCAGCAGTACATCCCTGCTCTTGTATTCTAGCCCTCTTGAAAGCTAACATTGCATTTGCTTTCCTACTGCCAACTTAACCTGCATATTAACCTTAAGAAAATCCTGAACTAGAACTTCTAAGTCCCTTTGTGCTTCAGATTTCCGAAGTCCTCCCTGGATGAATAGATGTTTCCTTCAATTGAATATTGGAAAAATTGAAGTCATTGTCTTCTGACACAAAATTCATTCTAACATTTTCATCCCCAATATTGTCTTAAGCTGATTAAGACAGCCCATATCTCTAGTCTTCTTAGAGTTGAATTTTTGATAACACATCCATATCATTACTAAGCTTGCCTACAGTCCCTCTGTAAAATCTACTGATTCTGACCTTCCCACAGCTTATCTGTTTCTGAATCCCTCATTCATGCCCTTATTACCTATAGACTGTTACAACATTAAGACAGAAGCCACATCAAATCAGCTTCCCTATTCCTGTATTTTCAACACAGCAACATTAAATTGACCCCAATGAACGTTTTAAATAACTAGTACCAGTTGTCATGGGTAACTGATACTAGACACTGAGTTCATTGCTGAAGTGAAAATTTTAACAAATTATCAACATCCAGTAGTTTTAGCAGAGCAAAGTTAAGCCTCAAAATTATCTAATTAATATCTATGATCCGAATCCTCTTTAATTCTAACGCCCACCCCCACTTACACAAAGACAGACAGGCAAACAGACACAGTTAAGGGATAAAACAAAAGAAGAGATGTAACTGGCACAGAGATAGTAAGAGCTACCGATGCTGGATTCTGAGATAAGTCTGGAGCTGGAGGAACACAGCAGGTCAGGCAGCATCAAAGAAGCAGGAAAGTTGATGTTTCAGGTCAAGACCCTTCTTCAGAAATGGGGATGGGGAAAGAGCTCAGAAATAAATAGAGAGAGGAGGGTTGGGGCTGGGGAGGTAGGTGGGATGGTGATAGGTGAGTGCAGGTCGGGAGTGGTGGGGATTGGTCAGTGAGGTGGGAGGAGCAGATAGGTGGGAGAGAAGATGGACAGGTTATGTCAGGTCAAGGAGGCAGGAATGAGAGGGAGGGTTGGTCATGGGATGAGGTGGGGAGATTCTGAAACCGGTAAAATCCACATTTAGGCCATATGAGGTGCTGCTCCTCTACTTTGTGGTTGGCATCGTTGTGACACTGGAGGAGGCCAGGATGGACATGTCACCCAGGGAGTGGGAGGGGAAGTTGAAATGGATTAGTGACCAGAAGGTGTTGTTGTTTGTTGTAAACAGAGCGCAGGTACTCTACAAATCAGTCTCTGAGCCTCCGCTTGATCTCACCAATATAGAGGAGGCCACATCAGGAACAGCGGATGCAATAGACCATGTTGACAGATTTGCAGGTGAACTCCTGTCTAATGTGGAAAGTTTGTTTGGTGCCTTGAATGGAGGTGAGGGGAGTGGTGTAGGGGCAGGTGTAGCACTTCCTGCGGTTGCAGGGAAAGGTGCCAGGGTGGTGGGAAGCATGGATTTGACAAGGGAGTCACGGAGAGAGCAGTCCCTACTGAGGGCAGATAGAGCGAGGATGGAAATATATATTTGGTTGTGGGGTCGGATTGTACGTGGTGGAAGTGGTGGAGAATGTTATGTTGGATACAGAGGTTGGTGGGGTGATATGTGAGAACAAGGGGCATTCTGTCTTTATTTTTGTTGGGGGCGCTGGTTAACTGGTCAGTTCACTTAAGTAGACTCCATGACCTGTAACTTCACAGGCCCATGGGATTGTATCTTGTTTAGTTTATGAAGACACCAATGCATGCAACTACAAATGAACTGTCAGACAAAGTGGTGGATGCAGGTACAGTTACAACATTTAAAAGACATTTAGTGAAGTATATGAATAGGAAGGGTTTAAAGAGGTGTGGGCCAAGCGCAGACAAGTGGGACTAGTTTAGTTTGGGAACACCATTGGCATGGACTAGTTCAACCGAAGGGTCTGTTTCCACGCTGTATGATTCTGTGACTAAACTCTGAGGAATATTTTCTTAATACTTTTAACTGGGATTCTATTCTCCAAACTTCCAACAAGTTGAAAATGGGAAGACAACCAGGGAGCAATCAGACCTTCCTCCTTTCGCAGTCACAATTATTCTGACTTAATCACAGTTCAAAAACCAGTTCAAACTTTGGTTTCTCTTTGTTGTCTCCCTATGAGTTCTTTCACTTGTTTCTTTCCACAACTACCTGACTAGATGGCAGTTCTTTTGGTATGCGAAAGCATACAGTAGAGTAGCGGTGAGGGTGGGAAATGAAGGCAAGAGATGTGTACTTACCCGAATGTAACTTGTAAATCAAAAGAAATTTGCAGTCGAGGAAGAGAGATGGTACTGTAACCAGAACTGGATGTGTTGAGTTATAAAGGGAGGCTGGATAGGCTAGGACTTTTTTCATTGGACTGTAGGAGGTTGAGTGGTGACCTTATAGAGGTTTATAAAATCATGAGGTGCATAAGATAAGGTGAATAGCAATGTTATTTTCCCTAAGGCATTCAGAATTCAAAACTAGAGGGCATATTTTCAAGATGAGAGGAGAAAGATTTAAAAGGGAACTGAGGGGCAAGTTTTTCACATAGAGGGTGGCGCGTATTTGGAATTGAACTGCCAGAGGAAGTGGTAAATGCACGTACAGTTATAGCATTTAAAAGGCATTTGGGCAGGTATGTGAATAGGAAAGGTTTACAGGGATATGAGCCATACACAGGCAAATGGGACTAGTTTAGTTTGGGAAACTTGGTTGGCATGGATGAGTTGGGCTGAAGGATCAGTTTCTGTGCTGTATGACTCGATGACTCTATAGGATGATAAGGTTTGAGAATGACTTTCATTGATGTCAAGCATCTTTTCTCTACTGGATGTAGTATATGCAGGTGCACTTGCTCTCTGTTAGTTATTTCCTGCTACTTCTGGTTATGTAGTACCTTATCCTGCAAAGGTTAATGAATCAGTTAGGATGGTGTAATCTCTTTGGATGACGTGGCTATCGTAGTTGACTTGCTGACAGTAAGTGTAAGCTGTGGCATGTATGAAAGCAACCTCTAGAGTACGTGCAGGTGAACTGCAGTTAGGAATGCTAGACATGAGTCATTGTTGACATAGATTCATCTGAGTGTGGTGCCTTGCGCAGAGTCGAAGGCTCTTGGTGCAATTGTTGGGAGACGGCGTTTAAAGATGATTTCACTGAACTTAATGACTCATGCAAGGTCATTGAACTTTTTACCTGAATTGCATCTATATTCTTAGGATTTAACTCCTGGCATTGACCGCCAGGGCTATCTGCTCCCACTATCTTCTAAGCATTTTCCTGGAGGGACTCTGAAGTCTGATGGACACTACACTTCTCCTCTCCTTTGTAGTATTATTTCCTAAAGCCAAAGAAAACATAGTTACTGAAAGGATTTAAAATAAAGAAATAGATTTACTTAGTGGTTCAGCTTTTTTTAATTGGCTAGATTAACTTCTATGCTCTTGACAATGTTTTAATGCCATTTATTGATATTTTTTCACATTTATTTTGGTTGACCCAGTTCTCATGAAGTACAATTTCTTCCTTCGTGAAAACGTGTTTGAGCAAATTGGATATAAGTGTCACATAAAGAAATGAATGCAAGTTATGATGCTGGTGCGGGATATTGGACTGTGATATTTATAGTACGGTAAATAGTCACATGCAACACCCAAAGTGTTAAAAGTAATACTGTGTTCTTTGGTAATAAGCTTCTGGGTTTAGTGAAATCCTAAGGTGGGAACCTGTTGATTTTGCATCAAGTTTGAAACAATTATTGGTTTTGCCATCTTACTTAGTTGGCAACTTTATGTAACTGCTCATGTTTGATTGATTATTTTTGTATATCTTTAGTAATTTATCTGGTGTTAACGCACTGGCTTTACTTGCTGCTGATTGATACTTACGCATCCTCAGAGTTGCAATTTGTTGGGAGTTCAACAGACAAGAATCTTAGTCAATGAGATAACAAGGTATAGAGCTGGATGAACACAGCAGGCCAAGCAGCATCAGAGGAGCAGGAAAAGAATCTTAGCCATTTGCATGTATGACACAAATTTGTAAGAAGTAAGCATTGCAGTTGAAGTACAATGGAAAAGCCAGTTAGACTCAAAGAACCAAATTCCCTTAGTAACTGGTGATCTCTTAAAATAACTCAGATAAGGTTTGGGCAGAACAGCTTGGAAAAACTAGCAAATTTCCTTCAACCTTGCAAGTAGCAGGATCAGAGAGCAAGAAGAGGATATCATAACTTGAAACGGGGAGTTCCAGGCCGCAGCACTGGCCTTAATTCTGACAGATGGGCAAGAATTTCTTTACGTTTACCATTTAGCACTCTTACAAAGGAACAGAAAATGTTGTGTTTTGTGTTTTTTGGTCTCCAATTTTGAGCAGGACAAGGCAACTGTATGCTTCTCAGTGAAGGCAGGAGGCAAACTGCACAACCTTTGCACCCACATTCAATACTGTTCCAAGTGCCTCACTTTACCACATTAAATGCTGTCAACTTTTCAGTAAGCACATTAGGAAAGTCTGACCTGCTGTTCAATTATTATTCATCTGACAACATTCGAAACACAGGGAAAATTGCTTTAAACTTTCTACATCAAATGCAAAACCTCAGAACTGCCTGAGCTGAAACTTCCAAAATTCTGAACTTTGCAATCAATCTTAATTTCTAAAGGGCCTAGCCTCATGTAAGTGGGCAGTCTTTATTCTTGTAATAATTATTGACATTTTCCAACACTATAGTGCCACCAAGTGGGATAAGCAAGACATTGAACTCAGCAGATAATTGAATTTATATTACATGTAGCTAAATCAGTCGTTTTTTCAAAAAATGCCTTACTGTCAGGAATAGAAAGAGCTCTGACTGTCAGATCCATGAAGATGACAGTTTTTGAGGTATATTCAGGATTAAGAAAGAAGTCAATGTATTAAGGGGAACTTTGTTTTTGGAGAAGAATGGGCTCAGACAATTTATGCTGTAAGTTACCTTCAGCCTGTATCTATCAGCTTACTTTTAAATGAAATGTTAGCCATGAGTTTGAACCACCACTGTCTTAAGTTACTGCTTTACTATTTGAAATTGAGGATTCTTATTGAAATCCCATTATTTTGTGTCATTTGAAGGATGTAAGCAGGAAAATTTCAGATCAATTGTGAGCACACTTCCCGGTAATTTGGTTAGGTCACATGCTGTACGTATGCATTTTCAGAAGAGGTTTGAAAAGTCCTCAAATTTAGAGATTATGGATTTTGTTTAGACAGATTGCATGAAAAGGAATGTATTTGTAAGGATAGAGACAGCTAGCAACATGAATTTTTAGAAAAAGACTCCAGAGGCTAGCAAAGCAAAGTGCCAAAGTTCTGTTTGGGTTGATATCACATGGACAATAAATACGCTTGGATATTTAAACATTTCAACCCAAACAGAACTTTGGCACTTTGCTTTGTTTGCCTTTGGAATCTTAACAATGGGTAACAATGTATGTGGGTTACCCATTAGTTTGGCTAGAAACAGAATCCAGTGATCTGCAGAATTTCCTATGGAATTCTTATCTAGGGAAATCCCTTACTGATTTGAGGCTTTGAGGTTATGTTCCTTAACAGAACAGCCTTTGGATATAGGCTGAATTTGGTTTCAGATTTAACTGACTTCACTAACCTGAACTTGTTACCTCCTCCCATAAGTGCCATATTTTCATCTCCCATAGGTGTGGATGGGCAAGTTAAGATCCACTGCCTCCATAGGTATACCCAAGGTGGCTTCAGGAGACTGTACTTGCTAGGCAGTCTGCTTGAGAACCTTTGGGTTCTAAGGGACATTAGCCCAGTACACCATGGTTCATGCCACTTAACTCTCACCACCACCCCCATAATACATCCAAAACCTCTGATATCCCCTATAACCCCTTCATGCCTGCCATATTCCCCCATTTATTCCTCATATCCTTCATGCATGTTTCATTGCCGCTCATTCAGTATCACTAATGGATAGATTGTTTGTACCAGGTGACCTACATGATGGAGACCAGGCACCAACATCTCATGAAAACAAGGTGCATGAAGGATATGAGGAATAAATGGGGGAATATGGCAGGCATGAA
>NC_063335.1:11337843-11388014 GCF_021869965.1 Rhincodon typus
GAGGCTGACGTTTCGGGCCTAGACCCTTCATCAGAAAAAAGCTTTTTTCTGATGAAGGGTCTAGGCCCGAAACGTCAGCCTCTCTGCTCCTATGATGCTGCTTGGCCTGCTGTGTTCATCCAGCCCTGCACCTTGTTGTCTCGGATTCTCCAGCATCTGCAGTTCCTACTATCTCTGATTCAATTTTAACCAACATCTCAGGGCATGCTTCAGGTCATCCATAGACATTGGCATCTGACATGTGCCAGCCTCTAAGAGGCCTCATAGCATGTCTCTATTTTACTTTCAGGATGCTTCTGAACTTCAATGCTGCCCTGGCAACCATAGTTGAAACACTACGGGAAGGGCACTGTGCACTTAGGGGCACCATGGACTGGAAACCGCACTGCATCTACAGACACTTCTCTTGCACTCATACTATTCACTCACTCTCTGCTTACCTAGATGCTCAGTGCATTTCTGCATTCCATTCCCTTCTCTTTTTGTGCCTTACCCCTCCTCAACCAGGGGTACCAGTTTCATATTACTGCTTCCTTGCAGTGTCATTGTACACAGACACAAAACCAAGAAACTTCTCATAATTGTCATCAGGCCTCTGTCAAGTCAAGGGGAGTAGTTTTTTTGTTCAGGAGGACCCAGCACTGCAAGTCAAGGGTAGCCTCTGACACCACTCCAGGACTTTGGACACTCAGGTTGGTCAGATTCAGGATCCTCTCCACATAAGGGATGAAGAGGTGAATGACAGGCAGCACACCACAGTCTTGACTCTCAGGCCACTCTAAGAGTGCAGGATAAGGGCAGAGAGTGTGGGAGACTGCTTTAAAAAAGGAATTAGTAGGGCAAAGAGGGGCCATGAAGTATCTTTGGTAGATGGGATCAAAGAAAACTCCTTTTTAATAAGTATATTAGGAATAAGAGGATTACCAGGAAAGAGTGGGACCTATTAGAGACCAAAGGGGCAATCTGTGGACATGGTGAGGTCTGAAATGAACCCCTGTTATTTGTATTCAAGGAGGAGAAAAACATTGTAACTGGGATGGTGAGCTGGGATGGTGAGGTTCTAGAACACATTAGGATTAATAATGATAGGGTATTAGATGCTTTAGTTAGGATGCATAATTTCCCAGGGCCTGATGAGGTATATCCCAATTTGCTTTGTGAGGCAAGGGAGGAGATTGCTGGGCCCTGACAGTTATTTAATACTTTGTGGGTCATTGGTAAAGTGCCAGAAGACTGGAGGATAGCTAATGTGGCTCCTTTGTTCAAGAAGGGCAGTAAGGATAGGCCAGGTAATTACAGACCAGTTAGTCTGACAGTAGGGAAATTATTGGAAAATACTCTGAAGGACAGGATTAATCAATACTTGGAAAGGCAGGGATTGATCAGGGATAGTCAACATGGATTTATTAGAGGGAGATCCTGACTGATTAATTTAATTGAGGTTTTTTGAAAAGGTGATTAAATATATGGATGAGGTAGTACAGTTAATGATATTTACATAGAATTCAGTAAGGCCTTTGACAAGGTCCCACATAGAAGGCTGGTCCAAAAGGTAAGTGCCCATGGGATCCAAGGCAAGTTGGCAAATTGAATCCAAAATTGGCTTACATGTGGGAAGCAAAGGGTAATGGTGGAAGGTTGATTTTGTAATTGAAAGCCTGTGACATGGGGATTGTTGTTAGGACTCTTGCTGTTGGTTGTGTACATTAACAACTTGGATGTGAATATAAAAGATATGAGTAGTATATCTGCAGATGGCACGAAAATTGGTGATGTTGTTGATAGTGAGGAGAATGGTCTCAGGCTACAATCTGATATTGATTAGCTGGTAAACTGGGCAGAGCAATGGCCGATGGAATAGTCCCAATAAGTGTGGGATGCTGAATTCTGGGAGGTCTGACAAGGGAAGGAGATACACAATGAATGGTACATCCCTCAAGAATACTGATGAACAAAGGGACCTTGGTGTACGAGTCCGTAGATCTCTGAAAGTGTCGGCAGAAGTAAATAGGGTGGTGAAGAAGGCATACAAGATATGTGCCGTCATTAGCCGAGATGTAGAATACAAGAGCAAAAAAGTCTTGTCACAACTTTGTAAATCATTGGTTCGGCCACAGATGGATTCTGTCTACAGTTCTGATTGCCACACTATCAGAAGGATGTGATTACACTGGAGAGGGTGCAGAGGAGATTCACCAAAATGTTGCCTGGGATAACAAGTCTCAGTTACAAGGAGAGATTGGATAAGATTGGTTTGTTTTCCTTGGAGCAGAGGAGGCTGAAGGGAGAGTTCTGATTGAGGTATACAAAATTTTGAGAAGCACAGACAAAGTAGATTGTGAGAATCTCATCCTCATGAGCAAACATGTCTAAGACCAGTGGGCAACATGATGGCTCAGTGGTTCGCACTGCTGCCTCATAACACCAGGGATCCAGGTTTGATTCCAGCCTCTGGTAAACTGGGAAAGGAGATCTGATGTCAGACGGCAGCAGTGGTTGGCAGCAACATGCCTTAAAACATGAGCCTCTGGTGCTCTGACAGGTTCTTAAAGTTGATTCTCTACCTGTAGACCGTGCATTTGGATGTCATCTCCTTCCAGAGGATTTTGTTGTACTGTTGTGGGTGGTGATGGCCCCTCTAGTGGTGTGGCTTCTCATGCTACAGAGGAAGTTACAAGATTTTTGACCTAGCTACCATAAAGGAATGACAACATGGTTCCAAATTACAGCTGCATAACTCTTAACAGAGCTTCAGAAGGTGGTGTTACCCTTGTCCTTCTAGGTGTTAGCACACCAAGGTTTGACAGGTGCTGTTGCAAGATGGTACACAGGGTGGCCTGGTGCCTCAGTGGTTAGCACTGCAGCCTCACAGTGCCAGGGACCTGGGTTCGATTCTAGCCTCAGGCAACTGTCTGTGTGGAGTTTGCACATTCTCTCCATGTCTGTGTGGATTTCCTTTAGGTCCTCCGGTTTCCTCCCACAGTCCAAAGATGTGCAGGTTAGGTGGATTGGCTATGCTAAATTGCCAGTAGTGTTCAGGGATGTGTAGTTTAAGGTGGGTTTTAGGGGATGGGTCCAGGTGGGATGCCCTGAGGGTGGGTGTGGACGTATTGGGCCAAAGGGCCTGTTTTCACACTGTAGGGAATTTAATCTATGATCTATTTGCAGTGGAGGCAGAATTTCCTGTCTCTGGCCTGTTCTAGAAGCTACGATAGATTTGGATGGCTGATCCAATTAAGATTCTGCTCAATAGTAACACTCAGGATGTTGATATTGGGAATTCTTAATAGAATGCCATTGACTATCAGGAGGAGATTGTGAGATTTATGACATACAAAATGGTACATGCTGCTTATCAGCCCAGGCCTGACATTGTGTAAGTCTTTATGTTGGCATGGGCTGTTACAATATCTTCTTTATTGTTCAGTTTCACTTTGGACAATTCACAAAACAATGATAAGTCAAATGTATCCAAAGCATCTGTTAAATACTACTTCAGCATTCAGTCACATATTTTTGTCCCAATTTTGTTTTCTGCTATAATGGATCAACTAAAGTTACCTTCATCCTCATTTTGTGTGTTTTTAATCCTCCCATTGTATTGTATTCACTATCTACACTGACTCAGAGGTTAGCACTGAAGCTTCACAGTGCCAGGGACCCAGGTTCGATTCTGTCCTCATGTGATCGTTTGCACATTCTCTCCCTGTTTGCGTGGGTTTCCTCCGGGTGCTCTGGTTTCCTCCCACAGCCCAAAGTTGTGGGCATTAGGTGGAATGGCCAGGCTAAATTACCCTGTAGGTAGGTTAGCCATGGGAAATGCACAGTGGCTCAGTGGTTAGCACTACTACCTCACTGCCCGAGGGCCCGGGTTCGATTCCAGTCTCGGGTGACTGTGTGGAGTTTGCGCACTCCCCCAAATGTCTGTGTGGGTTTTCTCCCACAATCCAAAAATGTGCAGATTAGGTGTATTGGTCATGCTAAATTACCCATAGTGTCCAGGGGTGTGTCCGCTAGGTGGATTAGCCATGGGAAAAATGTAGGGTTATAGGGAAGGGTAGGTGTCTGGGTGGGAAGCTGTTCAGAGGGGTGGTGTGGGCTTGATGGGCCAAATGGCCTGCTTCCACACCACAGGGATCCTATGATAATAGTTACAGGATGGGTCTAGATGGGATGCTTTTTGGGGGGTCAGTGTGGACCGGATGGGCCAAATGGCATGTTTCCACACTGTAGGGATTCTATGAAATATATCAAAATTGATCATTGAGTTGTTTATTCATTAGGTTCTTGATTAGTAACAGAATCAAAGTTTACATGGAGAAGGCAGGAGAATGGGGTTGAGAAACTTCATGATCAAATAGTGAAGACCCGGTGAGCCAAATAGCCTAATTTTGCTCCTGTATATAATGGTCTTACAGTTATTGTGTCACTTTGAACTGTCTCATTAGTTCCATGAAGGAAATGATTGTTTTCACAGGAACTATTCTTAAGTGAGTTGACATTTGATCAGGGTTTCCTCTAACAAGCAAACACAAGTCAGACCAGACCATTGGAGTCATATTCTAGTACAAGCCAGTATTTTTAAATGCTTGCACTGATCGTAGACTTATTCACATTGAATTATCAATCCTTCACACAATATCTTAAAGTTTATAATAAATTCTTCAGCTTTCTGAAATCGATCAAATTCCAACAGTGCCTCATACGCACCAGACAGATCATCTTTCCTGTATCTAACTGACAGCCATCTGGTTCACAAAATATATTAGTTATGATTTTGCTTCATATAAAAAGGTGACAATACCCAGATCACACCAGGCTCACCTATCCACTACATTCTTCCATTGGTCATATGGTCCAAGCTCCAAAACATCACAGTACAATCCATTTCCATTGATGAAGATTGCTGGTTGAGCTAAGTGATTGACACAGTTGATAGGCTAAAACTTAATTTGTGTTGAATCCCCTCGGCACGGTGGCTCAGTGGTTAGCGCTGCTGGCTCACAGCACCAGGGGCCCAGGTTCAATTCCACCCTTGGGCAACTGTCTGTGTGGAGTTTGCACATTCTCCCCGTGTCTGTGTGGGTTTCCTCCGGGAGCTCTGGTTTCCTCCCACAGTCCAAGGATGTGCAGGTTAGGTGGATTGGCCATGCTAAATTGTCCATAGTGTTCAGGGATGTGTAGGTTAGGTGGATTATAGGGGGATGCTCTGAGGGTTGGTGTGGACTTGTTGGATCAAAGGGTCTGTTTCCACACTGTGGGGATTCTATGAATGAATGAATACTACACGGACTACATTGATTCTCTGGGGATGTAGGATGCTTCCTTTGTGATCCACACAGGTTTCTTCAAATACATCCATGAGGTTGCCAACAAAATTTTAGCTCTGCGATTCCCTGTGCCTTTGAGGACCCAAACACTGCAACAAATGCCAAAGCTTTCTAGTTTGAACAGGCTTTATGACTAGCAAGTGGACAAGTGGTAGTCCTGGCAAACAAGACATCAGGTATCTTGGAGGTGCACTTCTGGGCTGCAGATTGTGAATTGCAGCAGGTACCAACAGCAGAACCCCTAAAGGAGTCAGGGGCAAAGAAATTCATAGGTTTGGTGATCCTGATGGTCACTGACGCTGTGATGACATGGTGTCATATAGTTGACCATTCTAGCAGGGTACACATGTCATCAAAAAAACTGTCTTAAGTATGAACCTCATGAGGCACTGTGGTCAATCATGGCTAGAAAGCTGATAATAGAAACATAGAAAGTAGGAGCAGGAGTAGGCTATTCAGCACTTCAAGCCTGTGCTGCCATTCATTATGATCATGGCCTACCATCCAACTTTAGCCTGTTCAGAGCCGGTTTCTGCTTCTCCTCCATATCCTTTGATTGTTTAGTTCCGAATGCTACATCCAAATCCGAAATGAAATCATACAATGTTTGGGCCTCGACTTTTTTCTGTATTAGTGAGTTCCACAGTGCTCTCTAGGTAAAGAAATTTCTACTCATCTCAATCCTAAATGATTTGCCCTCTATCTTTAGACTGTGGCCATTGGTTCTGTATTCTCCCACCAACCAGAACATCCTTTCTGCATCTATTCTGTCTAGCTCTTTAAGATTTTATAGACTTCTATGAATTCTTCTGAACTCCAGTGAATATAATCCTAACCAATTCAACCAGTCTTCATATTTCAGTCCCGCCATTCCCAGGAACCAGTCTGGTAAATGTTCACTGCAGTCACTATATAGCAAGAACATTCTTGCTCAGGTAAGGAGACCAAAACTGCATACAATATTGCAGCTGTGATCTCACCATTGCAGCAAGACATCCCTGCTCCTGTACTTGAATCCTTTCACTATGAAGGCCAATCAATTGCTTTTGCTTTAAACAAAAAACTGAAAGAAGTGTTGGTGCTGGATATTAGAAACAGGAACAGAAATTGGTGGAAATGCTAGTCTGGCAGCATCTGTGGAGAGAAAACAGAGTTAGCACTTCGGGTCCACTGAGTTCTGAAGAAGAGTCACTGTTAAACTCTAAGCCTTGGCTAATAAGTATCTCATTTCCCTTCTTAACCACTTTATCTACTTGTCCTGCTGCCTTAAGGGACCGGTGGCCATATACTCCAAGGTCCCTCTGATCCTTGGTGCTTCCCAGGGTCCTACCATGCATCATGTTGCCTTGTTTGTCCTCCCAAACACATCATCTCACACTTATCCAGATTGAATTCCATTTGCTATTGATGAGTCCATCTGAACAGCCCATCTACATCTCCTGTAATCTGAGACTATCATCATCACTATTTACTATACCACCAACTTTTGTATCATCCACAAAGTTACTGATCAACTCTCCTACATTCATGTCTCAATCATTCATATATTCCAGTCACAAAAACTGGACCTCAATCATAATCCTCTGCTTCCTGCCACTCGGCCAGTTCTGGATCCAATTAGCCCGATGTCCTTGGATCCCATGGGCTTTTACCTTTGCTATCAATCTCCAACGTGAGACCTTATCAAAAGCCTTGCTGAAGTCCAAGTCAACTATGTCGAATGCATTGCCCTTAGCTACACACTTGGTCACTTCTTTGAAAAATTCAATCAAGTTGGTCAGACATGATCTCCCCTTAACAAAACCACATTACACTTTAATAAACTCTAACATCCAAAAGCTTTGATATTCAACTAGACTGGTGACTATGATAAAACATCACTCAGCGCTATTAAGATTTGATGCATTACAGCATCAAAGCAACAGATTTTCCCAAGACAATTATATTACTATGAATAAAAGCTGCAATACTAACCCAGCCCATACCCTTAGCTCTATCCATTGAGTGCTTTTCTCTGTCTCCCCCCAACCCCCCTGCACCCCCGATGTGTTTTATACATTATGTTTGTTCATAATCTTCAGGCTACAACTGTTGAAACCTGAAAGGGTTCAGAAAAGATTTAAAAGATACCGCCAAGGTTGGAGGGCTTGAGCTATAGGGGGAGGCTGAATAAACTGGGGCTATTTTCCCTGGAGTATTGGAGGCTGAAGGGTGACATTATAGAGGTTTATAAAATTGTGAGGGGCATGGATAGAATGAATAGGCAAGGTCTTTTCCCCAAAGCAGAAGTGTCCAAAACTGGAGGGTATAGGTTTAAGGTGAAAGGGAGAAGATTTAAAAGGGATCTAAGTGGCACCTTTTTCATGCAGGGGGTGGTGTGTGTATGGAATGATCTGCCAGAGGAAGAGGTGGAGGCTGGTACAATTACAACAATTAAAAGGCATCTAGGTGGGTATATGAATAAGAAAGGTTTAAAGGCATATGGTCCAAATGTTGGCAAATGGGACTAGATTCATTTAGGGTATCTGGTCGGCATGGACGAGTTGGACCAAAGGGTCTGTTTCCATGCTGTACAGCTGTATGACTATATGGCTCTATTTGTTTGACTGTTACAACTGTCATCAATACAATAGTTGTGATACAGAAAAATGTCTCCGTACTGGAGAGTTTTTGAAAGTTCTGTCTAGTTCTGAATTGATTACATGAATACAGTCATTGTAGTTGGAAGAAATCTGCTAAGGTGTTTCGTTTTTCTGAACACACTCAAACTTATTTAATTTATGTGGATATTCTTAATTCCCATGAGAACATAATGGATACAGTTTACTGCTTTATTCTCCCATACTTTATTTGCTGGCTGACATTTTCACATTTTTCCAGCCCAGTTACTTATAATTACGTTTTATTTGACTCACTTCTTCTTCTTCTAGTCTGATCAGCTTGGATCACCCCACTGGTGTCAGCATGTCTGAGATTTCACAGGAAGTTAAGTAATGTAATGGTGTAATACAGTGGCAATTCCATGCAACAATTAAACATTTATTCTTATTAAGCAATTAACAGATATTGGAAGATTCTCAGCTAATTCTGTCCGACACCATGAGTAGAAGTTATCTTTCGTATTCCCTCAACAGCGTAGGTAGTTGCTGTCTCCCACTATTTGTGATCTCTCAATGTCTAAATTTTCAGTTTCCCTCTTGACTTGCTGTATACAGAGTATGCATTTTTGTGAGGTGGCAATACATTGAGTCTTCCAATGAGCATCAATGACTTGGTTCCCTTACAATAGTTTTGTCTAGGAATTGTGAATTCCCAGTATCGATCCATTCCCCATTGGGCTTTCTTCTCCTGATAGATTCACTTTGTTGACTAATTGGGCCAAGTGTACCATTGGACTAATTCTGCCTACAATTGGAAAAAGTCCCTTCAATCTGTGTTTAGGCAGATGTCTCTTTTTACTCGAGTTGTGAGTATGGCTACACTGGTGATCTGATACTCGTACAGTCACACCTTTGCATCTGTTATCTTAACTGCACCAGATTTTACTTTCCATATCATAGGCTCCAATAGTATCAGTCAGGCATTGTTTTCTGAGATCACCAACAGTAGTGTTGTGGTGCGCAGCAATAAATGTCTGTCTGTCAAGCTCTGACAGGGATATATGCCTGTGATTGAATGAGATGTTGACTTTATAAGCAGAAAAACACATCAACAGCCTATTAGTACAATGTGTGGAGTGCATTGCACATTATTTCTTGAGCATCATTTTCAAGATAGAAATACCCTTTAGGTCCCTCAAGGGCTGCAACTGATGGTTCATGTGCAGTGTATCCATAATTCCCATCAGACTGATGGGATTATCTAAGAATTCTCCAACATCTGTTAGTTGCGTTCTAAGAATAAATGATGAATTGAAGTATGTAAACATTGGTGCGTTACAGTATTGAGATACTTGACTGCTTCTGCAATATTAGACCCAGTGGCACCAGTAGGTGACAGATTTAGAAAAAGATGCCAGTAAATAAAACAGAAGGGAGACATTTCAATTAATAGTAACTGGGCTGGAATTGCATGAAAAATTGAGCCAGAAACAGAAATAAGAGTGAATAAGACAATAAGTTGAGATAACTATGTATCCATGGGAACCAACCATCAATGGATAATTAATCAGTTTTGAGTCTGATCACAAGAAACAAATTCCTCAGAGTGGGGCAAGACAACCAATGCATTGCAAATGCCGGAAATCTGAAATAGAAATGCAAGATGCTGGAGATGTTCAGCAGATCAGGCAGCATTTGTGAAGGGAAATAGATTGAGTTAATGTTTCAGGTTGATGAGCCATCATTGTCAGAATGGAGACATGTTTATTTACAATACAATAAACATCCTAGTCTAATCAATTCAAAGAAAATCAGGACATTCCAAAACTCTCAAATGTGGGGGCATGTTTGTTTATTTCACAATCATAGCACCAATGACAATCACAATAGTCAAGATGAGTTGTGAATTAAATTTCTGCAATGGGCACTGTAGGGGTGACCTGTACCAGGCTACGTAAGGTGACTTGTATCGGAACACACTAACCAGCCCATGCCTGCTTACAAGATGACAGACAGAAGCTAAGCAAAACCCAGCAGCCTGCTCACACAGTGAAGTACAATGGTACCTTTGAACAGACCTGCTAGAAGGTCAGTGAAAGAAAGCTGTACGTTCCCATCCGAGACAGTCGTGATAAAAGGATGCCTTAGGACAGATAAATGACCAAATCTAGCCTTATTAATGAATGGGTGATTGTCACAGTAAATGAGCAACTTCTGGTGCTAGATTAGGTCCTTCAGTAGCTGCAAGGATAACAGCTAAAGTTATTTTGTAGTAAATAGTTGCCTCTTTGAAGCTACCAGCAATATTTAAATAGTTTCTAGCTAAAAATGCTCTAATTATAGAAGTTGGTTTCAATGCATAACCAGAATATAATATAAACCTTAAAAACCATTTAAGCTTAGATGTGAAGGTTAACTAGCCTTAGAATATCTCTTCTCTTACGCCCTGAAAAAGATAGATTGATCACAACCCATAAATTACAAAATGCTGACAGTAGAAGTAGTTGTATAATATTATACTTATAATTAACTTTATAGCAGAAGTTAACCTTAAAGCAATTAATTAAAATTAACTGACTTTTTATTTTTACATTATGGAATTGGGACAGTGGGAAAATAGAAGGAGTAATTGAGTGTGATAAAAGACAGCACCAAATCACAATGGATAATAGAATTTGAGCTGGCCTTACAGATAAACAAGCCTGAGAAAGACCCGAAGGAGAGTAGCCATTAATCTTTTGGAATGCGAATGAACAGAATGCATAGGAAGATCCGAAGGCCTAGAGATTACAATGTCTAGCTAATACCATAAGATCTTGGGAACTGGGGACTGTCCATAGATGTACACATCACTGATTAGGTGTCCCACAGGATTTGGTGTTTGGATTGGGGGAGGGACAGTGAATATGTTGTATTTGATTACTGTAACACAAAATGTATAAAAATGCAATATTTCTTTGTAAAGCAAAGGGTATGTTATTGATATATTTTCTTTGGCCCTCTCCCAGCATAAGCCAGTTTCTGCTTGAATAAATATCTTCCACTTGCCTGAATCCTGCCTGCCTCCTGAGTCTTTGTCCCAGGTCGGGAAAAACGCTCCTACAGATTGGCGCTGCGAACAGGGTGCCCTGCCTGAAGCTGGTACACCTTGGACCACAGTCTGGGTGAGAATGTTTATTTACCTCCCCTTCTAGCTTGCGTGGCACTTGGTGAGGAGCTTCTGTATGGGCATAAAATGAACTTTTAAATTGGAGCGAATACAAAACATCAGGATCTGGCAGAAGTGGGCTTCCAGCATGAGAGCGTGTGAAATAATGCGAGAATACAAAACAATGAAGAGGGGTTTGCGAGTCCCGGTTAGCAAGATAGCAGAAAAGATGGGTTGTGAGTCCTTGCATTATCATGCTTAAAATAAGAAAAGAACGGGATTGTGAGACCTGGCGCTATCACACATAAAATAACAGAAAATAGTGAAATAAGAGGAAATAAGTAAAACAAGAATAAAATCAAAATAAGGGGAGAAAAAGAAGCAAAATAAGAGAAAAAAAAGCAAAAAAAAACCCAGCAATCTAATGCACAAGAGAAGTGCAAGGTAGGAAAAGAACAACAGTCTGGGAAATAATAAAACAGTAAAAGCGAAGCAGCCACAGTTGGGAGAGAGCCTCAGGAAGTGGCAGGGAAGGATTGTGGAAAAACAGGCTGGGGTCCTCATTGGTCCATTCTGCAGACTGTGTTTAAAAAAAGTACGCAGAAACATGCTGAAATAGCTACAGTGTTCATAAGTAAGAAAGAGAGAGAGCAAGATGACTCATTTTGCTAGTTCACTGAATCTTGGAGAGGTGTTAACTCTTTGTAGTCTGGTTTGAATGCACCAATGTTTGTTGATGGCTAAACATTGTCTTGTGCAATTTTTGTGTTTTTGTTCTCTAGAACTTGAAATGTAGGGATGCTTTGAAGTTAGTTTGCATTTTGGGAATGTGTGTTGATTTAAATGTGTGGTGTGCCTGCATAAGTATGGGACAGGTATGGTTAATGTGATGTCTGTATAAGAAACTCTCAGTGGTTGTTCAAAGCAGAAGTCTATAATGAAATGTTGATTTAAAAGATTAGTTTATAAAGTTCAGTAAAAATTTATCTTTTAGAATTGGCTCTGTATTGTGTTTGGACTTTGGGTAAATTTTAATTTCAGAAATTGCCATGTTTGGAATTTCATTTACCGGCCAGAAATGAACTTCCAAAAACTGTTTTAACACATGAGTGAATCTTTAAGTCCGGATGATAAGATTTGCTCATTGTAAAGGTATTGTGATATGAAGGTGTGCAAATAATAGGAAATTTGGAATCTTGGGAATGCAGTTCTCTTTGAACAAAATTCTGATATATTCTAAAATCTGAGAAAGCTGATAGACAAATCAGAAAAGGTAAACATGAGATAGATGGATACGTTCTTAGAAATTTTAAGTCCATGTGTGATGATATTTTACTTCTCCTGGGTGAAGTAGTCTGTGGATAGAGAGCTGGAGGATTAAAAAAAAACACAAATTAATAAAGTACTCAATTGGGCTATGAAAGCAGAAAAGAACCAAGTGGAACTAAGAAACTAGCAGCAATTGTTACAGGGTGTGGGTGACAGGACTTGACCAGCACCCTCAGGCAGCAGATTGAAATAAAAATTGCAGATTGTGTGATCAATGCTTGTATATATGTGTGTAAAAATACTGAAGGTAGTATATTAGGAATGGAGTGGTTGGAACAATTTGGAGCTATGATTAACATGCAAGAAGCAAAGATTGATCAGGATAGATGGTTTCAATTTAGAAGGTCAAGGATTGTACGCTTCCTTAAGAGTTTCTGTGCCTCTACAATTGAGTGGGATTGGCACCCCGAGAATCCCTACCATAAATTTAGCAATGATGTGCCCTAAATTATGGGCAACCACCAAATCCGAGTTCTGGAGATGAGATGTAGGACTGACTGAAATACCTGGAAATGTACACCTACCTAACAGGCAGTACCCTATCAGACCTGAAGCTGTTGAGGCAGTTAGAGACTGTGAAAGATTTGGAGAAACAAGTAGGGAGATATGATTGTATCCCCCTCATGGAACAGGAAAAGAAAGACAGGGTTGAGTTAAGGAAGAGCTATTAGAGGGCCTGATGTGAAATGTGTGTTTGTAAGTGGGGCGTGGAATTACTACGATGGTGAGGCCCAGACAGGGCAGGCCATGGTTAATTTGAAAGGGGAGCTTTCAGCAGGAGAGAGAATACAAGGATGTCACTCCACATAGGTAGCTAAACTAAAAGCGCTTACTGCAGCCTTGCAGTTAGGAAGAGGACAAAAGGTTAACATTACACAGACAGTAGGTATGTCTTCAGTGTAGTCCATGACCAAATGATGGCATTGGCAAGACAAGGTTATGGTATTTTGAGTGGTAGAGTAATCCAGCATGAGAACCTAGTCAAGGACCTAGTGGCTGTAGTTATTGGACCAAAAGAAGAAGCAGTAATTAACGTAAAAGCAATGCAGAAAATTCATACACCAGAGCAGACAGGGAATAGTTATGCAGATGGTGCAGCAAAAGCAATGCTAGAACAGGAAATGATAATGATTAGCAGTTGCAAGACAGCAAAAGCCAAAGATGATGAATGGAACATTTTAAATTTACAAGCAGCAGCTAGTTCAGAAGAAAAAGCAGGATGGATTAGAGACGGGGCAGCGTTAGGAGCAGAAGATATTTGAAGGAAGGAAGGCAAAGTGGTAGCTCCCATATGCTGCCAGCAGACATTATGCAATGTTTACCATGGTTTAGCACACGTAGGGAGAAATAGAATGATACAGCTGATATCTAATTGCTGGTGGTGGAGGAAAGGAATGGGAAGAGACAAATTTTGTCAAAAGATACACTGAATGTGCACAGACCGAACCAGATCAGGGAATTAAAATTAAAATGGGCCATTAGCCCTGTCAAAGGGGGCTATGGGACCACATTCAAATAGATTTCATAGGGCCACTCCCACAAAGACAGAATAAGAAATTCTGTCCGGTCATGGTTGACCAGTTTATCAGATGGGTAGAAGCTTTCCCCACAAAAGACTCTACTTTAACCTCGCTGGCAAAAATACTGGCAGGAGAAATAATACCTCGGTGGGGGACCCCCTACAAAAAGATTCAGACCAAGGGACCCACTTCACTGTCAAGTGCCCGAAGGGAGAATGTCAATTACTGGGAATAGCACAAAGGTATCATATCCCCTACCACCCACAGAGCTCGGGGATGGTAGAGAGGATGAATCGAACACTGGAAAATACTCTGACCAAGACAGTAATAGGAGAATGGATTAAATGGACCCTTTCCCTACCAGCCATTCTGATGGCCAAGAGAGCAATGTTCTCTAGGACCACCGGACTAAGACCCTTTGAACTCATGACAGGACAAGCAATGACACTACCCCAGGACCTAATCGCAGAGGGGAGCAGAACTGACTAACAGCAAGGGACAAGTCTGGGATTACATGAAATCCCTCTGTCAGCATTTACACATACTTCACGGACAGACACGAGGCCAGCAGCTTGTCAAGGACTGGGAGTCCGAGGGACAGCCAGGGCAAATAGAAATGCCAGCTCCAGGATCAAGGTCATGGTAAAAATAATCCCAAACAAGGGAGTCTTCCCCCCACCCCGGTGGGATGGACCTCTGATAATATTAACAGGTAACAGAAGCACACTTATTAATGAAAATGGAATTGGGAAATGGAGACATTCTACACAGCTAAAAGTATATAATGGTTAATGGGGTGACTGTCCAGCCTGCTAGACTGGTATGCTCTCTCTCTGTCTCTCTGTCTCTCTCCCGCTCTTGCAGATACTAGAGGACCCTCATTTGTGCACACCAACAAACAGGAACAGGATCTTCAACCCAAGGACGACAACTGGAACAGATTAAGGTTGTATGTAAATATGCGTGACGCGGTTGCGCAGTAAAGACTGTAATTGCAAACATTGCTGCAATTAGCGTGAGTATGAAAATGCTAATCCTCTTACTTTTGATCCCATCAGAGGCTGATAGGCGAGTGGAGAAGAGGAATTTGAATATTAATATGTTTTTGTATTTATCACATGTGTATGCTAATGAGCATAATGTTTCCAGTTGCTGGGTCTGCACTCATGTCCCCTTACACCCTAAGGGAGGGATACCAATGCGACCTATCCGCTTTAATGCTTCAGAATCAGCCAAATGGACATTAAGACAGAATAGCTCAAAACAAGGAGATAGAGAAGCATCCTACCAATAAATACTGACCGAGATAGGGCACAGTGGAAATCAGCAGGTTATAACCTGACCATCTGTACAGGATAGTACTCACCCAACTACACAACCTCACAACCACCCCCTTAATCACATTGACTAACACATCAGGGATAGGGAGACTTGACGGCTTGATCTGCTTAACAAGAGTTGAAAACCAAGGAAAAGGAGCACCCATGGGATTTAGTAGCTGCACCCTGAGTTATAACACCTCCACATACTTTCTCCCAGGAGTCATCAATGCACTCTTCCTGACCAAGGGATCCCTAAACGCGTTTCTCCTCATGCAGGACAGCCCTAGCCTCCTGTCTTTCAGGAACTTCACGAGTAATGGAACGTTCCAACAACGCTGGTGCCCCGAAATTATTACCCTATTCATCCTGTACAACGGCACCTACTTTGTGTGCGGATGCAGAGCCTATGCCTGGCTACCCCCATCCTGGACAGGGTCATGTTACTTGAGCAATGTGGTACCATTCATGCGTTACATGTCATCCCTCCTGAAGGAGGTGCCAAAACGATATAAACATTCTATTGCAGGGGCAGATACTCTCTTCGCCATGTTCTTACCCTGGTGCAGTACAGCCAAGTTAGCCAGAGAATCTATCAATTTGGCTAAAGTCTTATAGCAAGTGGCCAATGACACCTCACGAGCTTTGAGCAAAATAAATGCAGAAATGTGGCCATATGGACCATGGCATTTGCAGGAGCGAATTTTTCTCGAAATGATATTAGCCAAAAGAGGAAGAGTGTGTGCTCTCATCGGAAACGAGTGCTGTACGTATACCCAATAACTCAGAAGAAATTACTGATCTGACCAGCCATATCCAAAAAGGAATGAATAAACTCAAACAACCTCCCTCTTTGAACCTATGGAGGTGGGTGACAGGGTAGCTGGGATCCCTTGGGACATCCATTGTACAGGGTATAGTAATGTTTGTTGTAACACTGTTCTTATGTTACATTGTTTTTGTCTTGTGAAATGTATTGTGACCACAATAATGAGGAAGATGACTGCAGAAGAGCCAAGGACCAAGGGGGTGACCCTACTATGCACCACCAAGCGCCAACAGACTACTAGCGGAACAACGAAAAGAAATGACCACCTCATCAAATGATGAAAAGAGGATCATAGATGCAACATCACTTGGTGAAGAATACTCTTGGAATTTAAGTTGGACTTTTGAACTCTGGTTTGGACTGCTTGAATTAATAGTGGCCCTGCAGCCATAATTTGGCCCAGGGCTAAAGGGGGGATCTGTAGGGGTGACCTGTACCTGGCTATGCAAGGTGGCTTGTATCTGAACACACTAACCAGCCCATGCCTGCTTACAAGATGACAGACAGAAGCTAAGCAAAACCCAGCAGCCTGCTCACACAGTGAAGTACAATGGTACCTTTGAACAGACCTGCTAGAAGGTCAGTAAAGGAACACTGTATGTTCCCATCCAAGACAATTCTGATAAAAGGATGCCTTAGGACAGATAAATGACAAAACCAGCTTTATTAATGAACAATGATTGTCACAGTAAATGAGCAACATCAGGTGCTAGATTAGGTCCTTAAGCAGCTGCAGAAATAACGGCTAAAGTTATTTCATAGTAAGTAGTTGCCTCTTTGAAACTACCAGCAATATTTAAATAGTTTCTGGCTAAAAATGCTCTAATCATAGAAGTTGGTTTCAATGCATAACCAGAATATAATATAAACCTTAAAAACCATTTAAGCTTAGATGTGAAGGTTAACTAGCCTTAGAATATCTCTTCTCTTACGCCCTGAAAAAGATAGATTGATCACAACCCATAAATTACAAAATGCTGACAGTAGAAGTAGTTGTATAATATTATATATATAATTAATTTTATAGCAGAAGTTAACCTTATAGCAATTAATTAAAATTAACTGACTTTTTATTTTTACATTATGGAATTGGGACAGTGGGAAAATAAAAGGACTAACTGAACGTGATAAAAAAAAGCACCGAAACACAATAGATAATAGAATTTGAGCTGGCCTTACAGATAAACAAGCCTGAGAAAGACCAAAAGGAGAGTAGCCATTAAACTGTTGGAATGCGAATGAATAGGATGCATAGATCCCAAGGCCTAGAGATTACAATGTCTAGCTAATACCGTAAGATTATGGGAACCTGGGACTTTGCATAGAAGTGCCCATCACTGATTAGGTGTCTCACAGGATTCGGTATTTGGATTAGGGGGAAAAGGCAATGACTACATTGTGTTTGATTACTGTAACACAAAATGTATTAAAATGCTATATTTCTTTGTAAAGCAAAGAGTGTGTCATTGATCTATCTTCCAAAGCCAGATACCGGAAAGATCCTTTGGCCCTCTCCCTGCGTAAGCCGGTTCCTGCTTGAATAAACATATTCCGTTTGCCTGAATCCTGCCTGCCTCCTGAATTTTTGTCCTGGGTTGGGCAAAATGCTCCTACAGGCACTAATATCATGGGAGCAAATCAATGAATCATTTAGCAAGTTTTAGTGATTTTGAAAGAGATATAAAAAGAATGTTTGAACAGTTAACGGATTTTAGCAGCAGAGAGAGACTCACTGATCGGAATCAGGCACACAGGCCAGAAAATGCAGTCAACGTGTGTAAGAGCACTGAGCCAAGGGCATTGATTCAGGGAGCAAGCCTCTCCTTGTAATCCCAGCTTCTAGTTATTTTTAACCACCTTTGTGGCATGTAGGACTTGAACCCAGTCCTTCTGACCCAGAAGGATGGATACATCCACCGTGTCACAAGAACACCTGGGTTATTAATTCAGTGATATAACTACTGTGACCTCACCTCCCCAGATAAATACCAGCTTCCATGCGGATCATAACAGGTAATATTATTCCGCTGAAACCTGTTGCTCAGATGTTGTAATGCATCAATTGTTACTTGTGTTGTAGAAAGCTTAACACTTGCCACCAATGAGTCAATATCAAATCATTTGGAAATTTGGATTCATCAACACCTGACAGATGGAAGTGTGCGCACTGATTTCCCATAATCCTGACATTTTGTAAGGAAGAATGTTGTGAAACTTGAAAGATCTCAGAAAAGATTTACAAGGACGTTGCCCGGGCTGGAGGGTTTGAGCTATAGGGAGAAGCTGAACAGGCTGCAGACGCTGAGGTGTGACCTTATAGAGGTTTATGAAATCATGAGGTGCATGAATAAGTTAAATAGACAAGGTCATTTCCCTGGAACGGGGGAGTCCAAAACTAGAGGGCGTAGGTTTAATGTATGAGAGGTAAGATTTAAAAAGGACCTAAGGGTAACATTTGCACGCAGTGGGTGGTGCATGTATGAAATGAACTGCCAGAGGAAGTGGTTGAAGCTGGAATAATTACAACATTTAAAAGGCATCTGGGTGAGTATACGAATAGGGAGGGTTTAAAGGGATATGGGCCAAATGCTGGCAAATGGGATGAGATTTATTTAGGACATCTGTTCAACATGGATGAGTTGAACTGAAGAGTCTATTCCATGCTGTACAGCTCTACGACTCTATTTAATCCCCTAGTTAATCTCCCACTGATGCCAGAACTAGTATCTCTTGTGCATGTGACTATTTTGTGCAAAGTACTTTTGCAGTTCATCTTAACATTTATCGTGGATTAAGAACAAGTAATACATTGATTTTCATCCCTGTGTTCAGGAGCAGGGATTGGGGATATCGTGGATCAACACACCAACTTGAGAGTAAATTCCCCCAAGGACAGAATCAGCATTGCCCAAGTGAGGTGAATAGGGTGTGGAGAGCCAATACCAACTTCAGTTGGGTGAGCTGACCCAGAAAAGCCCAAGAGGCAACCATTGAGCTTCTGAGTGCAAGAACGGGCTGTTTAAAATGCCTCATTATGTATTATTGTTTAAGAGCACAGGAAATCTCCCCTGAAACACAAGCCTCTTCTAGATTAACAGCTCTGGCTGTATGATCTCAGCTACTAATTTCCTAATGTTTATTTATACAAGATCAAAATGATTTAAAGTGCTTTGCAATTTCAGCAATTCGAACCTTTAGCAGTCTGTGACACTTCTTTTGGCATGTAGTAAAAATGAGGTTTTTTTTAGCATAACAACAAGCTTTCAATGAATGACAGTTTTTCAAAGTGTTTATTATATTCACTCATGGGACGTGGCTGTTGCGGGCTAGGCCAGTGTTTATTGCGTCTCCTAAATTGTCCTTGAGAAGACGGTGGTGAGCTGTGTATTTGAACCGCTGCAGTCCACGTGCTATAAGTAGACCCACAATGCCATTCAGGAGGGAGTTCCAGGATTTTGACCCAGCAACAGTTATGGAATGGCAATATATTTCCATGTTTCCATGCTTGCATTTGGTGATGTTCCCATGTAAATGCTGCCCTTGTCCTTCTAGACAGAATTAGTCATGAGTTTGGAATGTGTTTTTAAGGATCTTTGGCACATTTCTGCAGTACATCTTGGAGATGGTACAATTATTTCAGTAATCGACAATGGTTTCATTGTCATCTTGATTCTAGATATTTATTTCATTCAAATTTCACTATCTGCCCGGGTAAGATTCCAAACTAGATTCCCAGAACATTCTCTGAGTTTCTGGATTAACAGTCTAGTAATAATACCACCAGGTCTTTGCATCCCCTTAATCCAGCATTGATAACAGAGTTGAAGAATTCTCCATATTATATAGTGGGTGAATAGACATGGATGTGTTTCATATTTGCCTGACTATTTGAGTATTTCCAGCATTTTATGTTTTTATTTCAGGTTTCCAGAATCTACATTATTTTGCTTTTGTTATAGTGAATTTGAATTGGCAATCTATTTTGCACTTTGCCATATTTTCATCAGATTATTCGGTTTATTATGCATGTGCTAGTTCTTTTAAAAAGCTATCCATTCCCCTGCTTTATTACCATAGTGCTCCAAATATTTTCTGTCCAAGTATTTATCCAACTTCCTTTTGAACGTTGCTATTAGCTATGATTCCAATGTTTCTTTGACAGGCTGCTGAGTCACCATCACCTATCTCCAACATACAGTGCCTTTTCTTGAAAGCTGAGGTGTAACAGTGAAGCTGGAAAAGCTTGAAAAATATTTGGAGGAACGACAGCCAAGTATCACGGCTTGTCAATGAGTAAGTGAATAAGCATGGTGCAGTTTAGCTGCATAAGCTTATTTTGGTGAGGCTGCCTTTCCAGGTAGATACGTGACAACAGTCACAATTTAATAGTACGATGATTTATCATCGTCATGCATACGTAACTCGAGATGAGCTATTTTGAAACACCTTAGAGTGAGATCTTCTCATGTTAACAAAGATGAACACTAACACGTCCACCATTCTTCCACTTTCAGACCAATTGGAAGTTTTAACATACACACTGTGATTGCTCAGGAAGTTTAAACCTCCACTGAGCTGCTTTGTGCTGTTCTGGAACTTTCACAAATATCTCTCTCACTGATTTAAGTGTCATACTCTTGATTTAGATCATGATTAATTACTAGGATACTGACTCTTGTTATGTTTAATCTCTGCTGTAGTTCCTGATTAATAGCATGACTCCATCCAACTGAACCCCAATCGCATTCCTGCTAAGACAGCTTCCATGCCTCCATCACATCCCCCTGCAACCACATGCTAGCCAACCAGCTCCCATTGACTTAACTTCCCCATCCCCAATCTACCTAGTCACCCCAGGCCGATTTCATAACCCTTGGCTAACCGTCCTCGACTCAACCCCTCCACTCAGTCTCCGCATCCTTCACTAACCCTTCACTTTCAATAGTGATAGGCGATTCAATGGTTAGGGGAACAGGCAGGAGATTCCGTGGTACCCAGCGAGACTCCCGGATGGTATGTTGACTCCCAGGTGCCAGGGTCAGGGATGTCTCGGATCGAGTCTTCAGGATTCTTAAGGGGGAGGAAGAGCAGCCAGAAGTCGTGGTACACATTGGTGCCAATGACATAGATAGGAAACGGGATGAGGACCTGAAAAGTGATTATCGGGAGTTAGGATGGAAGCTGAAAGCCAGGATGAGCAGAGGAGTAATCTCAGGAATTACTACTGGTGCCATGGGCGAGTGAGGCTAGAAACAGACAGACAATGCAGCTGAACACGTGGTGACAGAGCTGGTGTAGGAGGGAGGGCTTCAGGTTTGTGGATCATTGGGATACCTTCTGGGGAAGTTGGGACCTGTACAGGAAGGACGGGTTGTACCTGAACTGGAGGGGCACCAATATCATGGGCGGGAGGTTTGCTAGAGCTCTTCGGGAGGGTTTAAACTAGTTTGGCTGGGGAATGGGAACCGGAGCTACAGATCAGAGGATGGGGTAGCCGGTGTACAGACAGATAGAGCAAGCAGAGAGTCTGTGAGGAAGGATAAGCAGTTAATAGGGCAAACTGACAATCAGTGCAACGGTTGAGGTGTGTCTACTTCAACGCAAGAAGTGTCAGGAATAAGGGTGACCAACTTAGAGCATGGTTCAGTACTTGGAACTACAATGTTGTGGCCATTACGGAGACTTGGATAACACAGGGGCAGGAATGGTTGTTGAATGTTCCGGGGTATAGATGTTTCAAAAGAAATAGGGAGGGAGGTAAAAGAGGTGGGGGAATGGCATTGCTAATCAGCGATGGTATCACAGCTGCAGAAATTGAGGTCGTGGAGGACGGTCTCTCCACTGAGTCAGTATGGGTGGAAGTCACAAACAGGAAAGGAGCAGTCACTTTATTGGGAGTTTTCAATAGACCCTCCAATAGCAACAGGCACTGAGGAACAGATTGGGAGGCAGATTTTGGAAAGATGCAGCAGTAGTAGGGTTGTTGTCATGGGCGACTTCAACTTCCCTAATATAGATTGGAACCTCCTAAGTGCAAATAGTTTGGATGGTGTGTCCAGAAGGATTTCTGACTCAATATGTAGATAGGCTGATGAGAGGGGTGGCCACATTGGATTTGGTGCTTGGCAACAAACCAGGCCAGGTGTCAGATCTCTCGGTGGGAGAGCATTTCGGTGATAATGATCACAATTCCCTGACCTTTACTATAGTCATGGAGAGGGTTAGGAGCAGATGGTATGGGAAAGTATTTAATTGGGGGAGGGGGAATTACAATGCTATTAGGCAAGAACTACAGAGCACCAATTGGGTCAGATGTTCTGAGGGAAATGCACGACAGAAATGTGGAGGTTGTTTAGGGAGCCGTTGCTACAAGTACTGGATATGTTTGTCCCACTGAGGCAAGGAAAGGATGGTAAGGTGAAAGAACCTTGGATGACAAGGCATGTGGAACACCTAGTCAAGAGGAAGAAGGAAGCTTACTTAAGGTTGAGGAAGCAAGGATCAGACAGGGCTCTAGAGGTCTGCAAGGTAGCCAGCTAGGAACTGAAGAATGGACTTAGGAGAGCTAGAAGGGGGTATGAGAAAACCTTGGCTAGTAGGATCAAGGAAAACCCCAAGGTAATCTATACTTATGTGAGGAACTAGAGGATTGTCAGAGTGAGGGTAGGGCCAATCAGGGATAGTGGAGGGAACTTGTGCGTGGAGTCGGAGGAGGTAGGGGAGGTCCTTAATGAATACTTTGCTTCAGTATTCACTAGTGAGAGGGACCTTGACGTTTGTGAGGATAGGATGAAACAGGCTGATGTACTCAAACAGGTTAATATTAGGAAGGAGGATGTGCTAGAAATTTTAAAAAAACATGAGGATAGATAAGTCCCCTGGGCCAGACAGGATATACCCAAGGTTAATACGGGAAGCGAGAGAAGATGTTTCTGCCCCTTTGGCAATGATCTTTGCATCCTCACTGTCCACTGGAGTAGTACCAGAAGATTGGAGGGTGGCAAATGTCATTCCCTTGTTCAAGAAAGCGAATAGGGATAATCCTGGAAATTACAGACTGGCCAGTCTTACTTCTGTGGTGGGCAAATTACTGGAGAGGATTCTGAGAGATAGCATTTATGATTATTTGGCAAAGCACAGTTTGATTAGAAATAGTCAGCATGGCTTTGTGAGGGGCAGATCATGCCTCACAAGCCTTATTGAATTCTTTGAGGATGTGACAAAACACATCGATGAAGGTAGAGCAGTGGATGTGGTGTATATGGATTTTAGAGAGGCATTCAATAAGGTTCCACATGGTAGGCTCATTCAGAAATTTAGGAGGCATGGGATTCAGGGAAATTTGACTGTCTGGATACAGAGTTGGCTGTCCAATAGAAGACAGAGGGTGGTTTTTGATGGAAAGTATTCAGCCTAGAGCTCGGTGACCAGTGGTGTTCCGCAGGGATCTGTTCTGGGACCTCTGTTCTTTGTGATCTTTATAAATGACTTGGATGAGGAAGTGGAAGGGTGGTTTAGCAAGTTTGCCGATGACACGATGGTTGGTAGAGTTGTGGACAGCATGGAGGGCTATTGTAGGTTGCAACGGGACATTGACAGGATGCAGAACTGGGCAAAAAAGTGGCAGATGGAATTCAATCCAGAAAAGTGTGAAGTGATTCATTTTGGAAAGTTGAATTTGAATGCAGAATACAGGGTTAATGGCAGGATTCTTGGCAGTGTGGAGGAACAGAAGGACCTTGGGGACCACGTCCATAGATCCCTCAAATTTGATAGGGTTGTAAAGAAGGCGTATGGTGTGTTGGCTTTCATTGGGAGGGGGAATTGAGTTTAAGAGCCATGAGGTCATGCTGCAGCTGTATAAAACTCTGGTTAGACCACACTTGGAATATTGTGTTCAGTTATGGTCACCTCATTATAGGAAAGATGTGGAAGCTTTAGACAGGGTGCAGAGGAGATTTCCCAGGATGCTGCCTGGACTGGAGGGCAGGTCTTATGAGGAAAGGTTGAGGGAGTTAGGGCTTTTTTCATTGGAGCAAAGAAGAATGAGAGGTGACTTGATAGAGGTTTACAAAATGATGAGAGGCATAGATAGAGTGGATCGTCAGAGACTTTTTCCCAGTGTGGAAATGACTATTATGAGGGGGCATAATTTTAAGGTGATTGGAGGAAGGTATAGGGGAGATGTCAGAGGTAGGTTCTTTACACAGAGAGTTGTGGGTGTGTGGAATGCGCTGCCGACAGTGGTACAGGAGTCAGATACTTTAGAGACTTTTAAGCGACTCTTGGATAGGCACATGGAGGATAATAAAATGTAGGGTATGCAGGGTAGATTGATCTTAATAGGTCAGCACAACATCATGGGTCAAAGGGCCTGTACTGTTCGATGTTCTATGTTCTGTGTTCTATGTTCTAACCCATGGACAACTTTTAAGATCTTTGAACACTGACTGCACCTGACTACAGTAGCTGATGTTGTAAAAAGAGAGCCTGTCCTCTGCATTTGGCATCTTCACAAATCTTCCCCATGGATGGTATACGCTGAATCCTTGCTGCTGTAGCTGGGACAGAAAGTCCTGGCTTGAAGGAGCAAAAATATCAGGACAGACCAATTTCGACAAGAGGCAATCAATCCACAAGCTGCCCAGAAGATCTGAGCCACAATATGAATTCTAAGCGTAAACTTGTTAGTGTAAAAAGGCCAGAGAAGTCACTTAGTGAACCATATATTTGGCCATTTACTTGTTATAAAGTAAACCTTAGCAACTTAAAAGTTATTTCCCTTTCTCTTGACCCACCTCCAGATTCTCTGGATGCTGGAGACTATATTTATCCTGGTAGCCATGTTTGCTCTGAATTTGCATTCTCTGTTCAGCAATAATTAATCTATTCCTTTAAATAATTACTGCTTAATGAAAGGCTGGGCATTATTTCCCAGCACTGCTTGCAGTAAATTGCCAAAAAGTAGATCAATTCAGGCCAGGAGCTCAATATGAATTTGTAACAAAGCTGATCTTCAAATTCTCGTGAATTTGGCCAAGAAAATTTGGCAGAAGATTACACTAAGGGTTGAATCTTACATTTTTTGGCTAGGTGTGAGTTGTGTTGAGCTTTTCAGAAGGGTTTTCGCCAAGAGAAAGATTCCTTCCTGACAAAGCTATCTGCAATCTTCACATTGGCTCAAAGTCTAGCGTATTTAGTGCTGAAATAATGCCCTGGTAAAGTCGACATAGTGCTAGAGGACCTGAGGGTTCCCCTCTCAGTACAGGGATAGAGACGACTGATGGTGGGTTAAGCAGAGGGTCACCATGCCTCTGGCAAGGGGTGAGGTTGAGAAAGCAGGATCTTCCTAGTAACCTCAATTGGTGGAATTGAACCCATGTTGTTGGTGCCCTCTACATATCAAGCAGCTGTCCAACCAACTTAGTGCCATTCAAATTGACGTTTTATTCTGTTACATTGCTGGTCATTTTTATCCCTAATGTATTGAAGAGATTTTTACAGTTTATTGATAATTTTTGTTTTCAATTTCTTCAATAGCTTTTATCTATAATTTTAAAACTTGGAATTTAAAAAAAAAGTTTCTCAGTTCATGAGTTTTTTAAATTCTGTGATTATTGTATCGATTTTCTTAAATTTTTTTAGGATTTTCATTTTCTTTTCTTTCCCAGGGTTTTTAAGGTTTCTTTATTTTTAGTTCATAGTTTAATGTTTATGAAGGCAGATCATCATCTGCTTAAATGTTACCACTAAAGATGTTAATTAGTGTGTGTTGCATGGGTATGTTTTGAAAGTGAGATTTAAATATCTTATAATTCCCCATAATTTATTATTGGCATTTTCTTCGCCTTATTTGCAAAACAGTTTAAAATATGATTCCTATAATCGATGTTGTCACCAAATATGCCAAAAATGTTTGTATTTAATATCTCAGAATTCTATCATTCTGCAAAACTTGCAAGAGTGATTTTCCCTTTGTATATCTGGTACTAGCAGATTATTTAACACCCCATGCAATGAATTTCAAGGACAGATGTAATCCCTATCAATACCCCTGTCCACGATCAAAAAGTCGGGCAGTATATTGTCAGATTTAAACTGAGATGCCAGGGTCAATAATATGGAAATGGAATTAACAAAATGCGAGTGGGTCTTCAGGCGAGCTGCTGGCCATAGTATAAAGAGTTGATTTGAATATATAAGTAACATAGTTACACATTGTTGGGAAGTGATATAAGTTTGTGTGACCATTAAACAGAGGTTTTTCACAAATGCCAAAAAATATGTAAATTACTTTTCACGATGCGTCACACATTAAATCTAGGAAACACCATTAAATCTATCCTTAGAAAGTAATAAGTGTAACATTACCATCATTGGTTTTGATATCCAAGTTAAACAAACTAATAAAATATCGATCAGGAAATATCCCAATAATAGTACCAGTTTGCAGCCTCCAGTCTGACACGACTTCCGTCTCGGCATATTGAATTGCTAACCTATGCCACAGATTATATACACAACCACCACTTCAGTAAACAACAAATATAGGATCAGATGTTCCACTGCTCCATTTTTGACCTCTAAACATATTCATATTCATGCATCTGTAATTGCATCTTGGAAAAAGTTGGGTCCCTTTATCACTTAAGACAGGTTGCAGGAATCTAAAATCTTTTTTTAATGATTACTGTTATGATTGTGCCCTCCCAATGTTGATCTCGAATCCCTGCCTGGAGCTATGGTAGGTCATGGATCCTGTGGAACATTGATAGAACTGGTTGATTTAACCTGCGTGTCTTTCTTCCTCTTGTTCCCTCACTCACTTGTGATTACCTAGAGTGACCCTTGTTGTCAGTGTGTGTTTGAAGAGATGAGATGAGCATTTCCTGTTTTCAAAGGACTTCTATTGTTTGTTTCAGCACCATTCTTAATCCTGTCCAAACTGTTGTCACAGTGGTTCATTTGTCTGTGCAAGACTTGATAAACCTACTCGGTCGACGATTTCCACAAAGCTGTGCAGTTCCGTGACATTTCCGGGTGATGGAAATGTTTGATTGTTACAGATTTCTGTAGGTCTGCTGTAATGCCTGCTGCATGAACATCATGACCCAAGAACACAATTGTACGCTGTGAGAATTTATCCTTTTCAGTCAAAGGTAGTCCTGCTTTTTGAAAAGTTTTCAGTTCTGCTCTTACCTTTGTCACGTTCAGTTGTGGTTGAATTGGAATGTTATCCACTGAAATATAAATATGGCAGCTGCTGGAGATCTGAAATCAAAACACAAAGTACTGGAGAAACTCAAAGCAGTCCCCAAGCCTCCGCTTGGTTTCCCCGATGTAGAGGAGGCCACAACGGGAACAGCGGATGCAGTATACCACATTGGCAGATGTGCAGGTGAACATCTGCTTGATGTGGAAAGTCATCTTGGGGCCTGGGATGGGGGTGAGGGAGGAGGTGTGGGGGCAGGTGTCGCACTTCCTGCGATTGCAACAATTTTAACCCCACTGCGGCTATCTCTGAAACAACTTTAACCCCACTGCGAGCCTTCCTGCTCCTCTGATGCTGCTTGGCCTGCTGTGTTCATCCAGCTCTCATCTCAGGTTCTCCAGCATCTGCAGTTCCTGCTATCTCTGAAACAATTTTAACCCCACTGCGAAGCCTCTTCTAAGGATGCCTACCCTGAAGAAGTTACCTTCCTCCCTCCGAAACAACCTCAGTGGATCTCTCTCCGACTGCAACTCTCTTGTAATCTCTTCGGCCTTGAAACTGCTCGACCACGTCTTGAAGCAAACCAGGTACTACAGCCACATCACCTTTCTTAGTACCTGCCTACGGAACCAGATCATCCCCAATGGACTACAGTCCACATGCAGGCCTTCCCAATTTGGCCCCAACCATGACAATGTCTACATTCAGAACATTGAGATCCTTCAGAAGCGTTTCTCCCTGCGACTCCTGAAACTCACACTCGTAGCAATGTGCCGGCATCTCCGGGCACTACAATCAAGCCTACCCCAGTTCAGAGCCTCCCTCTCCCAGACCTGCAAAGGACCTCTCCTGTTTTTTATTCTTCGTAGGATCCACAACCTGAACTCACAATTCTACTCAGCTTTATTGGACACTAAAAACCGTAAGTACAGTAAACTTACTGGTGCCTACCACCCAAAACGGGCCTACTCCACCTCCCAAATCCCCAACCCTTCCCCACAACGTGCCCGCCGCCATTGGCCATGTGGCCAATGTCGGAGAACCCACGGATGACGTCACATCCTCCGCCACGGGGTACCCCACTTCTGGGACGTGAACGCCATCGACACCGCTGCTGATGTCACTGCCTCCATTTCTGAGGCCAACACCATAGACACTGAGGACGCACCTACCATCACCACTGCTGCCGCTGCCTACCCCGCTCCGCCCACCGCCAACGCCGGTACAACTCCGCCCACCACTGACGCCGACGCAACTCTGCCCACCGACGCCGACGCAACTCCACCCACCGACGCCGACGCAACTCCGCCCACAGCCGACGCCGCACGGCCCACCACTGACACTGACGCCGCTCCGCCCACCACCTCCACAGCCAGCAGCTCCAGAGGAGACAGTAGCACCCAGCCCTGCCGAGTCTTCACCATCCCCCCAGACCTCCCCCTTACTGAGGACGAACGGTCAGTCCTCAGTAAAGGGCTCACCTTTGTCCCCCTCCACCCACACGTCAATGAATACCGGTCACGTTTGGACATAGAGCAGTTTTTCAGCCGCCTCCGCCTCCGCGCTTACTTCTTCAACCGTGAGCCTAACCCTCCCCCTACTGACCCCTTCTCCTGCCTCCAACACACCCCCTCCTCCTGGACACCACCCCAAGGCCTCCCTCGACCGCTTCATCTCCAACTGCCGTCGTGACATCAATCGCCTCAACCTCTCCACCCCTCTCACCCACTCCAACCTCTCCCCCGCAGAACATGCAGCCCTCCGCTCCAATCCCAAACTCACCATAAAACCCGCGGACAAGGGAGGTGCAGTTGTAGTATGGCGCACTGACCTCTACATCGCTGAGGCCAGGCACCAACTCTCCGACACCTCCTCCTACCGCCCCCTTGATCATGACCCCACCCCGACCACCAAACCATCATCTCCCAAACCATCCACGACCTCATCACCTCAGGTGACCTTCCACCCACAGCCTCCAACCTCATCATTCCCCAACCCTGCATCGCCCGCTTCTATCTCCTTCCCAAAATCGACAAACCTGACTGCCCTGGTCGACTCTACCCATTGTCTCCGCATGCTCCTGCCCCACCGAACTTATCTCCACCTATCTCGACTCTATTTTCTCCCCCTTGGTCCAGGAACTCCCTACCTACATCCATGACACCACCTAAGCCTTCCACCTCCTCCAGAACTTCCAATTCCCTGGTCCCCAACACCTCATCTTTACCATGGACGTCCAGTCCCTATACACCTGCATTCTCCATACAGATGGCCTAAAGGCCCTCCGCTTCTTCCTGTCCCGCAGGCCTGACCAGTCCCCCTCCACTGACACCCTCATCCGCTTAGCCGAACTCGTCCTCACCTTCAACAATTTCTCTTTTAATTCCTCCCACTTCCTACAGACAAAGGGAGTGGCCATGGGTACCCGCATGGGCCCAAGCTACGCCTGCCTCTTTGTAGGTTACGTGGAACAATCTCTCTTCCGTACCTACACTGGCCCTAAACCCCACCTCTTCCTCCGTTACATTGATGACTGTATCGGCGCCGCCTCGTGCTCCCACAAGGAGCTCGAACAGTACATCCACTTCACCAACACCTTCCACCCCAACCTTAAGTTCACCTGGACCCCTCTGTCTCCATCTCTGACAACCACCTAGAAACCGATATCCATTTCAAGCCCACCGACTCCCACAGCTACCTAGAATACACCTCCTCCCACCCACCTTCCTGCAAAAATGCCATCCCCTATTCCCAATTCCTTCGCCTCCGCCGCATCTGCTCCCAGGGTGAAGCATTCCACTCCCGTACATCTCAGATGTCCTCATTTTTCAAGGACCGCAACTTCCTCCCCTCAGTGGTCGAGAATGCCCTTGACTGTGTCTCCCGCATTTCCCGCAACTCATCCCTCACACCCCCTCCCCGCAATAACAACCAAAACAGAATCCCCCGCCTCCTCATGTACCACCCCACCAACCTCCGGATCCAACGCATCATCCTCCGACACTTCCGCCATCTGCCATCCGACCCCACCACCAAAGACATTTTTCCCTCCCCACCCTTATCTGCTTTCCGGAGGGACCATTCTCTCCGTGACTCCCTTGTCTGCTCCACACTCCCCCCGAGCCCCACAACAACCCGGCACTTTTCCCTGCAACCGCAGGAAGTGCTACACCTGCCCCCGCACCTCCCCCCTCACCCCCATCCCAGGCCCCAAGATGACTTTCCACATCAAGCAGATGTTCACCTGCACATCTGCTAATGTGGTATACTGCATCCGCTGTTCCCGTTGTGGCCTCCTCTACATCGGGGAAACCAAGCGGAGGCTTGGGGACCGCTTTGCAGAACACCTACACTCGGTTTGCAATAAACAACTGCACCTCCCAGTCGCGAACCATTTCAACTCCCCCCTCCCATTCCTCAGACGACACGTCCATCCTGGGCCTCCTGCAGTGCCACAAGGATGCTACCCGAAGGTTGCAGGGACAGCAACTCATATTCCGCTTGGGAACCCTGCAGCCCAATGGTATCAATGTGGACTTCACAAGCTTCAAAATCTCCCCTCCCCCTACCGCATCCCAAAACCAGGCCAGCTTGTCCCCGCCTCCCTAACCTGTCCTTCCTCCCACCTATCCCCTTCTCCCCCCCCCAACCCCCCCCCCCCCCCCCCCCCAATAACCCCCTCCCCCCCCCTTGACCTGTCCGTCCTCCCTGGACTGACCTTTCCCCTCCCTACCTCCCCACCTACACTCACCTTTACTGGCTCCATTTCCGCTTCTTCGACCTGTCTGTCTCCTCTCCACCTATCTTCTCCTCTATCCATCTTCTATCTGCCTCCCCCTCTCTCCCTATTTATCTCAGAACCCCCTTCCCCTCCCCCATTTCTGAAGAAGGGTCTCGGCCCGAAACGTCAGCCTCTCTGCTCTTCTGATGCTGCTTGGCCTGCTGTGTTCATCCAGCTCTACATATTCTCCAGCATCTGCAGTTCCTGCCATCTCTGAATCCATCTTGTTTTTCCTGGTTGTCTACTTCCTCTATCTTGTAAATATGTCTCAAAACTGTGCAAGCTTTTCTACTCAGTAAAGAATATTCTTGATTTGAATCAGAAACTGAGGGCTGACATTATAGAGGTTCATAAAATCATGAGGGTCATAGATAGAGTAGGGGAATCCAAAGCTAGAGGGCATAGGTTTAAGATGAGAGGGGCAAGATTCAAAAAGGACCTGAAGGGTAAATTTTTCAGCCAAGAGTGGTGCAAGTAAGGAATGGACTGACAGAAGAAGTGGCGAAGGCAAGTACAATTACCCAACATTTAAAAGCACGGTGGCTCAGTGGTTAACACCGCTGCCTCGCAGCACCAGTGACCCGCGTTCAGTTCCAGCCTCCTGTCTGTGTGGAGTTTGCACATTCTCCCCGTGTCTGTGTGGGTTTCCTCCGGGTGCTCCGGTTTCCTCCCACAGTCCAAAGATGTGCAGGTCAGGTGGATTGGCCATGCTAAATTGCCCATAGTGTCTAGGGTGGGATAGGGTGGGGGGTGGTCTGGGTAGGATGTTCTTTGGAGGGTCGGTGTGGACTTAATGGGCCGAATGGCCTGCTTCCACACTGTAGATTCTACGAAAAGGCATCTGGATGGATATATGAATAGGAAGGCTTTAGAGGGATATGGGGCAAATGATGGCAAATGGGACTAGATCAGATTGTGATATCTGATTGGTGCTAATGAATTGGACCAAAGGGTCTGTTTCTGTGCTGTATGAACCTATGTGGAAAAACAGTATTACTTGGAAAGGAACATATTGTTCTTACTGGAGCTCAATTTTGAGGTATGCAAAATTATTCAGACCAGTATGTGTCACCCACAAGTCTTACTGGTTTATCCTTCTGATTGACAAAGCATCAATGATTGTTCTGTCTTCATTCTGCAGCCTTGCAGTCAAGTGAGTTTTCACTTGCAATTGGATACTTCCTGGTCCCCGGAATCAAATTGTGGATGACTGGAGAATCTCTTGATTCTGCTATTTTGATGTATCCCTGTGGTCTGCCCAGTGCTGAGTTTAAAAATCTGTTTTGGGTCCACTTACTTTGATATCAGCATTTCGACACTTTCTGTTTGATTCTTTTGTTTCATTGTTATTGCTGACTGGATCTTCAATCTCTCGGATAAATTCATAATTGTGAGCTTTTTTCTTGTGTTTTGGAGTTAAAATCTCTTTATTATGATAAACTGTTTGAAAATAGCCAGTCTTCCTGCAGCAATGGCCCTCCTTAATTTTGACAGGATAATCTTCATATCAATTTAGCCTCTTCCTGTTAAGAACAACACTGTGTAATGGCATCTGCCATCCTTTCTTCACGCTTCGTCAGCCTCAGATTTGGTGTGATTTCACTTTTATGCTTGACGCATTGTGCTCTTTCAATGGTTTTGTTTTCCCCATAAAGCTTCCTTATCGCTTTGAATACAAACTGGTTTCTGCTTCCATACTTCAGCTTGTCTCCCTAAATTGCATCACTTTTACTGAAGTTAAATCTTGCCTGGACCGCAAGAAATCTAATCAGATTTCTATGAATATTCCGACTGTGAGCCAACCTCCAATCAGGTCCTGTTTTAAGGCCCCATATTTACAGTTATCTGCCAAGGGATATAAGCCATTAATCTTTACTCAATGTCCCTCGTGTTTGCTTTCATTTATTAAATTTTCCTCTCTTTATGAATAAGTTTTACTAAAGATTGAAGTATATATTGAAAGTTCTGATAATCTCATTATAAGAGGGTTTTAATTCATTTACCTTGCTAAAGTGTCACCTATGTTATGGACCAGACCAAACCCCCTCAAAATATATTAAGAAAATAGTGTAGATCTTAACTTTTTCTTATTTTAAAGGTAAGTGTAAGGTACTGTGTTTCAGATGCAATTCGTTTGGACTTTAAGCAAAACACACTTTATTTTTATGCTACTGTTAAAATACAGAAAAAATTAAAAGAAAAGAAAAGAATTGGCTTAACTGTAACTCTATTGAAATGCTTAACAAAATAATATAAATATTAACCACTACGAATTAACTGTTCCAACATTGTAACATCCCATAAACACACACTTGGCAAAGGTAAGTTGAATAAAATAGATTGTCTGATGTGTAGGAAGAGAACCCTAGCTTTTAGCTGTAACAGAAAGGAATAAAAACTTCCACATTGAGCTTCAAGATCCCAGCATCTGCAGAAAGCTAAAACTAAAAATCCTGGTTCTGTTGGAGCTTGACCCTACACATTCAGACTGCTTCTATTGTTCCAACTTAAAAAAAAACCCAAGTCCTCACAAGCTGTTTACTTTATTGACTTTGAACTGGCTGCTCCTCACCTCTGTCTCAACCTCTCTTCATTAAAAAAGAGGGCAAAATTCACCGCTTAAAGCCATAGTATCATCACACTTACTATACTACAGATTGCATGGAGGAGAAAATTGATCTGGTCCTTATTTGAAATGATTGCTAACTCTGAAACATTCTTGTATATAATGAAATGTTGCACCAGTTCTACCACATTTTGGTTTGATGTAGACCTACCAAATGTTAAAAAGTTTCTGGTAGAGATAAGACTTTTCCATGTGCCTTACTCTCATTGGAGATTGCTTCCTGTGCTTTTTTGCTTTCACAGTCACTGCGATTGCAACTGTTTCTCAGTTGCTGAATCATTCAGTGGTTGTGTAGGTGCCTCATTCCTGGCAAAACGATTGAGAAATGATGTTGTCTCTGATAACCCTGATATGCCTCTGACAGCCCCTGGCATCTTGGAGAGGTGCAGCAACACTTCTATCTTCTTCTTCTCCATCATTGTCATCAGAGGAGATTAGCAGCTACTCAGTGCTGCTCCTCGCCTCTTGGCATTGCTACATTGTGCAATGCACAAGTGATTGCATCGATTCTGGACATCTTCTATGTATACTGTAGCGCTCCACACCAGTCAAGACAGTCATTGTGCTTGTCAGCAGCCCTATGCTTTGCTCCGTGATTGCCCTGGTCATTCCACACGCTGCATTGTAAACATTGACCTCGACACATCATTCTGGGAAGGCCAGCAGATGCTGCATGTTCAACTATGTCACATTGCCTCGGGAATACAAATCACACCACATAAATTATCATCCAACAAATACTAAACCCTTAACACATTGTTACCGACACAAGTGAGAAGTCCTGCAGTGTCTTTCACTCAGCAATGATTGAAATCATGAAGCATGACGGTGTAGTATGCCTCCTGAGTGAGGACATCCTAAAAACAATGCACACCAATAAGCAAGTGAACAAAATAATGTGAAATTCATGTACATGTGTATAAATCTACAGTCTATCAATATCAATGTCACTATTGTCCTCTTAATCTGTTTCCTCTTAAACTGACGACATGTTGGTGTGACCCTGACTCCAGCAGCTTCTGAGAGCAAAGGTTGATGTCTTCTGCTGTTAATTGATGTTGCTAACGATTCCCTGTCCTCTGGTATTGATTCTTCCTTTCAAACCTATCACCGTCACCTTCTCCTCAATGAAGCTTCCTTGATGCTTCTATCTCTTCAAATTAGCTAATCTCCAATCTCCCACCACCTTTCGCTTGAATATGTTATGCCCTCCAAGATCAGTGCATGTCTTAAATAAAACTCCAAATTCTATTCTCTCACGACAGATTTCTTGCCCTCCCACAGTGCTGAAATGACCTTGATCAGAGTCACAAACAATTTCTATGATGATGTCTGTGGTAAACAGTCCTTCCCCTTCCTTCTTGGCCAATCTGTAGGTTTTAACGTAATTGTTGTCCGAGGCCTGTTCTCCATCATTCAACTGGTTATATTCACATCTCTCCAGTTGTAATCAGAGAACTACCTACAATATCTTCACTTCCCCCTCCAACACCATTACATCTGGAGTCCTTAAAGGAATTGTTTTTAGTCTCCTCCTAGTTTTCATCTGCATGCTGCTCGTCAGATAAATTCAGATAACATCCGTTTCGAAAAGCACACTTAATGACACTCAGCTCTACCCCACTATCCTCCATCTTTCTCTCTGACATGTCACACTTCATGTCCAATGTCCATTATTGGATGAGCTGTGGTTTCTGTCACAAACGGCATTCCCCAGTCATCGGCACCATCCCTCTCCCTGGCAAATGACGCTGAACCAGGCTGTTCATACCATTTAGGTGAGCTTTGGAACACTCAGCTATTTCATCATCAAGACCATGTATTTCCACATTTTAAGTCCAGCCCTAACTCAGCTTGTCAATGTTGAAACATTCATCCATGCCTTTGCTACCTTGCCTATACTAATGTACCCCAGCTAGCTTTCCATCTTACATAAACAGTGACCCATTTAATACTCCACTGCCCATATTCTAACTTTCACCAGTTGCGCCTTGCTGATTGGCATTCTTCCTGGTTAAGCAAAGCCTCAATTCTACAATTTTCATTCTTGTTTTCAAACGCCACACAGTTTCACCTGCCTTTCTCTGTAACCCCCTTAGACCATCCAAGCCTTTGAGACATTTCTATTATTCCAAATCTGTTGTCCTGCACATCATCAATTTTAATTGCTGCAATATTGGCAGCTGTGCCCCTGAACCTTAGAATTCACTCTCTAAGTGCTGTCTTAGTGATAAATCTCATGCTGTCCAAAGCATGCTCCTCTGCCCTCACGGCACCTGAAGACACCACTGTATGGATGTGGTTATTCAAGTCTTTGTGGATGGCAACATTAAGCAGGACATAGCAAGTGCCAATTTTGCAGAATGCACATTCAGGAATATATGACAAATTTTCATCACAGCTATCAAGCTCCCTGTGGTTTTCACAATTATAACACTGGTGGATCGATGTGCTTCATTGTAGAGCTCCTCAGTTGCTATTTGTCACTTTCTGAAGGACCATGATCCTTAATAAGAATGGGTGCAGTCACAAGCTAGTTACTTGACTATATTTCTTAAAGTGCTCAGTTAGGGTGGAAAAGGGCATAGCCATCATGATAACTTTTGGTAAATCTGGTTTTGATGTTATTTTTATTTGCAACTGGTCAAACAAATCTGATCGTTTAGGGGATGGTCGCCCTTTCCATTAAGGAAGTAGATCAGGTTAACAGTAAAATAGTGCAATGCAATTGTACCCTGTTGTTTTGGGAACTCAGAGTTTTGATGAAACCATATGACCCTATCATACTGCTCCCTTGCTACCATGTCAAGTTGTAGTAATTGGTTATTTCTCCATAAAATGGGGTCAGTTATTTGACAAATGCATTCCCAGATGGCACCCTGGATGCTATTACACGGATCCCTGCGGGTGCATGAAATGATCCAGTGGCATAACAATTGAGTGCAACTTTAAAAGCCAGAGGTATAGCTCTTTTGGTAGGTGTTCTTGGCTTCAGGACTTCATGCGGAAATTAGCATCACTCTCCTCTTGCCTGTTTTCTGAAGTGCACTCTTCTCCTTCAGAGCTTCAAAAAATCAGCAGAGCTGATAAATTCATTGCTGCGGAAGGGTTATATCTGGAAGGCAAATCCCCCTGAAGTGTTGCTTCAAACTCATTTCTTCAGTTCATGCACTGTATGCCTTTGATAAATGCACCTTAATTACTCAGACATTCTTCTTCCAGCTGGGCAACAATCTCACAGTGACCTCAGTCAAGGTCGGCTCTGCTCAGATGCAACTCAAAACAAATGCTCCAAGATTTCTGCTTTGACACAAACAATCGCTCTAAGAAGCTACTCTGTGGCACAAACTTCAAAGTTAACTACTTTTTTCAGTACCAGTTAAACACCAGAAGACATTTTCTTTTCTTCTAACTGTGGGTATAAATCATATGTTTTGCCCACTCCTACGCCAATCCTCAATTATATTGATGATAATGGCTTCCTAGCAGCTTGGGTAAACAAAAATTAAAGCCAGTAATTCAATATGGAAAGGCCAAGGGAAACTCACCCTGAAAACCATTTTAACGTCATAATGTTAGGCAGTGCTTACAGTCTGAACTCACTATGGAAAGCAAACATAATTAGGGTGCATGTGTTACTTTAACTGTTGGAAGACTAGTTCTCTGCATATATTCCCATCTCAGAAAGAGCACTGCCCACAGTTAGGTAGGGGAATTATAAATCCTTCCACGGGGAAGAAGCTGATTGTATGGGAGTTAAAATCTGAACAGTATTCCATTTCTGCTGTCATTGTATCATCACTGTTAATTTGGACATTTGGTGTACCATCAGACTTAGACAGGGGTCTTAGGAATAAATACAAATTGGGAATAAATGCTCTTTTGGACATTACAAAGAACATTTGAACTCTTACAGCCTTTAGTTTCCCATTCCTTCCCATGAAACCCTTCCAAACTTGCCACAGTGATTTACCTGCCAGCTAAGCTGGTAGGTTCCTGACCACCCAACCTTCATTGGTTGCAAACTGCAATCTGATGCTTTCTCTGGGTGCCCATTCTGAATGGGCAGCTAGGCCGAGCAATGTTAATGAGGTCCTGTTGTTAAACTGGACAAAGCCTGCTCTTGCAGCTCCAAGGTGGGTGGCTGGCACAGTTGAAGATCCTCCGGCTGCTTAGCCAGGCAATATAAAACAGGGTTTGACTTAATCCAAACTGGTCTACTAATATATAAGTGCAGCCTTAAGATGACACTGAAATTCCACAAACTGTACTGATTTCACAATATCCATCATGACCAGAACCAATGGCCACCCACCAAAACAATGATACCTTTAAGTATTCAGTAAAACATTGCATTTGTTTTGTATAGACGATACACAATAAAATTATGGTTTACAGGACACAAAATAGATGTCCTCATAAAAACATCTGAGGGGATAGGTACAACTGGTTTTATTTTCTGTAAACCTCATAATGAGTTCCCGACATTTATCCTCCACTTAAAGTTTAAAATTAAACCCTATTTGTCATCTTAGTTAAGATCAAGAACCTGTTGCTTGTGAATGGTTGTGAATCTCAAAATGTATGATGTGTAATCCCTTTAAAATGCAATTTAAAGAACAACACCCAGAAATTGCAAAGAAAATAAGCATTATGTGATAATAAAGTATTTAATTAAAGTCTCATCTTTAATGCTGCCAAACATAGCCACAAAATTCATTCAAAAAAAACCTAAGAACTGGTGAATGCAGGAAATCACAAATACAAACAGAAATTGCTGGAAAAACTCAGTAATTTTCTCAAAACTTCCAACGAAGTGTCATTGGACCCAAAACAGTAACTCTGATTTCTCTCCACAGAAGCAGCCAGACCTGCTGAGTTTTTCCAGCAATTTCTGTTTGTGTTAAAGAATACGTTCAAGCCATCTGAATAATTGTATATTGTGTGGAAATCACATTTTGACCAAAAGATATTATTTCTTTTGCTGTTGTTATTTCACCAATGTGGAACAATGCTGAATCTGTGCATAATACTCACTGAAGATCTATGATCTCTGGAAATCTATTGCAGAAAATGGAGACTGACCAATATTGTCAAACTCTGATTTCAGCCCACCTCCTGAACAATATGAAGGTTAGGGGAGAGGTTTGGTAGGGGGAATACAGATGCAATGTATTTCTTGCATGGAAAATGATTGCAACTGTTGATATCAATAGGGAGCAAACAATCCAGAAGGCCTTTATACTGGCATTTATTAAAAGCAGAATTGAATACAAGAGCAAAGAAGTCTTAGTTCAATTGCATAGAAAACTGGTGAAACTGTACTTGTAGTCTTAAGTGCAATTCTGGTCCCCTGATCTATGGCCTTATAAACTTGCTACAGAGGGACTGCAGCAGAGATACACCAGACTGATCCTGGGATGGTGGGACTGTTCTATTAGGACAAATTGAGGAGACAGGGCCTGCATCCTCTGGAATTTAGAAGAATGAGAGATGATATCCAATTCTTAAAGAAAGATAAAGTAGATGCAGAAAGAATATTTTCCCTGGTTATACAGTCTAGAAACAAGGGGCATAGCCTCAGAATGAAAGGCAATCCATTTAAGAGTGAGATGAGAAGGAACTTCTTCACATAGAAGGTGCTGGACATTTGGGATTTTTTTAACCCAGTGAGCTGTGGACGCTCATTCATTTAGTGAGTTTGAGACAGCAACTCATAGATTTCTAGTTACTAAAAGCGTCAAAGGAATTAGGAATAGTGAAGGAATATGGCATTGAGGTAGATGATCAGCCCAGATCTACAATGGCTGAGCAAACGAGAGGCTGAATGGCCTCTACCTTCTCCTATGTTCCTAACTCATGTCCAACGCAGTGGTCAACCATTCATCTTAATGTCAAAATAGCTTTACCTAGTATAAGACCTTAGTTCTGTCTCAGCTGAAGTATTGCATCCTGTCTAGGCACTACTCTTTAGGCAGGATATGAAGGCATTGAAGAGAGTGCATATGAAATTATCAGAATGATCTCGGTGGTGAGGAATAGATTGGAGAATTTGACACTGTTTTCCTTGGAGAAGAGAAGCTGATTTGATTGAATTATCTGTAACCAAGAGGGCTCCGGACAGAGTAAAAAGGGAGAAAACGTTTGCATTCATGAAAGGAATGAGAATGCTACAGTACAGATGTGAAGTATTTAGTAAAAGAAGCGAAAATTATATCAGAGAAACCTTTTCCGCAATAAGTAGTTTGAGACTGGAATGCATTGCCTGAGAGTGTGGTGGAAATATGTTCAGTTAAGGCTTTCAACAAGGAATTAGGTGGCTTTTTCAAAAAGGAACATGATGCAAGGTTACTGGAAAAAGGCACAAAGTGAAATGTTCATTGGAGAGGTGGCACAGGCACAACAGGTGAGAAGATCCCCTTCTGCAATGTAATCATTCTGTAATAAACATGAAGAACTACAGATGCTGGGAACCTAAAACAAAAAAACAGAGAATGCTGGATAAAACACTGTAGATCTAGCAGTATCCATGGAAAAAAAAAACAGTTCACATTTTGAGACCAGTGACCCTTCAGCAGAACTGCCAGTTCATTGGCCTAGAAAATGTGGACAACCCTCAACTGCTCGAGGGTGGGACAAGGAAAGTGCGGTCCCTTGTTTCACAAGTGGTGCATGAGAACCAGCTCAAATTGTGTCTGTGTCCATTCATCTTAGAACATCTCCCACAATGTGTACTCCTGGCCTGAGAGATCTATTCACACTGTCAGCTGAATCTATTAAATAGATTAATAATCTTGACACTGAACTTTCTCACCCACACAAATGATAATAATAGATAGACAGGCAAGATTATTATTGGAACTGTTTTGATCTGTTTCAGTACTTTTTGCAAAACCCCTTGACCATAAATTCTTCAATTTTGTATTTTTTAAATCTTTTTCATTGTCATTCCACCATCTGCATCTGCTGCAGATACAGGTAATTGGTTTTTATCATTCCACCATTGGTACATTGGTCTAATTGCCCTTGCAAAGGTGGTGGTGAAGTGTTGTCTTGAACCACTGTAGGTGGATCACTATGAACCACTATGTGGTGTAGGAACATCCACAGTACTGTTAGGAAGGGAGTTCCATGGTTTTGACAACAGCGAAGGGCTGATGACATTGGTTCAAGTCACGATGGAGGAGATATTGCAGGTAATGGTATTGCCAGGCATCTGCTACCCTTGGCCTTCCAGGTGATAGAGGTCATAAGTTTGAAAAGAGGTTAAATAGTTCGTCTTGCAGATGGTAGATGCTGATGGGAATATGCACCACTGCAGTGAAGGGAGAGAATATTGAAGGTAGTGGATGGGCTAACATTCAATGAGGCTTTTTGCCTTTGATGGTGTTGAATTTCTTGAGTGCTGTTGAAGCTGTACTCTCCAGGCAAGTGAAGAGAATTCCATTGTGCTCCGAAGTGGCACCACTTGTGAAACAAGGGACCGCACTTTCCTTGTCCCACCCTCGAGCAGTTGAGGGTTGTCCACATTTCCTAGGCCAATGAACTGGCAGTTCTGCTGAAGGGTCACTGGTCTCAAAATGTGAACTGTTTTTTTTTTCCATGGATACTGCTAGATCTACAGTGTTTTATCCAGCATTCTCTGTTTTTTTGTTTTAGATGTGGCAAAGCATTGAGGAAGTGGGAGGCAAGTTACTGGCTGCTGAAATCCTAATATTTCATGTGCTCTTGTAGCCATTAATGGTTATTATCATCAGTTTAATCCCATATGTCATTATTAAGATAATGAACATTATAAAGAAGTACAGTTCTCTGAAATTTAAACAAAAAAGATCACGTGAACATATTTTGAGTTTAATACTGTACAGGTAATAGGTTGTGCTCTTGTTTAACTGTGACATTATACATTATAGAAACTACATTATACCAAGTGAGTTTTACAAAAGAAGCACTTTTCTTTCAGCTTTGTCCATATTACATAGGGGTGTAGATGCTGGGTAATCACACTTCATATCAATCTTATTTTTGGGGTGAAATTTAGCAGGGTGGCTTCTTGCCACTAATGTCCCCATTTGTCCAGGCTGAGAACTAGTGCCAATATATAGTGGTTTTCCTGCACTAGTAGCTCAATGTTTCAATCGTGAATAAATCCTGAACTGGGACTTGAACTCGGGTCTTTCTGGTTCAGCGTCAGGAGAGCTACCCACTGAGCTGCTATACAGCAAAGCAAATGCCATTATTATTGCTAAATATTACATTTACATTTCCCATGACCATGCTTTTTTGTGTCAAGACTTTAATTTTTCCTACTACCTTCCTTCTGTTCAAATTAATGCATTTTCTTCCTGCTGCTGAGATTTACCCCACAGTAATCTTCCATTTTTAGCCCAGCCAGCTGGCATTATTTAATTTATTGCAATTGTTTTGCAATATTGCAAGGAAAGTACCCGGTCGTAAAACAGTCATGTGACAGTATGAGATATTTTTACAATGGTTTTTGCTAGCTGCTACATTTTACACAGTGCCATAGATTAACAACACCATGATTTTTTTCACTGGAGCATTTAGCAGCACCAAGATTGGATTGATGTGACTGTGGCATCTAGACAAGATATCAGAAATCTGAAAATTTTTATTTGGTTTGTTTACAGATTGATTCAACACAATTTCTCTATATGTCTAAAGACCACCGTAACATGATTATATCTAACTAACTTGCCTAACAATTATTGGGCAGCAACAGCCCAAAAGGTAGATAATTGTGCACTTTTCTCCCCTTTTTTGTTACTTTGTTTAACACATTAAACAGGGAGTGAGAAACAATTTGAAAAGGACAGTTTTTACGTGCTTTGATGTTATAAAATTTCATTATAGTGAGATGACCATGTGACTGACAGCTACTGGTAATTTCAAAGGTAAAGTGAAATAAAATTTTTCTATTCCTAGACCCAGGCTTTTGGATTTTCTTGACACAGGGCGGACTTAAAAATTAGACAGGGAAATGAGCAGTCTCACGTGCAGATATATGCTCTTCCCCACCCAGCTTTATTGGCTGAGATGAGGAGGAATTTCTTCCCTCAATGTCTTTGGCACTCCTTGCCACAGAGAGGCGTAGGGGCAAGTCCTTGTGTATATTTAAGACTGAGATAGAATCTTGCTCACTAGGGGAATCAGGGGAAAAAGGCAGCAAAGTAGGCATGAGCAATTTAGATCAGCCACAATTCTATTGAATGGTGGGTAGGCTTGAAGGGTTGAATGGCTGAATGATAGTAAGAGCTGCCGATGCTGGAGTCAGAGATAAAACAGCGTGGAGCTGGAGGAACACAGCAAGGCAGGCAGCATCAGAGGAGAAGGAAAGTTGACTTTTCGGGTCAGGACCCTTCTTCAGAAATGGGCAAGTGGGGAGTCTGAGGAAGGGTCCTGACCCGAACCATCAACTTTCCTGCTCCCCTGATGCTGCCTGGCTTGCTGTGTTCCTCCAGCTCCACGCTGTTTTATCTCTACTCCTGTTCCTATTTCTTATGGTCTTACTTACAGGCAATATGCCTTGCTGCCTAATTTTCCTGTAAACACAGAAACCAGATAATCCAAGGCCGTCAATTACAAGAACAGAACAACCGAGTATTAACATAAAAGTAGGAGAAAAAGTACAGGGGAAGATTAAGGGAATAAAATCTGACAAATCCCAAGGACCTGATGGCCTACCTCCTAGGGCTCTAAAAGAAATAGCTTCAGAGAAAGTGGGTGTGCTGACTAAAATTTTACAAAATTTTCCAGCAGATTAGAAGTAAGCATTAAAGGAAGGATGAAGAGAGAAAGCAGGAAACTACAGGCCAGTAAACCTGAAATCAGTTATCAGGAAAGTTCTCGAAAACTATTATTAAGGAAGTCTTAACAATGCACTTAGAAAAGTAGAGCATGATTAGAAGAAGTCAACATATTATATAAAGTGAAATCCTGTTTGACAAATGGATTAGTTTTTTGAAGACATAATTCAGATGACAAGACAGAGTAATAAATCTAAGTTTGTTAATAAAACAAAGTTAGACGGGAATGCAAGCTGTGAGGAGGTCATTTAAAGGATGCAAAGAGATATGGATAGTTTAATTAAGTGAACAACGAGGTAACAGATGGAGTATAATGTAGGAAAGTGTGAAATAATTCCCTTTGGTTGTTAAATATAAAGACAGAACATATTTTGAAAGGTGAGAAACCTATAAACTTTGATGTTCAGAGACATTTGTGCAAGGAACAATACAGTTAGTATGCAAATGCTACAAGAAATTAAGGAAGCAAATGACATGTTACATTTATTGAAAGGGGACGGGAATATAAGAATATACTTGCTACAGTTGTATGGAGCTTTGTTAGAAGAGAATATTGCGTGCGATTTTGGTTTCCATATTTGAGGAGTATACTTGCATTGGAAGCAGCACAGCGAACATTTACTCAAAAACAGAAACCTGAGGACAGCTTGAGTACATTGGGTTCAAATTCTCTGGAGTTTAAGTACCTAAGAGATGATTATATTGAAACATTGAAGATGTTGAAAGGATATGAAAGTGTAACCACTGAGAGGTTGTTTCTCCAAGTTGGGAATTATACGAGGCATAGTTTAGGATTAAGAGGTCAAATGTTTAGGTTGACAAGAAATTTCTTCACTCAAAGGTTTGTGGGCCTTCTGGATTGGAAAGATTGTGGGAATTCTCTACCTCAGAAGACTTGGATGTACCGTCATTGAATATATTTAAGACTGAAACTGAACCATTTTTACCTCTCAAGGAATATGGGAAGCACACAAAAAAGTGGAGTTGAAGCCCAATATCAGTCATCATTATATTGAAGAGTAGAAAAGTTTCTTTGATCCATATGGTCTTCTCTCCTATTTGTTATTTCCTTAGGCCTGCAGTTGATCTGGTGAAAATAATCTGAACAAAGGTTTTATGTACAGAACTATTTTACACTTCTAGTTTTTTATAGAAAATGACTTTTCAACATAGAGCTAGGAGTCAGATTATAAATATGATGACAGAAAATTAAAGACTGCATCATGGAAATACCATAGTTACCTACATTTTGCACCATTTTTGTTTCAATAGCATTGCTAACTTTACAGCACTGAGAACGGGAAGTATTTTATTCTAAAGTATCCAACTGTACAGTTTACCTTCATTTTTTTTTGTTTTTGTGCATGTTAAGACATTATTTGATTTTCTTCTTTCTCATCTGATACTGTAACTCTCAGAGTCAAAAGCCCTCTGGGCTCAGGCATTTGATCCTGATGGAAATGTCAGAATCTGCAAGCTAATGAATCTGACACTGTCTACTTTAAGCTTTCAGAAACAGAATGAGTTGGTGACCAAAACTTTGGAGATCTGGACTTTGTTACAGATTTAATGAGGCAAGAAGGCAGCACTTTCAATATTGGACTGAGCAGTGTACTAGTTTCCATTTGATGTACTGGACAAGGTTAAAATACATGGAAGTGGTGGGCACATTTGCCCTGAAAACATCAAAAGAAGCCCACGAAAAAGCAAAAGCAGAAAAATTCAGAAACAATCACCCTAGTGCAGTATTACTTTATATTTTGGCTCCTCTATGGTCCAAACTGGGCTAACAAATTGCAGGCAGAGGTATGCTCGCAAATGCGAAAATAATGTAGACTTGTGGTTGAAAAGAGCAGCAAGTGAGGGAAAGATGGAATCTGTCTTTCTCACACTGCTGCTTTGCTCCAGCTCATCAAATCAAAAGATCCCCCACTCTGATCTTGCATGGAGACAGAATCTATTCTCGGAGGAGCAGCAAGATGTAAGCGACCCTGTGAGTGGAGGAGCTGGAGCAATGTCCTGTTTGACAAGGTTGACTCATTTGTGGGACTCCAATGACCTTCAGCAGGCCTAGGAAACAAAACAAAAAAAAAAAATTGAACTGATTTTTTTATTGCCTAGAGCCCTTTTAAAGTCATAACATCCTTCAACAGCTCTCAAAACAGAAATCCAGACATCTCTCACTTGAATACATCCATTGACAGGCCATCTGTATTGTTTACAATGGCATTGAAATGCCGCAGCCTGGAAAAGATTCATAAGGGGTCATGGGGGTGGGTGGAGAAGCATAGCTGGGCATGGGGATCATGAGGCCATGATGTTGTTTGGAGGACTATGCCCTGGCAAGGTAGGAAGGAGGAGCCATAGAGGGTAGTTGGGGCATGAGGTGGAATGGATGCCACATGGAAAGTGGGTGATAAGCGAAGGGTGAGAGCTGGAGGCCCTTTCAGTCATTGGGATAAAGTCCCATAGCATCGAGGCTGGCTTTTAAGCAGCCTGCCTTGGCACCTGGCTGCTTCTGAACTTTTCCTGGGGTCACCTGGCCCAACTACAGCCAGAAGCTCTCCAAGGAGAACACTTCCAAATTCATTCACCTATGCTCATAACTGAGGTTTCTCATTCCTGGAACCATTCTTTAAATCACTTTTGCATCCTCTCCAATGCATTCACATTTCCCCTATAATGTGGCCCCCATACCTGTACACAGCACTCCAACTGAGGTTTGAAAGTGTCTTGTAAAAGTTCAACATCACCTCCCTGCCTTGTAATCTAGGTCCCTATTAATAAAGTTGAGAACACTGTATGCTTTATTAACTACTCTCTCAATCTGCCCTGCCACCTTCAATGATCCATGCACACATACACCCAGATCCCTCTGCTTCTGTGTCCCCTTTAGAATTGTACCCTCTTTGTTTTTCAATGTTATTCCAACTAAAGTACATCACCTCACACTTTGCTGCATTAAGCCTCATCAATCACCCATCCTCCCATTCCATCAACTTGTCAATGTCCTTTTGGAGTTCCAACCTTCCAAGTTTCATGACATCAGCAAACTTTGAAATTGTCCCTGCACACAAAGATCCAGATCATTAATATATATCAGGAAAACCAAATATCTCAATACTGCCCCTTTTGGACCTCCACTACAAGCCCTCTTCATGTTCGTAAAATACTTATCAACTATTACTCTTTGTTTCCTAACATTCAACCAATTTTGTATCCATGTAGCTGCTATCACTTTTATACTATGGCCTATAACTTTCCTCACATGTCTGTTGTGGTATGATGTGAGGGGGAAAGGAAATTATGAGGAGGTGGCATGGAAGACACAAGAGGGTATGGAGGGAATCTGGGGATATGAGAAAACTTGGCAATGTATTGGGAGTATGCCAGAGGGCTATTGGCTCCGAGAGTTACAGTATCAAATGAGAAAGAAGAAAATCAAATAATGTCTTAACATGCACAAAAACAAAAAAATATATAAAGTTGGATACTTTAGAATAACATACTTCCCGTTCTCAGTGCTGTAAAATCTCCAGAATCTCCAGCTCCATTTACTAGGACATTGGCCCAGTATTAATGATGAACTTTAAGCCCTCAAACACTCACCTGCTCATTCATCCATCTATCTCCATGTCCACTTCATTCCCACATGCCGCGTTGATATATTCTCCATATGGGCAGATCTCACCTCATCTTTGAAACGAACATCAAAATAAAAAGTTCGAACAATCTACCATACAAAAGACTTCCCCATTCCTTAAGAATTGAATCCACGCATGGTTAATCTAAAGAAAAAAGCAGACATGGACTTTAGTAACCACATCAAAGATGGTGGCTAATCCTTTAATTACACATTAAAACTGTCAAACGTATTCGTACAAACCCTTGCTGAGCTGGGTAGTTCAGGACCTTTTGAAACTCAGCTAAGAATTCATAATTGACTCAGTTGTCACACTATACCACTGCAACTCACAATGGAACTTTATGAAATTGCAAGTGTTGAACCATATAATGAGAGGGGGATGTGTAAACAAAATCTTTATAAAATGTAATTCAATTATAAGTTTCCACTAAAAAAATCACTCAATACGGCCCAATAACAGTCCAGATCCTTAAAAGTTTCAGTCGGTGAAACTGCAAACAGTTGAAACCACTCAACCATGTTTAAGTAAACATCATGAAATAGATAGCTGTGATTAGACAGCTAAAACTGGCAGTCAAGCAGGTGGTTCAGATGTTTTGAGACAGTTTTGGTTGTTGGAATTCTCATCCAAGCCTTATTAAGTATTCTTGGCTAAGAGACCATTTGGCATTAGAAGCGCCATATGTTGGCATGAATGTCAACAGGGCCATGGAGATGTGGGAGGAGGAACATACTTTGATATGGGGTAGAAGGAACTATGGGAGATGGGGAAGGGGTAAAATCTGACGTGGAGTCTGTCTGGGCTCATAGCTTGGTATGAAGATGATGTTTTCAAAACATTCCCTCATCAGGACTATTTTCGGGACACCTCTCATTTTCTGTGGACTACAATACTTTTAAAAGCTTGTGTCCATGAAACTTACAAAGCAATAAGGAATAACTTCCTCGCAATGAAGCCAGCAACGTCTACTGGTGCTGAGTACGGGCTTGTGGCTTGAAACTGCCCATACCCTTAAAATAAGCTCCTGAAAATTGGATAGCCCGGAAATGGGGTCAAGAATCTCGTAAGGAGTCACACCTGGCATTTTAAATGGTTTCTGAGTCACCCTAACACAACTAACATTCAGGTTGAGTGAGAAAAGTCTATGAGGTCATGGCTGAGCTATGCCCAATTTGATATAAACTCATAATTTTCTCACATCCTTCAATATCTTCAGTTAACAAAAGTCTGCCAATTTCAGATCTAAATTAACAATCAGATGAGCATTAATCCAGAAGAGAGTTTTGAACTTCAACCACCTGCTGTGCATGTAAGTGTTTTCTAGTTACACTGCTGAAAGATCTGACTCTAATTTCTGTACACTCCTAGTCCGCACACCCCCACAATGGAAATAGATTTTTCCCAAAATACCAATCCGCTCTCCTTAATATCTGATCAAATCATTCCTTATCCATCTAAAAAACAGGAAATAGAATGCTCATATTAACTCTCCGTGCAATGTAACCTTTCGAGTGCAGGTTAAAAGGGACAAACCTGCCCTCCAAGGCCAATGTAACCTTTCTGAGAACAGCCTCAGGGTGAAGGGACAACCTTTTAGAAATGAAATGAGGAGGAATTTCTTCAGCCAGAGGATGGTAACTCTTTGGAACTCATTGCCACGGAGGGTTGTGGAAGCTAAGACATTTTAAGACAAACATAAATAGGTTCTTGATTAGTGAATGCATCAAGGGTTACAAGGAGAAGGCAGGAGAATTGGGTTGAGAAACATATTAGCCATGATCAAATGGCAGAATAGGCTGGATGGGCTAAATCATCTAATTTTGCTCCTATATCTTATGGTCTAACTTGTTCCAGTTCTTTGTGGATAATCTGACCAGGGCTTTGTGGAGTTGAATCACGACCTCCACACGCTTGTCTATCATGTAGTTGTAAAGGCCATTTCATTGGAAGTTTTGATTATTTCCTTTACGATATTTTAGTGCTCTAAGTATCTAGATCCCTGGGTTTTTTTTATTTATTCAATTGTGGGATGTGGATGTTAGTGGCTGGCCAGCATTTAGACCCAAAACATCAGCTTTCCTGCTCCTCTGATGCTGCTTGGCCTGCTGTGTTCATCCAGCTCTACACCTTGTTATCTCAGACTCCAGCATCAGCAGTTCCTACTATCTCTGAGCATTTATTGCCCATGCCTAGTTGCCCGTGAGAAGCTCTGACTTGCTCTTCTAGCCATTGTGTTTATGTGGTGAATTTAGTTGAGTTTCTGATCAGTGGTAACTCCCAGGATGTTGACAGTGGAGAATTCAGTGATGGTAACACCATTGAACATCAAGGGGCGGTGGTTAGATTATCTCTTATTCGTGATGGTCATAGCCTGGCATTTGTGTGGCATGGATGTTACTTGCCACTTGTCAGCCTAAGCCTGGATATTGTCCAGATCTTGTTGCATTTGGACTTGGACTGCTTCAGTATCTGGGGAGTCATGAATGGTGCTGAACATTGAGCAACGATTGGCAAACACAGCCACTTCTGACCTTATGATGGAGGGAAGGTCATTGATGAAGCAGCTGAAGATGGTTGGTCCAGGAAACTACTCTGAAGAATGCCTGCAGAAATGTGCTGGAGTTGTGATGATTGACCTCCAACAATTACCTTCCTATGTGTCAGGTCTGACTCCAACCAGCGAAGAGTTTTCCCCCAATTCCTATTGATTCCAGTTTTGCAAAGGTCCTTAATGCCACACACAATTGAACGTAACCTTGATGTCAAGAGTTGCCACTCTCAACTCACCTCTGGAATTCAGGACTTTCATCCATGTTTGAACCGAGGTTGTAATGAGGTCAGGAGCTGAGTGGCCCTTGTGGATCCCAAACTGGTCATAGATTATTGCTGAGCAGGTGCTGCTTGATCGCACTTTTGATGACATCCTCCATCACCTTACTGATGATTGAAGGTAATTGATGGGGCGGTAATTGTCTGGGTTGGATTTGTCCTGCTTTTTATGTA
>NC_063335.1:11388414-11429713 GCF_021869965.1 Rhincodon typus
TGCCAGACCTGCTGAGCTTTTCCAGCAACTTCTGTTTTTGCTCCTGATTTACAGCATTCGCAGTTCTTTCAGCTTTTATGACCACCTTCCTGTCAAGTATGACTCTAACCACCAAAAGAGTTTGCCCCCTGATACCCATTGATTCCAGTTTTGCTAGGGTTCCTTGATGCCACACTGGGTCAAATGCAGCCTTGATATCAAGAGCTGTCACTCTCACCTCCCCTCTGGAATTCAGCTCTTTTGTCCATGTTTGAACCAAGGCTGTAAATGAGGGTCAGGAGCCGATTGGCCCTGACGGAACCCAAACCGGGCACCAGTGAGCGGGTTATTGCAAAGCAGTAAGCTCAAAACTTGATCATCACATGGCTTTCAAATGACAATTACCATGAAATAAGTTACGTAATTTACTCGGCTCCTCTCCCTCTCCGTGGGTAAAGATGCAAGTACTTCCAATGCCAAGAAATTTATTCTAAAATAATTTCAGAGTGAAATAAAATTAAAATTTAATAAGTAAGAAATAATTGTGAAGAACTGAACCCTGATCAAGGAGTTTCGTTTTTTTTTGCTTCAAAATGATTCGATTCACTTTAAATTTTGAAAAAAAAATGGTCTTTTATCTGCCGCTCTCTGTAAATCGGTCACGTCATTGCTCGCAATAGAAAATGCTTAAGATGACTACACAGTAATTGGTTGCTTGATTTTTCAATGACATTACAGCTTTGCTGTGCCACCCTCTAGCCTTAGCAACCTGCTACATTTCAAAGCACATTGGGAATTAGAGTTCATCTCCATAACATCCAAATCAGCGCTGGAGCAGCGCTGTGAAGGACTTTGTCACTCTCCAGGGGCTTCTGCGTTGTTGCTTCTGCTGTTTGCATTGTGAAGGGTGGGATGCGCTCGCTGCTGTTCCCTTCCACCTCAGTCAGTGACTGGGAAATGCTGGAGGGAGACTACAAATCCCAGGCTCCAGAGGCACATGCGCCGTGCTGCCCTGTGCAGGTCGGAGCGGAGCGACAGTAGCGGTGGAGAGAATTCTGTATGGGGGAAGAGTTCCTCAGCTCAGGACATGACTGGAGGCACACTAAATGGATACTGTTGGGATTAAATAGCCGCTGATATAATGGCAGTGGAAGGTGAGGTTGTTCGGTTATTTTGTTTTATTGAAAAGCAGGATTAATTGACTTCCTTTTAGCTAAAGCAGGGAAAGACAACTCCAGCTGATGAACCCGCTGACTGGAGCTAGCTTTCTGTGTGTCTCTGCTCGCCTCTCATTCAGATTTAATGGCACGTTTGCTGCATGCTCCAGGAGAGATGTCAGCGTGAGCTTTAATGTTGCTCTGTGTTTGGAGCACCAGCAAGCTAAAGATGGAATTATTTTCCTTCAAAGAGCAAAGTCAGCTATTCGAAAATTTATGGCAGTGTTGTTAAACTCTGGGTTGTAAACGTGTTCGTCCAGTCCAGGTAGTTAGCATAGGGCAGAATTGTATCTTTGGCGCTGCGATGTTTCTTCAACCTTCATTGACAATGCTTGGCAAATCTTTTATGGTGGGGATTGTCGATGTTGTACATTATTTACGTGCTTTGTGAAATGACCTTGCTGCCAGTGTTTGTTTATAAATAAAACCAGGTTTGCTAAATATTTTAAAGGGGATAGCGACCCTTTTAATGCAGTGGAAAGTCATTGAAAGACCAAAAGGGATGTGTTAGCTACCTATTTATTTCAGTTCATTACCACTTTTGAATCCCCTCTTTTTAACTGTTAAAATTGTGAGGATCTTCTGTTTGAACATAAGTGGTATACCTAGAAGACCTTAACCTGTTTATGTGCAGCAATTTGCTGCAACCTGTTATGTCTTTTAAAGTTTAAAAAAAGGTTAAATTATCGACTTTTTTTTTGTAATGTCTTTTATCAGTCTACTGAATCAAGTATATCTTCTCCCCATTCTAACATTGCACCTCCTGTGAGGTGGGCTCAGTCTGTGCCCTGACACGGCTCTGTTCTTTTAGGGGAACAGAACTCAAAAGCTGAGAAAATTGTATAGATTCTTGATTAGACCAAAAATCATTGAGGACTGTGCAGATGAGGCAATCTGCAGTTTGTGGGGTAGGGGGAAAGCAAATATCTACTAGCTGGGCACTGATCCTGTTAAAACTGGTAGTGCTTATTTCCTGAATTGGGTGACCCTGGATTGGCATTCTGCTGCCCTCTACTCTAAACAATATAATCAAAAATCTGTGGACTTAAGTGTTCTAGCTAGCACTGCCACCAACACACACACATCACTTAACACTAATGTCTTTGAGTTGGAAATATGTGGATCCCAGATTGTAGCCTAAATCTAAGATATACTCTTATGTAATACTTGGGAAACACTATTTTATACGTGCCATCTGTTGTTTAAGTTTTTAAATTGTTTCTCTAATGGATGATAAAGATTCCACGTCACTGTTTAAGGAATAGAAAGTTTTGTGTTCTGCACCACATTCCTTCTCTTTGTTTATCTAAGGCAGATAGGCCATTCATCTTGCTTTTATGATATCTAAATCATGATTAGATTTTCTATGTAAGCCATTCCATTTTCACTTTTTAAAAATTTATTCTTGGCATGTTGGTGATGTGACAAAGCAACATCTAAAGTAAGATAGGAATAGAAGGTGGATGTGATCCATTTCATTAAACCACTGAAGTCTCTGATGCTCCCATAATAGTTTTACATACAGAATTGAGGAAATGAGCAATATTGACATCTGGAAAGTGTCTCTTATGGGGACACTATCACCTCCAGCTTTCCTGCTGCTGTTCCTGGTGATAAGTAGTCACAGTGGAGGGCACAGCTGGAATAACCTTGTTGAGTCACTGCTTTGCATTCTGTGACAATTATAGTGTAGGGGTGGTGTAGGGGTGAGTATTGGATTCAATAGTCATTGGTAGTTCAAGTGAGTAGCTCTCTTTTGGGTGGTATTTAGTTTCATGATGTTGCCGCAGGATGTAAATATTCAGTCACGTGCTTGACTTAATCCTTATAGATGCAGGAATGTTTGAAGCAATAACGCCCTAAAGCCAACTATTGAATTTCACGTGCAATTATATTTTAAATTAAACCTTATTCTGAAAATGTAAAGCTGATATGTACATGTAATGCTATTTTGACCAAACTCTTTTTTTCCCCTTTCTTTCTCTGCATTTTCTCCCTGTTATGTGGGGTCACCTTCATACGATCATCTTCATATCAACAATCATTCTTTTGGATTTTACTGGGTGGCTTTCCAGCTAGCTGTCCTCCTGCCTCAAAATCTCCCATTTATCTAGCTAAGGACTGGAACCAATGCACACAGACTTGCCCTCACTAAAGACAAGGTCTTTTGTAGCCTCTTTCTGAAGTTGGATTTGAACCTCTGGCCACTCTGGCACCCTGTTTAGGAAGTAAAGTCACTAAAACCAGACATGGTAATCTTGCTATTATGTGCAAAATAGTAAACTAATTTATGAGTAAGTTTTAAAGATTGATCTGTCTGATTTTATTGAATGTGTTAGATATTAAAAGTCTTTAGATACTTTCTGGTTGTAGGTCGGGTACTAGGAGAAAATAAGTGAAGAAGGAACTTTCTAGACTGAGTCTCATATACATTTAATTTTTTGACACTTTTTTTTCCATCGAGATCATTTTTGCACTTAGTGCCATTTTGCACTTGGAGACTGTAGAACTGCTGGTAGGGGTTTTTCGTGTTTTTTTTTTCAAAATTCTTGTACATTGTTTCTGGTTCTGCTTTTTTTTAAACAGTAAGAAACTAGCTGAAATTTATGATGAGCAATTCTACTGGACTGACCTTTACAAAGTGTATCAACTGACCTGCCATTTTAAGTCTATAACATTGAACCAGTATGCTGTGAAAATTGTATTTTTGATGCTCAAAATATTGATTGGGAAAGCTTTCCAGTATTTAAACTAGTGCTTTACAAACGTTTTCTCATTGTGACTGTGTGGTGAGGCTTAAAAATTGTTCCAACCTCTCCAGTGAGACTCGAGAGAGCTGGGGTAGATAGAGAGGGAAGTTAAATGCAGAGCGGTAGGGTGGAAGGCGGGGATGTGGTAAGGGATAGATATCAAGAGTGGAAATGGGATGGGGCGGAGACTAGAGAGTTGGTGTGGCACAGAGAGTGGAGGGAAGCTAGGCAGAGTAGCAAATGAGGAGGGGACAGCGTCAGTGAGGGGACAGTAGGGAACTCCAAAAACTGGTACCTATTACAGTAGAAGAGCAGCTGTTGAAACTTGGTCAAAATTCCAAGGGAGCCATTGCTGAATCTAAGCTCCTGATCCCAAAATTTCAGTTCATAGCTGGAGTCCTGATACCCAATTTTGGAAGCCCTAATTAAAACAGACCCACTAAGCCTACAAGGCGCAAAAATATGTCTGAAAATTGTTTGCGTTTTTAACAAGTATCTTGCCTCCATAACTTTATACTTTCTATTCTATCAATTCGCTCTGAAGTAAAGTGGGATTATGTGCTGAGGGGATGTAAAGTCTTTTAATCTTGTACACACATCAGGATACATTCTTAAATTACTGCCATTCTACTCAGAATGAGAGAATTGTTCTGATCCCAGCTGATGGTAATACTGGACTAGTCAGGTTCCGAAGTGAAATCTGGCTTGATAGCCCGTAAGTTTTATTTTTGCAGTTTGGTCACTCTGGCAGTCAGGCACTGAATACAGGATTACAAGATACAGGAGCAGAATTAGGCCACTCAGCCCATTGAGTCTGCTCTGCCATTCAGTCATGGCTGACATGTTTCTCAAGCTCTAATCTCCTGCCTTCTCACCATAACCTTTTGATCCACTTACCAAGCAAAAACCTATATGGCTCTGTCTTAAATACACTTAGTGACTTGGCCTTCACAGCCCTCTGTGAGTTCCATAGATTAACCACCCTCTGGCTGATGAAATTTCTCCTCATCTCAGTTTGAAAGGGCCGTCTCTTCACTCTGAGGCTGTGCCTTCAGGTCCTGGTCTCTCTTACTAATGGAAACATCTTCTCCACATCCACTTTATCCAGGTCTTTCAGTATTCTGTAAGTTTCCATCAGATACCCCCTTCGCCCTTCTAAAGAAGCTGCAATCTACTTTTACAAAAGAGTATCAAAGTTTATTCCATATGTGTGAAAAGTCACATACTATTATGCACTATTAAAAAAACTATGTGAAACTGCCTTATTACAAATATCAGAAATAAAGATTTGCCCTACTTGCCTTCAACAACAACCTTAAGGTACTCAAACCTCAGTGAAGGGTCATCTTAGTTTTACTTTCAAGTTTCTCGTCCTGTAGCATGGCTGTACTTGGATTCCTTCTGGATAATGTCTGCATTCACTTGATGCTCTCTTCTTTAATTAGTATCTATTCACAAGATCCTTAAACTGACAACACAGCTCACTTACTTTTTAACATGCATCCTTAAATGTCTCTTCAGCCTTTGTTGCTGGAGCTTTCTCTTACTGATATTATAAACGTCTAGGCCTGCATTTCTCCTGCTACCCTTACAGGCCATTTCTCCATGAATGACTTGCTTCTATATGAAATAAACCAGCATACTTATTGCCCTTCTGGATGGTTCTGTCTTTCAAACCAAACTGGTTTCTGATTCCATCTCCCTCTGCCATAGGATACCTTATTGCTAGGAAATAGCCTCAATTTCTTTTCTCCTAATCTTTCTTTATCTAAAGCACTGAACTGTTCAACTTGAGGGTTTTTTTTAAAGCATGACTTTAAATGAATTTAAACAAATTTCCAGGCAATCCCTGCTCATGCATTCACTGAGTGTGTCTTCTTTAACGTACATAATACAGAAATACAAATCAAACCTAAGGATAATAATGGTTCTTTTCATTTTAGATCCCAAGTTTCCAAGTAATAAGAACATATCTTGAATTTTTATCATAGACCTATCCTAGCTAGGTTTGTAACTGCTTTCTTGCTTTGAAAACCATCTCCTGTAGAGTGGAATTGCCTTTTTTGTACAAAATATTTTTGAAATTATGCTGGTATGATTACAGGTCAAGTTTCTGCTAAGAGTACTTTTTATGATCACAAATGTAAAATCCTGAACCTGCAGAATAGAAATTGTAACAAAAACAGAAATTGCTGGTGAAACTCAGCATGTTCTGAGGAAGCGCCACTGGACTCAGTATTAACTCTGGTTTCTTCCCACAGATGCTGCTAGACCTGCTAACTTTCACTAGCAATTCCTGTTTTGTTTCAGACCTTCAGCCTTGGTAGTTCTTTGTTTTATAGAAACTGTTACTTTGTCTACTTTACAAAGTATCCCTTGACGTAATGAAAGGTGGTATAGTTCTATAAATATAGCTGAAAATTGGTTTATCACAATATATTTTTAATGTGTTCTGTCCACTGCTTGTAACTTGATTTACAACTTCTGACAATGACTTTAAGAAACTGTCTTGAACAGTTTAAAAGCATTAACCAGTTTTTTTTAAAAATAAGGTACGTTTTATGAAAGGACACTTTAAGTGGGCCTACTAGCATTAAATTTCACAATTTCAGCCTGGAATTGTGGGCAAGGCTGATCTGAATCTTAAAGATGCATAAAAAAAAGTCACAAAAAACACAGCGTAACTCTAGTTGCATTCAAAACTTGCTGATCTTTTGCACTGATTTTCCATAAATTATTAGTGTAAACAAGTATCAATGCTTCTGTTTAATATCAGCTTAACATTCTTTTCCATCTTTGTCTTCCTCCTTCCCACACCCTCTAATCCACTTGCCTAACACCTGAGGTAAATTGATCATCTTTGTATGCCTGCAGGTGATCTGAGTGTTATGACACAACTGATTTATGTTCATTCCCAAATAATAGGGTTCAGAAAAGCTTTACAAGGATGTTGGCAAGTTTGGAGGGTTTTAGCTACAGGGAGAGGCTGAATAGGCTGGGGCTTTTTTCCCTGGAGCATCAGAGGCTGAGGGGTGACCTTTAAAGAAGTTTGTAAAATCATGAGGGGCATCAATAGGGTGAATAGTCGAAGGTTTTTCTTTCCCACGGTAGGGGAGTTTAAAACTGGACAGCATAGGTTTAAGGTGAGCTGGGAAAGATTTAAAAGAGACCTGAGAGGCAACTTTTTCACGCAGAGGGTGCTGTGTATATGAAGTGAGCTGCCAGCGAAAGTAGTGAAGACTGGTACAATTACAACATCTAAAAGGCATCTGGATGGTTATATGAATAGGAAGGGTATCGAGCGATGTGGGCCAAATGATGGTGAATGGGACTTGATTAATTTAGGATATCTGGTTGGCATGGACAAGTTGACTGAAGTGTTTCCATGCTGTAGATTTATATGACTCACCCCCAGGGTTCTTATAGTGTAATGGTAGTGTCACTGCCTGTGAGCCAGGTGGCCAGAGTTCAAATCCCACATTCCAAGGTGTGTAATAATGTCTTTGAACAGATTAATTAGAAAATATTTATCCCTCTCCAACCAGACTTAAAGGAAATAGTCTAGGAATGTCATTGAATGTCACCTTTGCCCCCACATGCCCACTAAAACAGAATTTAAAAATCCTGCTACCTTGGATGAGCCAGCATTGTCCTTTGTAAGAAATTGAACTCCTTTGCAGCTAATTATATGGCACTTTGTCGAAGGGTCATACATAATTAATTACAGTGCGATCAAGCATTTGACAAAGTTTCTTCAAAGTTAAAAGTCAATTTCTTGAAGTTGTCTAATGTGATTTAAATTCCTTCTTCAAAAACTTGTGGCTTGGAACCTCTGTTGCAAAACCATTCTTGCTTTTCAAGTTAAGGAAACAATTTATCGAGGAGGTTCGGAAAGCTAAGTAGATAGGAATGAGGAAGGCTGTTCTACTTGTCTTGCTACAAATTTTTTTTTAGAAAGAAGCTACATATCTCAATCTTATCATCTGGCTTTGTATTTTTTTAGCCTTCATGACAGACTCATAGATCTGTTTTCAAGTATTAATCATGTTCTGTAAAGTCCTTTCACATCGCTGCTGTATTTAATCTGGTTTCAACTTATGCTGCTTATTCTATTGTACTTTAACTTAAGATACTGTTCAAGAGTTGCCTTTTTCTACATGATCTTAAGGTTTGATTTGATTTATTTTAGTCACATGTACCTAAGTACAGTGAAAAACTTTGTTTTGCATAGCAAACAAGGACGTACAGAGCTAGACATACAAGGTTACAGCTGCACAGGAGGTGTGCAAAGATAGATCAACATTAGTAGTCTGCTGTCATATTTGTCCTGCCTTGATTGCCTGTCCTTTCTCTATGGTTTAGCTGAAAAATGCAAGTTTCCCCAATGTTTCCGAATGATTCAGTTCGAAACTAGGAATTTTATTGTTCCTTTCTGCAATATCATTAGGCCTTCCTTAATAAACTCTTTTTGTCGAAAGCTAAATGCATAAAACCGTATGGTTTAATGAGAGCGTTGTATAGTTTAATAATGATTTGTCCTGTTTTTCCAACATTTCTATTTGCTTTGCTGTTTGCAGCTACATAATAATTGGACGAGCTGAGTACCATTTATTTACCTGCTTCAAAGCTAGCAGCTAGTGTTTTAGGTTGGAATTATGTGTCTTAAAATGGATTCTGGATTTTTTTTATTGGAGGTATATAGGCTTCAATGGCTGGGTCAGGATTTTTGCCTATACCTGTTTGCTCCAGAGAAAGTGGTGGTGAGCTACCTATTTTAACCTTTGCAATCCACATGCTGTGGGTAGACCCCACAATGGTGTTAGTGAGGGAGTTGCATGATTTTGACCAGTGACGTGGATGGAATGGTAACGTATTTCCAAGTTAGGAAGGTGGATAACTTGCAGGTGGTGGAGTTCGCATTTATCTCCTCCTCTAGATGGAAGTGATCGTGGGTCTGGATGGTACTGTCTAAGGAGTTTTGATAAATTTCTGCAGTGCATTTTGTAGATGGTACACGCTGCTGATATTGTGCATTAGTGGTGGAAGGATTGAATCTTTGTGAATGGGGTGCTGAATATTTTTGAGACAGTGGTAGATTATTGTTACTTTAGTCAACCTGTTCAGACATGTTACCTCCAGGCTAGGTGGGACTTGAACCCAGACCTTCTCACCCAAGATAGGGACGCTACCATTGTACCACAAAACTCTGGGTAGATATATTCTTGATAAACAATGGGGTAGAAAGTTATTCAGAAGTAGAACTATGAGCAGTAATCAAATCAGCCATGAACCTACTGAATGACAGAACAGGCTAGACTGGTTGAGTGGCCTACTTTTTCTCCTAGTTCAGATGTTGAAACTCACTTTACAAGTTGGAATTTATGGTGTGCTGTATAAAATGCCATTAGTGAGTATCACAGTGGAGTGAGATGATGAGAGGGGTGTATGGTCTTCATCTTTATTTCCTATATGTTTCTCTTTCTTTTCTCTCTCTCTTCCAATGTTGTTCACTCCCTTCCTTCTCAGACAATGGACCTGTGCAGATAGAGGGTGTGTTTTAGTTGAGTAATTCAGGAACTTCTATCCATCTGTTCTAAACCTCCGTGTGGAAACTGGAAACCAAACAACATTGGATTGCAAACTTAATTTCACAAAAACATAAAGAATCTGAGTGTATTATTGTTGTACCGTAGTGAGAGCAAGGTGGGATACAACCTTCAATTCATTTGAAACGCACACTAATTGAAATTGCCTTGGGTTTGTGGAGACTTTTAAGTGTTGTGTATCTGCATTTACCCAGTTGTAATTGTAAAGAAGTTAAGTATTCCCATAAAATCCTGTTTTTAGTTTCACAGAAATTTTTTTGTAATTGGTAATCCACATTTTGAAGAGAAAGAGCTGTGGGATATTGTCAAGACAGTGGGGCAAATTCTCTCTTCTCAAAATTCTTATGAGGGTAGATCTTTCTAATGTGGCACCGAAAATGATTTACAGCCCGAACAAGTAATGTCACTTTTTGGGATTTTCAACGCTGCTCAGTTTAGGATAGCTTAACTTTTGTAACCATTAATAAAATCAATTATATTGTAAGAAAGCTATTTTCAGGGTGATGAAAGCAACAAATTCTGAAGATCACAGTGAGCCAGGCAGCATCCGTAGAGAGAGAGCAAGTTAATGTTTTGAGTCTAGATGACTCTTCATCAGAGCTGATATGGTGTGGAGGGATTAATATGAAAATGTAATTTGATGACTCGTACATTATAAATGTAATTTTAGTTTTGGGATCAATATTTTTCAATCAGGTAACTGAACCTATGAAGTTCAAAAGTTGCTGGACTGAACAGGGTATATATATAATAATGTCCTTCCAAATGTACTTTGAAGGTCAGAGTTAGAAGCATGAAAGTCATCCAATTGCAGGTGGACCCAACTGCAGCTGGGAGCCAAAGACCAGCAAGCTTGAGAAGGATTTCCCTATCATGTGAAATTTAAATTATTCATGTCGGTTCCAGATTAAAGAGGGGTTCAAAAACCAGGGTTAAACAAGTGACTGTGTATTTTACAAGTCAGTTTTTGTTTTGCAACTACAAGTTAATTAGTTTAAATATTCCAGATACTTTGTTACCATGCAGGTAAGTGGAATACAAGTTGGATTTTCTGAAAAAAATTTTGTGATTCTGGACTGCACCATTTTTTTTAGAAGGCGTTGAAATAGGTGTTTCTAGGCCTAGAAGCAGCATTGAGAATCTATAAAGCAGTTGCAGAACAGAAGCAAAGGGCTATCAGAAATCAATGCTATTTGAGGGGACATAGATATGGGGTACTTGGGTAGAAACCTACAGATGGAGTACAATATGGCAATATTCATTTTGAGCAGAAGAAAAAGAGCAGAATATTTTTTTAATGGGAGTCACTAGGAAATGCTGAGCCAGAGACACCCGGATTTCTTTACACATCTCCACCTCCTCCAGAGGTCCCCAGTGTCACAGATGCCGGTCTTCAGCCAGTTTGATTCATTCCACATGATACCAAGAAATGATTGGAGACACTGGATATAGCAAAGGCTGTGGACCCTGTCAACATTACAGCAATAGTACCGAAGACATGTGCTCCAGGACTTGCTACACGCATAGCCAAACTGTTCCAGCACAGCCACGATACTGACATCTATATGACAATGTTTCCCAGGTATGTCCTATACAAAAAGAGCAGGACATAGCCAACCCTGCCAATTACCGCCCCATCAGTCTAGTCAATCATCAGTAAAGTGATGGAAGGTGTCATCAACAGTGCTTTCAAGCAGCACCTACTCAGCAATAACCTCCTCAGTGACGCCCAGTTTGGGTTCCGTCAGGGCCACTCAGCTCCTAACCTCATTACAGCCTTGGTTCAAACATGGACAAAAGAGCTGAATTCCAGAGGTGAGGGGAGAGTAACAGCCCTTGACATCAAGGCAGCATTTGACCGAGTGTGGCATCAAAGATCCCTACCAAAGCAGGAGTCATTGGGAATTGGGGCAAACTCTCTGCTAAATAAAAACCAAAAGAACCGCAGATGCTGTAAATCAGAAACAAAAACAGAAATTGCTGGAAAAGCTCAGCAGGTCTAGCAGTATCTGTGGAGAGAAATCAGAGTTAATGGAACAGTTCTGAGGAAGTGTCACTCAACCCGAAACATTAACTCTGATTTCTCTCCACAGATGCTGCCAGACCTGCTGAGCTTTTCCAGCAAACGCTTTGCTGGTTGAAATCATACCTGGCACATAGAAAGATGGGTTTAGTTGTTTTGATGTCAGTCCTGTCTGCTCCAGAACGTCTCTGCAGGAGTTCCTCAGGATGGAGTCTGAGGCCCAACCATCTTCAGCTACTTCGTCAATGACCTTCACTTCATAAGGTCAGAAGTGGGAATGTTTGCTGATTGCACAATGTTCCGCACCATTTATGTCTCCTCAGGAACTGAAGCAGACCATGTCCAAATGCAGCAAGACCTGAACAATATCTAGGCCAAGTAAGACTTGTGCCACACAAATGTCGGGTAATGGCCATCTCCAACAAGAGACAATCTAATCATTGCCCTTCACATTCAATGGTATCACCATCAGTGAACACACCCCTCCTCCCAACTGTTAACATCCTGGGGATTATTGTTGACCAAAACTCAACCTGAGTCGGCATTTAAAAATGTAGTGACTATAAGAGCAGGTCAGAGATTAAGAATACTGCATGATGTGGAGGTGCCGGTGTTGGACTATAGTGGACAAAGTCAGAAGTCACACGGCACCATTTTATAATCCAACAGGTTTATTTAAAATAACAGGTGAAGTGCTGCAACCTTGAAACTAGGATACACTTCAAAAGATATACAACACCAACACACCTGGATGTCCCTTCGTATCAGGCAGCATTAGCCTGTGTGAGAACCTCTATTGTTATGTCGAGGGCATCTTGAAACCCATCGTACAAGGAACGCTTAGCTTCTGTTGTGATACTATGGACTTCTTACATAAACTCAGCACCCAAGGATCAGTTGAACCAGGAAGATTCCTTGTCACAATGGATGTTTCGACAGTCTATACCAGCATCCCCCACGATGAAGGCATCACTGCAACAGCCTCAGTACTCAACAACAATTGCTAATTTCCAGATGCCATCCGACAACTCATCCGCTTCATCCTTGAGTACGTCTTCACTTTCCACAACCAGCTCTTCATCCAGACACCCAGAAACTCCATGAGGACCAACGTTGCACCCCAACACACCAGCATTTTCATGCACAAGTTCAAACAAGACTTCTTCGCCCCACAGGACCTCCAACCAATGCTACACACCAGATATATCAACATCTTCTTCCTTTTGGGCTCACTGCGAAGAATCACTGAAACGACTAATTGATAATATCAACAAGTTTCATCCAACCATGGACTACTCTTCAGAATCAGTGTCATCCTTGGACACACGCATCTCCATCAAGGACGGACACTTCAGTAAATCACTCGACCGCAAGCCCGTGGATAACCTCACGATACTACATTTCTCCAGCTTCCATCCTAAACACATTTAAAGAAACCATCTCCTACGGACAAGCCCTGCATATACACAGGATCTGATCAGATGAGGAGGAACATGATGGACACCTACAGACGCTGAAAGACACCCCCATAAGAATGGGACGTGATGCTCAACTCATCAATCGCCAGTTTTGATGTGCCAGAGCGAAAAACTGCAATGACCTTCTCAGAAGACAGACGCGGGACACGACCAACAGAGTACCCTTCGTTGTCCAGTACTTCCCTGGAGCAGAGAAACCATACCGTGTCCTTCACACTTCACCTGATGCAGCAGCAGTGCTCCAAAAGCTTGTGATTTTAAATAAACCTATTGGACTGTAACCTGGTATTGTGAGACTTCTGACTAGGAATATTGCAGCAAGTAACTTGCCTGTCTCCCCCAAAGCCTGTCTGCCATCTTCAAGGCACAAGTCAGGAGTGTGATAGTATACTCCCCTACTTGCATGGATGAGTGCAGCTCCAACAACGCTCAAGCAGTTTCATAACATTCAGGACAAAGCTGCCTGCTCGATTGGCACCACATCCACAAACATTTACAACATTAACTTCATCAATTTCGCCTCCAATTTCCACCCTGCCCTCACCTTCACCTGGTCTATCTCTGACTCCTTCCTTCCCTTCCTCGACGTTTCTGTTTCCATTTCTGGGGATAGACTGGCCACTAATATCCATTACAAACCCACCAACTCCCACAGCTGCCTGGACTAGACATCCTCACACCCCACTTCCTGTAAAGACTCCATCCCATTCTCTCAGTTCCTCTGTCTCCGTCGCATATGTTCAGATGAGGCCAACTTCGACAAGGGAGCCTCCGAAATGTCCACATTCTTCCTCAACCGAGGATTCCCCAGCTCCGTTGTTGACAGGGCCCTCATTCGGGTCCGACCCATCTCCCGCACTTCTGCCCTCACCCCTTCTCTTCCCTCCCGCAATAGCGATAGGGTTCCCTTTATCCTCACCTACCATCCCTCCAGCATCCACATCCAGAAGATCATCAGACGCCATTTCCGCCACCTCCAGCAAGATGCCACCACCAGACACATATTCCCCTCCCCTCCCTTGTCCGCCTTCTGCAGGTCCCGTTCCCTCCGGGACACCCTGGTCCACACATCCTTCACCCACAACACCTCCCCACGGCCCTACGGCACCTTCCCCTGTAACCGGCGAAGGTGCAACACCTGCCCATTTACCTCCTCCCTCCCCACTATCCAAGGGCCCAAACATACCTTCCAGGTGAAGCAACACTTCACCTGCACTTCCAAGAATCTAGTCTACTGCATTTGCTGCTCACAATGTGGTCTCCTCTACATTGGGGAAACGAAGTGTAGACTTGGCGACCGCTTCGCAGAACATCTACGTCCTGCTCGCAGAAAAGACCCTGAACTACCTGTTGCCTGCCACTTTAACGCACCACCCTGCTCCCTGGCCAACGTCTCTGTCTACGGCTTGCTGCAGTGTTCCAGTGAAGCCCAACGCAAGCTGGAGGAACAACACCTCATTTTCCGCTTGGGGACCCTACAGCCCTCCAGACTCAATATTGAGTTCAATAATTTTAGGGCATAAACTCTCCCATGTCCCAGCCCCCCACCCCACACACCAGGCCTTGTTACCACATAGCCTGCCATTACACACCCTCTGTTGTTAGTCACTAACAGTCCCCATTAACAACTATTCACCCTCCCAGCCTGAACGTTAGCAACTCCTTTGTCTGTCTAGCTGTCTTTCTCTCTCTTTGGGCTCTATCCTATCGTTTACTCCCTACCCCACCTACCTCCCTATTTTCTGCATATAAACTGACTCAGAGAGTAGTAAGGGCGTGGGATGCCCTGCCTGCAAAAATAGTAGACTCGCCCACTTTAAGGGCAGTTAAGTGGTCATTGGATAAACATATGGATGATAATGGAATAGTTTAGGTTAGATGGACTTCAGATTGGTTTTCACAGGTCGGCGCAACATCGAGGGCCGAAGGGCCTGTACTGCGCTGTAATGTTCTATGTTCTATGTTTTCCCAGCCACCATCAGTTCTGAGGAAGGGTCACCGGACCCGAAACGTTAACTCTGTTTTCTCCTCCACAGATGCTGCCAGACCTGCTGAGCTTTTCCAGCAACTTTGTTTTTGCACAAACATTTACTCCCTCCACCACCAATGCTCAGTAGCAGGAGAGTGTGCCGCTTACAAGGTGCATTTCAAGAATTTACCAAAGATCCTTGGATAGTACCTTCCAAACCCACAACCACTTCCATCTAGAAGCACGTGGATAGAAGATACATAGGAACACTACCTCCAGTACGGTGCACCACTGTGCCACTCCTCATCCTGACTTGGGAAAATTATCACCACTCCTTCAGTGTTGGATCAAAATGTTAGGATTACCTCCTGACAGCATTGTGGGTCTGCCTACAGCACATGGACTGCAGTGGTTCAAGACGACAGCTCTTCACCACCTTCTCAAGGGCAACTAGTGACTGGTCATCAATGCTGGCTAGCAAGTGATAGCCATATCCCATAAATGAATAAAAGCATAAGTGATAAAGTTAGTGTATAGCTACCATAAGTCAGAAAGCAAATAGTATTGTTATAATCCCAGATGATGTAAGCTCTGGACAAGACTAAATCTGGAGTACTATTTGCGGTTCTTCCCTTGCTATAGGGAAGGACATAACTGAATTTTGAGGAAATACAATAAAAATTCCTTAGGCTAGTTCTTGAGATTTGTTCTGTGATAAGATATTGAGTTAACTAAGCCTATATTCTTAGAAATTGAGGAGAATGAAATGTGATTATATTGAGACATGGAATTCTTAAGAGGTTGATCGTGATTGGGTAGAGGTTGAGGAATCCAGAACATGGAGGGCGCAATCTCAGAATAAGGGGTCTGTGATTTATGACTGAGATGAGTTCTTTCTTCACTCGAGTATTGTAAATCTTTGGGATTCTCTATTCCCGAGTGCTGTGGATGCTGTATTCATATTCGGCCATAGAACCCGTGAAATGCAGAAAAAGGACATTCAGCCCATCCCGACCTTTGAAAGAGCATCCAACTCAGACCCAGTCCCCTCCCATATCCCCTAACCCCACATTTCCCATGGCTAATCCAAATAGACCACACAGTCATAAACACTACGGACAATTTTAGTACAGTGAATTTACCTAACCTGCACACCTTTGAACTGTGGGAGGAAACCCACACAGACACAGGGAGAACTTGCAAACTCCACACGTCCCATGGTGGAATCAATCCAGGATCCCTGGTGCTGTGAGTCAACCACTTGACCCACTGTGCTGCTCTTGTCAAGAAAGAGATCACTTAATTGTTTTAGTATTTAAGTGTATGCATCTGAAGGGGTAGGTGAAGTCGAGGCAGTATATTACTGTGATCTTGATGGGCCACTAAAGGTTAAGTTATCCTTGGTACTTTTGTCTTTATGCAGTGGTTTGGAGACAGCCACTAATCCTGGGCTTCCCAAACTGTGGGTTTTAAGGCAAGATTTTGGGCTTATGATCTCCAAAGCAGCAAGGGCTGATGTGAAGGTCAGCTGTGTGGCCCCTTCAAAATGTTTCCATGTTTTCTACACTCAGGCATTGCTTGATCAACCGCTCGTTGAGGCACACTTCTTTGCTGCGTGAGAGTCTTTGCGATAATGTCTTTGTGAAAATCCATTCTGCACACTTTTACAATTGTCACAGGAGATGGGAGGAGGCTGAGGGAGATGGGGGACATGTTCATCTCCTTTCACTCCTTTGCTGCTGTACCTGAAGTCCCCCATCCATCCCTTCAATAACTGAAGCCCCACCCCCAACCCTCCCACTCAACAACTTTTGGACTGCTGCAAATTTTCACTCGGCAGCACACTAAATTTGAGATGTGAAAGTGGGGTCACACAAGAAAAAGGTTTGAGATGCATTGCAGTAAGCTGATAACAATATCCACTGGGTGTGGGGTATCTTTTCACTTTGAATCATAGTTCTATGGTCCAAACTTCAGTATTGACTCCCTCACATTGCCCCCAGTGAAGTAGACTCGTCCGCTCCAACCTCTTTTTTTTTACCTTTTTCTTCTTTCTTCTTTTCTGGCCGTTTTTTCCTCTTTCTTTTTAGTTTGTTAGTTTTCTTTGTTTCTTTCTCTAAGTTTTGGAGGGAGCATGGTTGTGGTGATGTGCTCGGGTGGGACTCTGGTGTTTGGCGGCATCACGGCTTCATCGATGTCCGGGGCAGTACCAGAGAGGGACTCTGCAGCGACCCGGCTAACGTGGCAACAGCTGGGGCCCGGCACCAGTCCAGATGGTGACAGAAGCTATCAGGGGCTGAAGCCTCGAGCGCCAGAGAAGCCTGGCGTGCCTGACAGAAGGTGGCAAAGGCAACTGGCAGCCACAGGCAGGTCTTAGCCCAGCCCGGGCGACAGCATGCCCAGCTCAGGGGAGAGCGAGCCCTCTTAGGGAAAGCCCAGCTTGGAGCATCTGCAGGCCCATGGCTCAAGAAAGGACTGACTTTTTAACTTTGTTTTTCTACTTCTGTAACTGAGAATTTGCACCTAGGCGCATGGTACCTAAGAAGGCGCTGTGTGTGGTGACATTATACACTTTTTTTTTCCCCACTGTACTCTTGTACTCCGTACTTGAGTACATGTGACAATAAAACTTAAATCTAAATCTACAGCAGTCATTCTTAGGGCTTGCCATTTACCAGGCATTAGAGTCACTGAAGAAGCAGCCTTTTATCTGTAGAAATTTGACTTGTACGTCACCCTAGAAAATAAAAGCTGAAACATCTGATGTACTTTGCTTTTCTTCAATAATGCCAACAGCAGAGGGTCTCCATTGCATCCAGACCAGAATTCTTGTCATGTTCTAAATGGAAAATTCACTCAATCCTAATTTTCATGGTTTAACTAATTTTTTTTTATTATTTAAAGTGTCCCTGAATCTTTTTTTTTTAGTTGGGATGAGGGCATCTCCAGCCAGGCGAGCATTTTTTTGCCCATCCCTTTGCTGTGGGTTTGGAGTCACATGTAGGCTAGACCAGGTAAGGATGGCAGTTTGAGATAGTAGGAACTGCAGATGCTGGAGAATCCGAGACAACAAGGTGCAGGGCTGGATGAACACAGCAGGCCAAGCAGCATCATAGGAGCAGAGAGGCTGACGTTTCGGGCCTAGACCCTTCATCAGAAAAGGATGGCAGTTTTCTTTCTTTTAAGGGACGTCAGTAAATCAGATGGGTCTTTCCCACAATTGACAAAGGCCTCACTCTTAATATCAGTTTTTTTTAAAAATTGAATTCAAATTCCACCATTTGCCATGGTGAGATTCGAACCTAGGTCCCCAGAGACATTACCTGGCTCTCTGGGTTAACAGTCCAGCAATAATGCCACTAGGCCATTACTTCTCTGATTTTTTTTGGTCCATTGTAACTATTTCTGTGAGCTGCTGCTCTGATTCCTTCACTTCCCATCTGTAACACAAGTTACACAATAGTAAGTTGTTCATCTGATTCCTGAATTGTTGATCAGAGCACCTTTTTATAAATAGCAGTTTGTTGCTGCATTGTACTGCACTGTGGAATTTATTACTCAGGCAGCTGATAAGTGATGTGTTTAAAAACTTGGTATAATTGAAAACATAAATCAGCTATGTCACCGTGCATTGCTGAGCTGGGAGCTGTTGTAGAGGGAGTATAGAAGATTTGTAGACACCTTGAAATGGCATGTACACTGAGGGCTAGAATATTCTATGTCACTCAAGGCTGGGAAATGAATTTGTACAAGCTGTGGTTTGGCAATCCAAGAGCATGAAGAGGTGCCACATTTTTCAAAGTCTTGATTGATCTGGTACAATTGTGATTTGATCACTTTGAGAGCTTTGCTTGTTCCCACTAACGAACAGTGAAGGCATGGGATACTTCACTTCGTGATCATATTCAAATTAGACTCTTTTAATTTGATTTGATTTTTATTACTGTCACATACACAGAGGTAAGTGAAAGGTGTTGTCTCCAGGCAGATCATACTGTACAAGTGCACCAGGGCGACAGAACAGTGTGCAGGATATAACGTTATAGCTGCTGAGAAGGTGCAGAGAGAGTTCAACAGTAACATTTAAGAGCTCCATTCAAAAGTCTGATAACAAGGAAGAAGCTGTTCTTGAATCTGTTTGTATTCAAATTTTATATCTTCGACCCGATAGAAGAGGGTGGAATGAGAGTATAACTGGGGTGTGAGAGGGGTCTTTGATGATGTTGGTTGCTTTCCCGATGCAGCGGGAAGTAAAGATGAAGTCAGTGGACGGAGGCTGGTTTACCTGACGGACTGGGCTGCACCCATAACCCTCTGTAGTTTCTTGCAGTCTTGGCCTGGCAACTGCGCTCCCACACTGTGTGATGCATCCAGATAGGATGCTTTTTACGGTCCATCTATGAAAATTTGTAAGAGTCTTTATGGACAGGGTGGATTTTCTTAGCCTCTTGAGGAAATAGAGGCATTATTGTGCTTTCTTGACCGCAGTGTAAATGTGGGTGGACCAGGGCAGATTGTTGGTGATCATCACTCCCAGGATCTTGACGCTGTAAACCATCTCCACCTCAGCACTATTGATGCAGACAGGGGCGTGCCCTCCACTCTGCTCCCTGAAGTCAATGACCAGCTCCTTTGTTTTGTTGACGTTGATGGAGAGATTGTTGTTTTTACACCATGCCCCTAGGCATTCTATCTCCTTCCTGTACTCCGTCTCGTTGTTGTTTGAGATCCGACGTACAACGATGGTGTCGTCAGCAAACTTGTAAATGGAGTTGGTGTAGAATTTGGCCGAACAGTCGTGTGTTTCGGAGTGTAGTAGGGTGCTGAGTACGCAACCTTACAGAACACCAGTGTTGAGAATTATCATGGAGAATACTAGTCACCTATGCCAACTGATTGCGGTTTGTTGCATGTTGGGGACCTGATATAAATTTACCTTTTACCAACCTGCTCCACATTGAGTATTGTGTGCAGTTCTGGTTGCCGCACTATAGGAAGGATGTGGAGGCTTTGGTGAGGGTGCAGAAGAGGGTTATCAGGATGTTGCCTAGATTGGAGTGTACTATCTAATAAGGAAAGGTTGGAAAACCTTGGATTGTTTTCAACAGAGCCTCAGAGGCTGAGGGGCGACCTAATGGAAGTATATAAATTGAGAGGCATGGATAGGATGGATAGTTGAAGTCTTTTTCCTGGGGTGGAAATGTCAAATACTAGGGGGCCTAGGTTTAAAGTAGGAGGGGAAACGTTTAAAGGGGGTATGCAAGGAAAGGGTTTTTTTTTGTTTTCACAGAGGGTGCCTGGAATGCGCTGTCAGGGGAGGGGGTAGAAGCAGATACATTAGCAACATTTAAGAGACATTTAGACAGACACATGAACAGGTGGGGAATGGAGGGATAGGGACCATGTGCAGGCAGATGGGATTATTTTAGAATGGCCTCATGGTTGGCACAGGCATGCTGGGAAGAAGGGCCTGTTCCTGTGCTGTGCTGTACTGTACTGTACTGTTCTATCATCAACCTACTTTTCTCACTGCATTAAAGCTGAAAATTACCAGCTGCAAACAGCTTTTTATGTTGCTCCCTGTGGTTGATAGGATTGTTTAGCAAGTTATTGGCCATTGTTCTACATGTTGCAGCCGATCCTCATCTTTGTGATCTGAGGCCCTTTCACCAGACCTCCCCCACCCTCCTGGTGTTGTTGAGCTCTTTCATCCTTCTTGTTAGCCGGGTCCTCAGCTGTGGCCCTCTGTTAGGGATGTTTCCTGGTTGTCCAGCAGAAAACAGAAGGAAAATGTTAGAATGAGATCCTGACAAGGTTCTGTGTCCCAGTTACTCACCCACTCTGCCCCACCCACCTTCAATATTTCATTTCATCTACACATGGCTTCTTTCCAATTAATCCACATGGAATTAGCTTCAAGGCCCAGACATTTTATGAGGCCTATCTTTGGATCTAACTTATGGATTATAGACTTGTGTGGAGGACCTGTCAAAAGATCATAGAATCCCTACAATGCAAACAGAGGCCATTCCACCCATCAAGCCTGCACCAACCCTCAAAGAGCACCCTACCCAGACCCACCCCAAATTTAGCATGGCCAATCCACCTAACCTGCACATCTTTGGACTGTGGGAGGAAACTGGAGTATCTAGTAGAAACCCATGCAGACACAGGGAGAGTGCACAAACATCACACACAGTTGCCCAAGGCTGGAGTTGAACCCAGGTCCCTGGTATAATGAGGCAGCAGTGCTAACCACTGTGTCACTGTGTCATCCCCTAGGGTAATTGATAACTTGAGGCTCTGGCATCCTCTACCAGTTACCTGAAGCATAAAGACTTATACCTTAACAGATTAAATTCCATAGGTATTTTGAGACACCTGGGAGGTGACCGCATGAGGGAGTGATGATGCACACAAGATGCCAGAAGTTGCAGCAGTTATTTATTTACTTGATTCTTAAATTCTGAGGATAATTAACACAAACAGGCCCATCAACATTCCATGGGAATGACATCAAACCTCCACAAGCTATTTAAATGTGGCAACACCTTGAAATATAACTCATCATTTCTATTAGGATTTGTGTCCAGCTACTTAATTGGTCTTGGGAGCCTGAATTCTAGTCAGCACCAGCACTCTGCTAACATTTCAAGATTCAGTTTTATTTCATCCATCATAATGAACAACTTGGCATGATATGAAGATGGATGCCAAGTATTTACTTTAATACCTCCACATTATTTCAGAAACATGCCAGCACGTTTTATTTGTTCAAATTTCTTTGATTTTTCTCATTTTGGTTCTATGATGATCAGTTATGAAGGCAGTAAGGAAAGAAAAATAACAGGCAAAATATGAGCAAAGAGATCAAATGCCAACGGATAGATAGACTGAACTAAAAGAACACTGGAACTCCCTCTCCACGACATCTTTGTGACTATCTACTATCACCCACTCTGTTCAGTTGCTATGCTCCAATCTAAACCCAATTTAACCTCTGTGTGGTAATTTCAGGTTTAACCCTTCATTGGGCCTTTTTAAGATACTGGCTACTAAATATAACTTGGTCATCTTTATAATCTGCAATATTACAATACAGAATGTAATACATTGGGTTTATCCTTTGCTGTAGATGATTTGTTCTAAATTGCCCAAGCTTCTGTCTCAGAACTTTATATCCTGCAATCTACTACTTTTAACACATTTCTTTCCAGGTGTGCGTATGCGTGTGTGTCTGTGTGTGTGCGTGTGTGTCTGTGTGTGTGCGTGTGCGTGTGTGTCTGTGTGTGTGTGTTTGTTCTGTTCCGTATTTCTGTCCCGGTCCCCACCTCTTTGAATATCTTTTTAAGGCAAATTATTTAAAGAATTGGTAGACATCCAAGCTGCACACTTCACGCTACATCCCATGCAACAGGGCTCAGTAAAACACAATAGTCAGTTGGCACAGTATTATCTCAAAATTAGAATTAGCTTTATTGTCACATATACTCAAGAGTCTAGTCAAAAGTTTATAAGTCACCACTTGCGATGCCATCTTAGGTACAAAGGTACCTAGGTACAGTTTCTTAAATACAAATTCTAAGGGAAAGAAAAATTTAGAGAAATAAAGAAATAAAAAATTCAGAATAACAGTCCATTGAACCCAGTCCATACCATCACCTGCCGTCCAGTCCACCCTGGGCCTCGACTCCAGACCACTCTGCGCTTCATGTTGAGGCCGGGAGACTGCTCTAGAATCATCTCAAGGCCAGAAGGCTACGCTGAGGCTATGCCAGGCCTCCGAGAAACAGCCACGCCGAACTGGGAGAATACAACAGCGAGCCGAGAGACCACCATGCTGGGTCCGTGCTGAGGCCAGGATTCCAGGTCCGCTCTGCAGGGAACACCGAGAAGAAAACTTAACAAAACACCAGGGTGGCGGAGGTAGCGGGTGTTGCACAGGGAGAAAAAAGAAACGAAACGGATGGAGAGAACGAGCTCCGGCTGAGGAGTCTTACTCGACTGCCATCTTGGATGATTCAGTGTTTCCTTTGGGGTGGTTAGCAGCAACTCTATTTCTGATAGAAGTGGCTTCAAGATGAATTCCTGGGCGATGTAATCTTACAATCATGTGGATTGCTTCTTTTTGTCAGGTCTGTTGATCCAGTACCTGGATTAATGCCTGGTTTGTTGCAGTTGAGGGTATTGTTGATCAGCCAGGCTGGCTTATAAATGGCATTTGGGAAGATCAATTGGATACCATCCACTTTGACCCAGATAGCTTGGGAAGCCAATGTATGGTACCCTTGCTTAACAAATCACTTTCACTGAACTCCAAGGTCAGGATTCAGGAGGCTGGTTCTTTATGTTATGGACCCAGGCTCAGTGGGAAGCAGACCAAATGCCTGGTAAGTACAGGAGAGAGGTTTAATTGGTGCATGGTCAAAAATGATGGCAAATTAGGGGCAGGAGCAGGGAAGGAAGATGGCAGGATGCTAGGGAAGAGGGCCACGTTCCAGTCCTACTTGGCAACTATTCTTGTTGCTGCTGACTCTGTGTGTTTTTTAAAAATAAATTGAAAGCATCAGCATCTTCAAATTGGGTACAGCTGATACAGAGCTGAAACCTGGGGTAGGGTCACAGAGTGTTCACATTATTATAATATCGTTGCTCCAGAATGAAAGTTTTTCAAAATGTACTTTTCTTTCAGTCAAATTAAACACTTTCCATGTTCGTTGATTCTGTTTGCAATAGATTGGAACCATTCAGCTTTGCGCAGTGGTTACCTGCCCCCAAGAAAATTTGCAGACCTTTAGAAGTCAAGCTCTAAATTTAGCCCAATAAAACTGCGGGCAACACTCTCTTCCCACATCATGTAAGTCAGGGTAAGGAACAGAAGTAGACGCATCCATTAGCATCACTTTTCCATCAGCTGTCTCTGTTTCACTCGATCACAGCAACAAAAGTTCAACCCTTGAGGTACATGTGTCCATACTAAACCTTGTCCCTATACATCTGTTGTGCAAACGTGGAATTCTGATGTTTTCAATAGGCTGCTGATTAGACACCAGTAGAGTCATCTTGTGCATTACATTTGTTCTCCAAAAGCCATTATACCACACTTGGTAGGAGACATTTTAAAAAAAATAGTGCTTCACATTTTCTAAAGAGTAAAATTAGCAATAGGCAATCTGCTCAATAAGCTGAATTTTATTTTATTTGTGCTGAATGTATTAGATGTGATATTTCATTGTATTTGCAGGTTGTGTTGAATAGGAAAATGTTTCTTTTTGTGTAGCAAAAAAAAAGTGGTGAATGTTATGATAACCAGTATTCCTGTGTGTAGAATATTGATTTGTCACACTCCTGAGGTTAGTAGATTATTGAAGACTTCAAATGAAAGCTACATTTTCTTAGTTGAGCAACAATGAAAGCCTTTTCTACCTTGTGATCCATGAATTGAGTGAATCAAACTGGCAATAGTGCAAGGTTTTTAAGGTGCTAGGCAATTTTTTTGTGACATCTGTTCTAATCCCCCAAGAAGATGCAATGAACAAGAAATCGCAATAAAAGTGATCTCTAATACCATGTATATTACATTGAGCAACATCTGTTTGATTAATGACATGTGGACATTAGTAATTGTTATTGCACAAGTACGTTGGAGGCCTAGACTATTGATCTGGACATAATGAGCTCAAGTTACATCAGTACAACTGGGAAATTTTAAATTCAGTAAGTTGGTAGTATAGAGCAGGAATATTGCTGAAAAGTGAGACGTGTTGAAATGATTTGATTTGCACTCAACAGGAGAAATGTGAGAAAGTCAAATTTCAAACAATTACAATTTATAGGATAGGGGAAATTCACAAAGGCTCCTTAGACGGCACCTTCTAAATTAGGATAGGTAATAAATGCAGGCCCAGCCAGCGGTACCCACATTCCATGAGTGAATAAAACAAATTGGGGCTGACCGTGATAATGCCTCAGCCAGTCAGAGATGTTTCACCAAGCAAAGGCTCTGCAAGCTCTCGGGTAATTCGAGAAAGAAACAAGGTGTGAACATATTCCTGTTGTTTTTGCTGGTACTTTGAAGTGACTACACAACTGGTATTCTTCAATAAAAGAATGCTGGCATCAGTTGAAAAAGATGTCCTGCCTAGAATACCATTTGAGCAATGTTGTATATGAATTTTGATGCCAGTGCGTTGCTTGGTGCAAAAGCTGTTTATCCTATCCATTGGCTAATCAAATCAAACAGCATGCTCCTTCAGTTGTTCTTAATAGGTAAAGACCATTTTGAAACAATCCATGCTCGCAAAACTCAAAGCAAAATGTCAGCTGTTAGATGTGTTTCTATGATTGACCAGCACTTGTTGAATAACCCTGAGTGTGCTAATAGCTACACTAACGCCCATTTAAGATAACTGTTCAAGCTTGTAACATGGCACATTTAGGCTTATTAAAAGCAACATGAAGGGACCCATTCTCTGCAAAGAAAAGAACTATGTTCAAGTCTCACGCCTTTTGTGGAAAACCTAAAAGTATACGGAGTTTGGTTCCCTGTTGTTTTCTCCATGACAACGCTTCAGCTGGTCAGAGTTGAATTGTCAACCAATCAGCATTTTTTTTTTTCTGCTGTTGGATATATTGTTGTGATCATTTGAAATTTGGTGTTCTTGCATTTATTTTGAGTGCAACTCAAAAAGCCTCAACTACATATCTCTTTACGGCAAAATGTAAGTTCGATTAACTATTCATTTTGAAGAATCTATGTTTAATGATTGTCATGAAGACCCCTCTGGTACACTGAAGTTCATTAGGTAAGGAAATTTGTTGTCCTTACTTGCTTTGGTCTTTGTGACTGCAGAAGCACAGCTCTTTGCAGTCCGTTTGAAATCACCTAGCTAGGCTCTAAGATGTATCAAACTAAACAACAAGCTACAAGAATAATAAAACCATACAAACCACTTGAGATAAACTTCAGCTCTGGACTAACATGACAAAGACACAGCAACCTGATCCTATAAAGTCCTCTTTGCTATTATCTGGGTGGGGACTTAGCAAAAAATGGGAGAGCCTGCCCTACTTAGTCAAGCAAAAGCCTGATATCATCATAGTCACAGAATCATACTTTTTTTTTATAATATTCCAGACTTTACCATCACCATTCCTGAATGTGTTCTCTCTCACTGGTAGCACAGGCTATAAATGGGGGCACCACAGCAGCATATCATTGAGTAAGAGTGGTCTCTGGGGTCTTAAACATTGACTCAGAAGTTTATGAAGATCAAACATAGGAAAGAAAGTCTCCAGCTGATTGCGTTCGTTGATACATCTGTACTACTCATGTTGACTACCACTTGGAAAAAGCATAAAAGGTAGCATAAATATAATGTACTTTAGGTGAAAATGTTAATGTCCATCATCAAAACTTTGTAACAACTGCTGCTGACTGATTTAAATAAGTCCTGAGGACATAAGGGTGTGATAAGGGAATTAGCAAGAGGGTGGGGTGCATAGGGGTTATGGGGCGGGAGGAGTGTAACTTTGTTCTCATCAATTTACCTGTCACAGATTAACCTGTTCATGACAATTTTGGAAGGAGTGAAAATGCAGTCCTTGCAGAAACCAAGTTTGATGTTCACACTGAGGACACCCTCCAGAATATTGTGTGAGACTACAGCAGTACTAAAAGGGGAACGGTTCACAACAAATCTAGTATCTTGAACTACCCCTTTTATAGCATCAGAATTATTGCGTCTCCCAACGTCAAGGTCGCGAGAGGTCACTGTTGGCCTGAAACCCAGTTAGAGTGTACACTAAAATGCTGTGGCTGTAAGAGCAGATTAAAGAATGTGTATTCTATGGTGAGTGACTTGCCAAACCTTTCCACCATCTACAAAGTCAGGAATGTGATAGGGTACAATCCACTTGCCTGGATGAGTGAGGTTCCACCTAAGAAGCTTAACACCATCCACGATGACTGACCTACAGACACTCTCTATATAACTCACTGCACCACCAGTGCACGTTGATAGCAACATGTATCATATTAATGTTGCACAGTAGAAATTCACTAAATCTCCTTCAACAGCACTTTTTCTAAACCGCTGCTCACAACCCTACCATCTAGAAGGCAAGGACACTGAATACAAAGGAGTAGCATTAGCTGCAACTTTCACTGGAAGCCACTTACTATCCTGACTTAGAAATATATTACCATACCTTCACTGTCACTGGATCAAAATCCTGGATCCCTCTGTAACAACATCACATGGTCTGCAGTAATTGAAGAAGACCGCTCACCACCACCTTCACCAATTAGTGCTGGGAGCACATGCTGACATAACCAACAATGCCCATGTGCTGTGACAGGAAGTAGGTGTGGAGTGGGAATAATTGGCCAACTTGTCTGAGAGGCACCACTGGCAAATGTCCTTAATCCGTGCAGCATGACTGTGTTTTACACAGGACCGTGACTGAAGTATACACAATGTTGTCATAAATTGGTGTGCTTCATTTTAGAGCCTTATAAGGTTGAGTTGTTTTTAAACTTCTTGTGGTTAGAAATATGAATGTCACTCACACTAGACCACCATCCTGCATGCCTAATCGAACCATGAAGCATCAACCACATCGCTGTTAGACAAGAGACACTTTGGTCAGATTACCACCAAAGTTGTCAGAAAATAGTTTCAATGTCAGATTTCGTATAACCTGGTCCGAATGGGTGAAACATGGGTCATGTTTCATTTGCTCAATGAAACATGAAAATCAGTTTGATGTTTATTACCTTCCCTGCTCCTGTTCTCTACGAGTGCCTCTGAGTGATCATATGTTTGGGTCTGTAGCACCACCTGAAGCACTGTGAAAGCAAGACAAGCCTGCAGAAAGACACTTGCCCTATGCCTGTTGAAGTTTTCTTTTGGAAATCTTGAGATGGAAATACGAACTGAAGAATTAAAGTACTGCTGAAAATAGGTGCATTTTGTTGAAGCATTTTGTCTTTCACTCAACAGGATATTTGCAATACCAGTACGTATATGTAAAGGAAGAATGTGTTTGGTTGGTTGGCAAGTAGACTCTAATTGGTAGAGGCGTTGCCATGGAGAATCCACCAGTTAGAAAATGACAAACTGTAATGTGCTTATGTTTGTTCAAATTTAACCTCATTAGGTTGCCCCGATAGGCCAAGGCATTGCTCTGAAGAATAGCCAGAAAATGGTTATTGCTTGTTCTTTAAGTTGAACCAGCTGCTCTTTGTGTACATGTTCTTTCTGTCTGCAATGTATAGGGCCCTATTTATTAATAAATGCATTTAGCAGTACACACAATGGAGCAGACTGTAAATCTGACTGATTATTTTGAACTGTCAACAGTATAATTCTAAATACACAGGATTATTTAGTAAAAAAAAAATTCTCTAATCATGTAATTGCAAGTAATGTTAGATGCTGTCTGGTGTTTTGCAAACGTGGGTTTGATCGGAATAGATGGTAACTGCTGCAAAAAACTGAAGGGATGTTCTGGCCCATATGATCTGCCAGTCTTTAGTACATACAACCTCTATACCTGAGATCACCCTGCCATTGAAATTCATATGCCACATTACTCATTTTTTGGCTTGAGAGCTACATCCTGTTAATGGCAAGCACCACTCCTGTTGCTCCTACATGATAGCAATGTGAAACAGCTGAGGTTTGGTTTTCTTTTGTTGTCTTCACAAACAGTCGATGTACATGTACAATAGACAGCACTTGCCAATAACTGTTGAAAAATGCAGTTTGACAAGCTGGAGCAGGGCCGTAACATCCAAGACCATTCTGCCCTCAGCTTTATAGATACTTTGCAATAAATATGTGCTTGAAAAGAATGGGGCACATTTTGCCTAAAAGGGGAAATTTATAGAAGAATGAACCAAAGGTCTTCTACATATCCAAATGCTAAGTTTAGAATGGCTGATGACAGAACATCATCAAGATGAGGGTTAGAATGCAGAAGCCAATACATAGACATTTGTTTAGATAGTAAGTACTGTCGATGCTGGAGTCAGAGATAACACAGTGTGGAGCTGGATGAACACAGCAGGCCAGGCAGCATCAGAGGGGCAGGAAAGTTGATGTTTCGGGTCAGGACCCTTCTTCAGAAGGGTCTGAAGCTTCTGAAGAAGGGTCCTGACCCAAAACATCAGCTTGCCTGGCCTGCTGTGTTCCTCCAGCTCCACACTGTGTTATATCAGAGATATTTGTTGATTCTTTTCCATCCCTTGAATCTCCTTGTATATTAACTTTAATAAAACAGCGTGAGCTTTTATATTTTACTCTTGAAGAAATTTGTCTTGGAGTACGCTATCAGTCAGTTGAAAGATTGTCCCCAGTCTCTGAGACGATGTAGAGGAGACCAAGCTTTGTGGAACAGTTGGATTGCAAAACCATTTATGAGATGCTGTCATGACTCTGGCAGTAAATGTATTGATCTTGATCCTTGACGGCTAAAACTTGCAAACCTATTGCAGTTTTATTTTATAAATATTAGATGTGTTTGTATCATTGCACTCAGGTTACCTTATGTTTCATAAGCTTGGGCAGCATTGAAATTCTACTGGGCAGCACTGCTCTGGGGCATTCTTGATGCCTCCAATTAACTTCATTCACTCAGATGAAGCACTGTAACTGTTTTAAAATATTTTACTTCGTTTTAAAAGTCATGCTATTGGCACTTTGCAATCTTGAATTTCTATAAATGTAGATATCTCTCAGCAATGCCACTAGGGAGGCAATGGCTTAGTGGTATTGTCAGTGAACTGTCAATCCAGAGACCTAGGTAATGTTCTGCGGACCTGTGTTTGAATTCTGCCATGACTGATGGTGGAATTTGAATTCAATAAAAGTAAGTCTGGAGCTAAGGGTCTACTGATGACCATGAATTTATTGCCGATTATTGGAAAAACTCATCTGGATTCACTAGTGTTCTTTAGGGAAGGAAACTGCCATCCTTACCCAATCTACACTACACGTGACTCCAGACCCACAGCAATGTGGTTGACTCTTAACTGCCCTCTGGGCAATTAGGGATGGATAATAAATGCTGGTCTAACCAGTGACACCCATATCTCGTGAATGAATTTTTAAAAAATGCGACGGAAGGTTACCTGCAGCATGATAAAAGTAAAGTCTTACCAGACCATAGGGCTGCTCTGTCATTAGAGTGAGATGACTGGTTGTAGTTTAACCTGAGGGTCACCATTCCTGAGGTGAGGGAAGAGGTTGAGAAGAGGAGAGGTCTTCATGGTAACCTCAGCCAGTACAAGAATTGAACCCCACTGTTGGTGTCACACTGCATCACAAGCCAGCCATCCAGCTAACTGAACTAATCAGCCCCTAGCATGATTGAAGAACAAAGACAAGGAAAAGAGAATTAACTGGCTAAAGTTACACAGATCCCCTTTTTAAGGTTTCATTTCTCCCTGCTATAGAAACCAATAGCTGCCTGTGAACTTCTTGGTTTTAAAAAAAGCTTGTGCTTTTATAGCACCTTTTCCTGATTGTGGAATTTCCCAAAGAATTTTACAGCCCTTGAAGTGTAGTTGCTGTTGTAACGCAAGAAATGCAGCAGCCAAATTTCACAGTAAACTCTCAGAAATTGGGTTGTAATCACGATAATTTATCTCGTGATGGCTGAGGATATCAGGGATAATTCTGCTTAATGTTACTTCAAAGAGGAGCAGGCATCATTTATAACCACAGGAGAGTGAGTTGAAGCCACAACCTTTGGACTCCGTGGCAAGTGTGCTACCAATTGAGTTTCAGTTGATAAGACAGCCTGCTTTAATGAGTCTCAAAGATCCTCATCCATTCACATTGGTGGGTGCATTCATGTTTGGTACTTTTGAAATGCGTGATCTGAAAAATTCAAATCTATAGTACCCATATCCAATTGGGCTCTAAATTCATGCCAGCAGAAGCATTTAGAAGTTTCCCAAAATGGGAACTTGATAATACAACTCATGTTTCAGCTGACAGTCGTAAAGTTTAAATGCTTACTTATGTTTTATTAATCTTCTTCAATTTTACAGCTCTCCATTGTAATCTTAACCAGAATGGTGTGGATCATGCTGTTTGCACCGAAGATGTGAGCGTGCAGGTACTTGGTGATCCAGAAGTCTTGAATTCAAATGATGAAAAGATTTTAAGGATAGAATCAAATGGTAGTCCAAAGAGTCTTCATGTGTCAGAAACTGAATCAGTGAAGGTAAGTGTGGTTGAAATTAGATGTCCAACTCAATTGCTCCTTACCCCAAAAAACAAGCCAATAAAACTTAATTGGTACATTTGAAACTGTATGGTCTTGTAACACCTGTGCTAGTTGGCCAAAATTTTTTTTTAATTTTATTTTAGTTTGCAACATGTCAATAAGGCTAAGAATAGGAAGATTGTACAGTTAAATACATGGCTAAAGAGATGGTGTAGGACAGAGGGGTTCAGGTATGTGGATCATTAGGATGTTTTCCAGGGCAGATGGGACCTGTACAAGGAGGACAGGTTGCTCCTAACCTGAAGGGGAACCAATATCCTGGCAGGCAGATTTGTTCGTGTCACTCAGGGGGCTTTAAAATAGTGTGGCGGGGGAAGTAGAGCAGTAGGTCAGCAAATGAAGTGATCAAGGAAGAGCTAAACCTAAGGCCAATAATGCTAAGAGGAAAAACCGACAGGGAGAGTTTACTGAACACAGTGGGACTGGCAGTCTCAAATGTATTTATTTTAACACAGAGAGTATGACAGTTCAGGCAGATGTACTTAGAGCTTGGATTAGTACATTTAGCTATGATGTTGTAGCTATTACAGAGACTTGGCTGAGAGATGGACAAGACTGACAGCTTAATGTTCTGGGATTTTGATGTTTTGGGTGATAGACAGGAATGTAACAGAGATAGTGAGTTGCATTACTAATTAGGAAGAATATCACAGCAGCACTGAGGGAAGACACCTCAGATGGCTCTTCCAACTAGGCCATATGGGTAAAGCTGAGGCATAGGAAGAGTGCAATCACTTTGGGGTTGTATTACAGGTCTCCCAATAACCAGAGGGCGATAGAGGAACAGATACACATACAGACTATGAAAAAATTTAAAAGTAAAAACAGGGCTGTTGTGGTGGGTGATTTTTAACTTTTCCTACATTGGCTGGGACTCCTTTAGCTCCTGGGACTTGGACTGAGGGGAATTTTTAGGTCCATTTCTTGAAGCAGTATGTAAATACCCCAACCAGTGAAAGGGCCATACTAGACCTGTACTGGGGACTGAGCTTGGCCCAGTGATTAAAGTTTCAGTGGGGGAGCATTTCGGGAACAGTGACCATAATTCTATAAGTTAAGTTACTTATGGATAAGGACAACAGTAGTCCTTGGGTGAAAGTGCTAAATTGGGGGAATGCCAGCTATGACAATATTAGGCAGGAACTCGAGAATGTAGATTGATAGTAAATTGACATCTGTCATGAGGCAATCTTTTAGAGTTCAGAACCAGCATGTTCCTGAGAAAATGAAGGGTAAGGCTGGCAAGATTCAGGACCTTGATGACAAGAGAAATTATGAGCTTAGTTGAAAAGAAGGAGGCATACATTAGGTTTAGTAAACTGAAGACAAACAGAGCCTTCAAAGAATGTAAAACAAGCAGGAAAGAACTTAAACAAGGAGTTAGGAGGGCTAAAAGGGGCCATGAAATATCCTTGGTAAACAGGATTGAGGGAAATCCCAAGGCATTTTATATGTTAACAAGGAGCAAGAAGGTAGCTGGGAAAGGATAGGTCCACTCAAGGAGGGAATTTATGCGTGGAGCTAGAGGAAGTGGGTGATGTCCTTAAAGAGTACTTTGCATCAGTGTTCACAAAGGAGAAGGACATGATGGATAATGAGTCTAGAGAGGGGTATGTTGATATTCTAGGGTATGTTGATATAAAACAGGAGGAGGTGTTAGGTGTTTTGAAGAATATTAAGGTAGACAAGTCCCCAGGGCATGATGGGATCTATCTCATATTGAGGGAGACAAGGGAGGAAAATACTTGGATAACAAGGTGTAGAGCTGGATGAACACAGCAGGCTAAGCAGCATCAGAGGAGCAGGAAGGCTGACTTTTCGGGCCTAGACCTTGTTATCTCAGATTCTCCAGCATCTGCAGTTCCTACTATCCCAGGAAAATACTTGAGCCTTGTTCAAAATCTTTGTACCCTCTTTAGTCACAGGAGAGGTCCCAGGGGACTGGAAACAGCCAGTGTTGTTCCTTTGTTTAGAAAGGGATAATCCAGGAAGTTACATGCCTGTGAACTTTGCATCAGTGATAAGGAAATCATTAGAGAAGATTCTTAAGAACAGGATTTACTCACATTTGGAAAAATATGGACTTATTAGTGGTAAACAGTTTGGCTTTGTGTGGGGGAAGTTGTGTCTGTAAAATTTGATTCAGGTTTTATGAGCAAGTGACAAACATGATTGAGGGCAGCGTGGTGGATTTTGTCTACATGGACGGTAGCAGGGTCTTTGACAAGGACCTCATGATAGGCTCATAAAGAAGGTGAAGTCACATGGGATCCACAGAGGGCTGGTAGGATGGATAGAGAACAGAATTGATCATAGGAGACGGAGTAGAAGGCTGTTTTACTAACTGGAGATCTGTGACCAGTGGTGTTCCTCGGGGACCATTGCTGGGACCCCTGTTGTTTGTAATGTATATAAGTGATTTTGGAGGAGAATGTAGGTGGTCTGGTTAGTAAATTTGCAGATGATGCAAAGAGGGGAGAAGCTGTAGATAGTGAGGAGGATTGCCAGAGGATACAGCAGGATATAGAAAGGCTGGATACTTCAATGGAGAAATGGCAGATAGAATTTAATCCAGACCAGTGCAAGGTGATGCATTTGGAATGCAGGAGGGAAGTATACAGTAAATGCTAGAACCCTTCAACATACAAGAGGGATCTAGGCATACAGGTCCACAGTTCCTTGACAGTGGTAACACAAGTAGGTAAGATGGTCAAGAGGCATATGGCATAATTGCTTCATCAGTCGGGGCATAAAGTATCAAATTTGGCAAGACATGGTGCAGCTGTATAGACGTTTAGTTAGGCCACATTTGGAATATGGGGTACATTTGGGGTTGCCACACTACCAGAAGGATGTGGAGACTTTGGAGAGGGTACAGAAAGGTTTAAAAGGATGTTGCCTGGTTTGGAGGGTATTAGCTTTGAGGGGAGATTGAACAAACTTGATTAGTTTTCACTCGCATATTGGAGGCTGAGAAGTCTTTGTCTTTTTGCCAGGATAGAAATGTCGTATACTAGGGGCCATAGGTTTAAGCTAAAAGGGAGAAAGTTTAAAGGAAATGCAAGAGACAAATTATTTTTTACGCAGAGGATGGTAAGTGCCTGAAATGCACTGCCAAAAGAGTAGAAGCAGATACAATAGCAGTGTTTCAGAGACATCTTGACAGATACGCGAATAGGCAGGGAATAAAGGCATATGGTCCATATAGAGGCAAAAGGTTTTTAGTTTAGAAATGTGTCATGTGCAGGCTTAGTTGGCCGAAGGGCCAGACCCTGTGCTGTGGTGTTCTTTGTTCTGAATGTTCCTTCTAATTTAAAGTATGCTTAGACAGAACATAAATGTAGGAGTAGCTCACATGACCCTCAAGCCTTTTCTCCTATCCTGTAAAAGCAGGGCTGATCTTCAATCTCAACTCCAACTGGATTTCTAGTATCACTCAGTACTCAAATCTATTACCTCAATCTTAAATGTACTTCTTGTCTGAGTATTCACAGGTATCTAAGGTACAGAATTCCAATGATGATCAACCACAAAGTGAGACATTTCTTCTTAACTTGATCAAAAATGGTTGACCCCAATCCCAAGACTATGCCTTCCAATGCTAGACTCTCCGGCCAGAGGAAATAATCTTTTAACACCTACCCAGCACAGCTCTCTTGGAATGTTGTGTTTCAGTGAAATCATCTCTCATTCTTCTACACTATAGAATGTATACCTTTTCTGTGTCATACCTTCTCCTATATGACAACCCAGAAATTCACCTAATCAACATTTGTTGCACTCCTTGTAAGACAAGTACATTTGTCCTTCACTGAGGAAACCAAAATTGTATAGCATACTCCAGTTGTAGTCTCATCAAAGCCTTGCACAACTGAAACAAGACTTCCTTAACCTTTCTTAGGTTAACTCCCATGCAAAATTCGACAAAGCATTTGCCTTTCCAGTTGCCTGCTTTATCTGTTTTGAATGACATACCCTAGGCTGTCAGGTGGAGATTAATCCTTACAATGGAGTTTGTAAGGTTTTGCATTTTGGTAAGGTGAACAAGGGCAGGACTTATACAGTTAATGGTAGGGACCACTGTAGTATTGTAGAACCATCAGACCTAGGAGTTCAGGATATTGTTCCTTGAAAGTTATGTCACAGGTAGACAGGGTGGTTAAGAAGGCATTTAGCACACTTGCCTTCACTGCTCAGACCATTGAGCGCAGGAGTTGAGGTGCTATGTGGCAGTTGTATAGGACGTTGATGAGGCCGCTTTTGGAGTACTGTGTTCAGTTCTGGTCACCCTGTTGTAGGAGGATATTATTAAATTGGAGAGGGTGCAGAAAAGATTTACAAGGATGTCACTGGGACTGGAGGATCTGAGTCATAAGGAGAGGTGGGGTAGGCTGGGGCTTTTTTCCCTGGACCATAGGAGGTTGAGGGGTATCCTTTATTATCATGTGTACTCAAGTACAGATGTACAGGGGTACAGTGAAAAGTTTGATAATATTGCCTCTTATGGCGCCATCATAGGTACAAGTACCTAGGTACAAATCTTAGACACAAAACGAGGAATAAAAAAGAGATAACAAAGTGTAGAGCTGGATGAACACAGCAGGCCAAGCAGCATCAGAGGAGCAGGAAAGCTGACATTTTGGGCCTAGACCCTTCTTCAGAAAGAAGGGTCTGAAGAAGGGTCTAGGCCTGAAACATCAGCTTTCCTGCTCCTCTGATGCTGCTTGGCCTGCTGTGTTCATCCAGCTCTACACCTTGTTATCTCAGATTCTCCAGCATCTGCAGTTCCTACTATCTCTGAAACAATAAAAAGGAGTAGTTGCATTACAGAAATAAGATATAGTTAAAAGGATAGTCATTACAGTCATATAAACAAATTGCACACAAACATTACGTTGCAGTAGCTCAGCGCAGGGGCTTCCCTATGTGGTCTGATAGCCCACGCCAGACACCAGTCCAACTACCGTTCCACTCATCCCCAAGCCTCCAGTCTGCTCCACACCGGCTCTTAGCTGCTCTGGGGTAAGTTTTCTCCGTTACAAAGATTTATAAAATCATGAGGGGCATAAATAATATGAATAGCAATGGCCTTTTCCCTAAATCTGAGGGAGTTTAAAACTAGAGGACATAGGTTCAAGAGGAGAAAGATTTAAAAGGGAGCTGAGAGGCAACTTTTTCACACACAGGATGGTTCATACGTGGAATGAATTGCCAGAGGAAGTGGTAGATGCAGGTACGGTTACAACATTTAAAAGACATTTGGACAGGTACATGAATAGGAGAGGTTTAGAGGGATGTGAGCTAAATACTGGCAAGTGAGACTAGTTTAGCTGGAGAAGCTTGGTCAGCATGGACGAGTTGGACTGAAGGGTCTGATTTCATGCTCTATGACTCCATAACTTAAACTTTTATTAACAGAGATGTACATTACAAACATGCACCCTCAGATCCAAAATTCAAATTCAAATTCAAATCCAACACAGTTTCATTCTGCTCCCACACATAGTGAATCCCCAGTTAGTGCCCAGCTCTCACGGCGCAATGGTAGTGTCCCTGCCTCTCGGCCAGGAGATATGGTTCAAGTCCCACCTGCTTCAGAGCTGTATTGTAACATCTTCGAACAGGTTGATTTATATTACAATGCCCAGCACCTGAATAAATTTACATACCAAATTAATATGCTATTAACAATGAACACCAATATTTTAAAGTTACTTTCCAGTTTAAAAAAAGTATGCTCTTCTTTTCTTAATAAGAACAGAAATAACCTTACAGTTCCACTGCATTGTTTTATTCTCTCAACTTGAATTAAAATTAGGGTTACCGTCACTAACTTTGTTTTTTATCCAAGCTTCATACATAACAACTTGAATAAAGAGGCTGATTAATAATGATTGGAGACGCCGGTGTTGGACTGGGGTGGACAAAGTCAGAAGTCTCACAACATCAGGTTATAGTCCAACAAGTTTATTTGAAATCACAAGCTTTTGGAGTGTAGCCCCTTCGTCAGGTGAAGACTTCTATGCTCCGAAAGCTTGTGATTTCAAATAAACCTGGTGGACTATAACCCGATGTCGTGTGACTTCTGGCTGAGTAATAATAGATTGAGAGAGGTCAGCTCTGATCCTGATAGTACCCAACTAGCAATGGTCTAGCAAAGGGAAATGAGCCAATTTTTTTTTTCTTTTTCTGCTTTCTGTCCTTCAATCAATCCTGCATTTATGCTCATGTCTTACCCCACCCCACTGACCTTGAGCATGTGTGACAACCTTTTGTGTAACCTATTATCAAAGGTCTTTTAAAAATCCAAAAATGCCAAACTCAGGTTCAAATTTACCAATTAGTTTGAAACTGGTGACTGCCTTGAATATCAATGTCCTTTTTAGAGAATATCTGCCACTATATTAACTGAGGGTAAATGGGTTGAAAACTTGGACTACAGATCTCAATGTGGTTTAAATCAAGATACAAAGTGAAGAAATGGAAACAAGTAAAATGAAGTGATGAACACAAAATTGTTGATGCTGATATTTTTCTTTCTGACCTGTCTGTTGGTAACAACAATGGACAGAACAATTTTCTTTAGTGGAGAAGTGCAAATGGCCCAGGTCAGAAATAATATTGAAAAATTACGTTGGACAATAGGTATGCAATGACAAATATTGTTATGTAAAAATAATATGTTCTAAAATAAACGAATTATCTGGTATGCATTACATTTGCCCATCCAATTGGCTTAAAGATTGTAATTAATAAGTGCTGTTTTTGGAAGTGAGCATGGGGAGCACAGCGCCATTTATGCTGCAACAAGTTGTGGTGAGTTTTTTACTTGACCAGTTGTTGGTGTGTTGGAAATGCTTTCACATTGCTGGGAAGTTCCAGGACTTTGGCTAAATATTTAGTTAAACTTGATTGTGACCTGAGGAATAGTTTGAAAAAGATGAGGCATTCCAGAAACCCTTACAGCAATAACTCTGATCATCTTTAGGATAATCTACAAAATAATGTTGTATACAATGCTTGGAAAGAAAAATTGAGCTTACGAGCAACCTCACTAAGGAGTAGGTAAAGACAATTATGGTTGCTTTAAAATGTTTCTTTGTCTCTGATATGTTCCTGGAATTGTGTAAAGGAAACCGAACCTTCAAGAAACTTGTGATGTAGGTAGGGATTATGAGCTAGGAGATGATATTGTGATGGATAAATAGTTAATTTTACAAACAAAATTGAGGCTGGTCATGAATGTAAATTGTGTTGAAAGAATAGCTGTTAAAAGGCTTGTGATTAAAGAGCAACAAATGACAGAAGTTGAATGTGTTTGAATGTCATCCATCTGTAAAATTAATATCTGTAGTTTGAGATGCAGAAATAAAGTCACTTACAATCAAAACTGGCAAAAGGATGATGTGAGCTTTGGCATATTCTTGTGGGACCTATCATACACTACAAAGTACTTAAGTTGAGAATTCCACATCTCCTGGTAGTTTTTAGCACAAGCACAATGTATTTGTACATGTGCCCTTTCATTGCAAAACTGGAGAATATTTCTTGCTGATGGAGATGGTGAGAAGGAACAGATACTTAGACTTCCTTCTGTTCTTACAAGGTTTCTTGTGGTATGAGCAGGTATGAATTTTAGTCTAAAATTTATCTAACAGATATACCTCTAGTATTGTTTGATCCATGATGTTGGGTCTGCTAGGATCTCTTGGCTGTAAATAAAAAAATTAGAGAGCATGTTGACAATACTGAAATCAATGAAACCTGTCCACAGGTTGGAGTCATACCCAGCACAAAGGGAAATGAGCGTGGTTGTTCAAGACCAATCATTTGACTGAAGACATCATGCTGAAGTTCCATAGAGCAGTATGCTGAGCCCTACTATTTTTAATTAATTAGTGATATTTCTTTTCCTCACATCATCGGATCAGACATGGACATGTTTGCTGATGATTGCATGACGTTCGTAGAAGTGTTATAGAAAAAGCACAAAGCCGGTTTTGGATATAATTGCAGAATTATTTAGAACTCCTCAGATGCTGCCACAGCCATTGCCAATATCTCCTCTCTTCAAACACGTCATGAATTTGAATATCACTATTAAGTTTAACCTCAGCCTTCTTTTCTCCAAAGAAATAGTCCCGCCTTCTCCAGTCTGTCTTCATAACTGAAGATCCTCATCCCTGGTACCATTCACATGAATTTTTTAAAAAGCAGGCAATATTTCAGCTACACAATTACCAGCTGGTAAGCACCTTCAACAGGGCATGAGATTCACTGGCATCACTATGACCAAATACTCCACCATGAAAAACCTGGGGTTGTTTTTGTCTAGCAACTCAATATCAGAATCCCCAAGGCCTCATCACTAACTACAGGTCACAAGTGTGATGGAATATACAATTTGGGCAAGCATCAAAATTTGAGATGGTCGGCGTCATCGAGGGGAGAGCAGGCTGCACTCCCTCCACCACCAGCAGACCATGGCTGCAGTGTGTACCACCTGCAGATTTCTTCCTTCAGACTTCTCAAACAGCACCTTCAAACCTGTGATCTCCACCTTCTAGAAGGTTAAAACCTTCAGGGGAACTGGAATATCATCAAACCCACTGCCTTCTCCAAAATGCATGCCATTCCGAATTGGACTATATTGTTCCTTTACCCTCACTGGTCCAAAAATCAACTCTATTATTCTCATAACCAGCTTCTTGATTTCTTCAGGAAGATAATTTCTTTCTCTAGAGTGAAGTTCTTCTTCCTCTACACCAACCCCCCCAAACAAATCAAAATCACACTGGGAGCTGGTTCAACTCGAAAAGCTAATGGGGTCCAGGAATGTCTGGCCTGTGATCCATGGCAATATAATTCTCCAGGTGAAAGCTGCAGTTGGATTTGGCAGCAAACAGTGCACGCTAGCAGAGTGCTTGGACCCCAGATTGGTGCTTAGAATTGCAATAGCAGTGAGTTTTGAAGGGTGCCCAATGGAATATGATTACTGATCCAGATATCTCCTTTCAATAAACTTCTGAAAACCTAGAGACACTGTGTATTTGATCTTGTTTGTGTTTTTTTTAAGCTATCTCTAGAAGATAATTGGGAGTCCAGGCAAAGAACTAAACAGCCATTTTCTTTAAGATTTTTTTTTCTGAACTTCCTTCATGCTTACTGTGGGATGTTAGGAGAACCCTGTGGAAATTCTACCTTAATATATCACAGGTACACAGTGCATCTCCATAGTGCTCACTGTCATTGTGCTATACCCAGCATAATGTCTGAAACTACAGTACGGCCTCTGTATTTCATGCACTTGTAGTTAAAACATACGAGCAGTGTTGCCTTCTCAATAAAGACCTCCCTTGTACGTGGCCCAGGATAATTAGGATAGACCAGAGCCCAAAAACTGGGCCTGTCAAGAGCCATAAGATAAAGGAGCAGAATTAGGCCATTCAGTCCGTCGAGTCTGCTCTACTTTTCAATCATGATGTTTCTCAACCCTGCCCCCCCATTCTCCTGCCTTCTCCCTGTAACTTTTGATCCCCTTACTCATCAAAAACCTGTTTATCTCTGTCTTAAATACACTGTCAATGACTTGCCTCCACAGCCTTCTGTGAAAATGAGTTCCAAAGTACACCATCCTCTGGCTGAAGAAATTCCTCCACATCTCAGTTCGAAAGGATGGAGCTCTGAGCTTGTGTTCTCTCCCACTAGTGAACAAAGAACAATACAGTGCAGGAACAGTCCCTTCGGCCCTCTGAGCCTGTGCTGACACGTTTTGCCCTGGCATTCTAAAACTGTCTTCACCTATAGGATCTGAATCCCTCTATTCCCTTCCTATTCATGTAGTCATCCAGGGGCTTCTTGAATGCTAAATAAAAACCAAAAGAACTGCGGATGCTGTAAATCAGGAACAAAAACAAAGTTGCTGGAAAAGCTCAGCAGGTCTGGCAGCATCTGTGGAGGAGAAAACAGAGTTAACAT
>NC_063335.1:11429813-11441835 GCF_021869965.1 Rhincodon typus
CTCAGCAGGTCTGGCAGCATCTGTGGAGGAGAAAACAGAGTTAACATTTCGGGTCAGATGTTAACTCTGTTTTCTCCTCCACAGATGCTGCCAGACCTGCTGAGCTTTTCCAGCAACTTTGTTTTTGATTCTTGAACGCTGCAATTGTGTCTGCTTCCACCACCTCCTCTGCCAGCACATCCCAGGCACTCACCATCCTTTGTGTGAAAAATTTGCCTCTCACATATGTTTTAAAGACCCTCCTCCTTCCCTTCCAACTCCTGCACTTTGAACCTGCGTCCCCAGTAATTGAACCCTCCACCCTGGGAAGAAGCCTCATACTTAGAGACAGCAAGAGCTGCAGACGCTGGAGTCGGAATCAATAGCAGTATGGAGCTGGAGGAACACAACAGGCCAGGCAGCATCAGAGGAGCAGGAAAGCTGACGTTTCGGGTTGGGACCCTTCTTCAGAAAAAGACACTCACCTCTGCCCCTGGCAGGGTCTGGGTGGGATGCTGTTCGGTGGGCGGAAGGGTGGTGGTGTGGACTTGGTGGGTGAAATGGCCTATTTCCACACTGTAGGGATTCTATGATACTAAGTAAATAAAATAGAGATGCTGGGTCAGGCGATGTGTTGTACATGCGTGGTGTGGGAGTTGGTTGACCCCATTGGGGTTCCTAGTGATCACATCTGTAGCAAGTGTTGGTTGCTGAAGGACTTCAGCTGAAAGTTGATGTGCTGGAGTCTGAGCTTCATATACTGTGACACATCAGGGAGCGGGAGAGTTACCCTGACACTGTGTTTCAAGATGCTGTTGCACCCCTGAAATTAACAACTTCGAATTCAGTCAGGGACAGAAGTGTATGGCTATGAACGAGGTAGGTGGAGGATCCAGGGGGTAATGTTGAAGGTGCCTCAGCCCTTGAGCTAATCTAACAACATGTTTGAGATTCCTGCTGCCTGTGTGAATGAGAGCAGTGGCCGTAGAGAGGATGAGCAAACTAACCATAGTACCGTGGTCCAGGGAACCATTCAACAAGGGGAGAGTAAAGAGAGATGTAGTTGTAGTCAGGAATTGTATATTCAGGAGAATAGACACTTCTCTGTGGCCAGGATTGAGTGTCCCTAAGCTGTGTTGCCTGCCCGGTTCAGGATCTCTCGTCTGGGCTGCGGAGGAACTTTGAATAGGAGGGGGAGGATCCAGTTGTCATGGTCCACGTAGGTACCAATGATATAAATAGAAAGAGATTCTGCTGAGGGAATAGGAGCAGTTAGGGGCTAAATTAGAAACCAGAACCAGAAAAGTGGTAATTGCTGGATTACTGCCTGAGCCACGAACAAATTGGCACAGCATCAACAAGATTAAAGAGGTAAACACGTGTCTCAAAGATTGGTGTGGGAGAAATGGGTCTAAATTCCTAGGACAATGACACCAGTACAGGGAAAGAAGGAGCTGTTCCGATGGGATGGACCTGAATCGTGCTGGGATTAGAGTCCTGGTGAATCGCACAACTAGAGTTGTGGATAGAGCTTTAAACTAAGTAGTGGGTAGTGGGGGCGATGTTCAGTTACATAGAAAGTCATGGAAAAAGTTTATCGGGGAGGGCTCAGGAGAGGTAATCAAAGTTTGCAGAACAAGTAAGAGGACAGAGCATGGAAAGGGTCAGGAATTTAACTTCAGGCACCAGCAGATAAGGGAACAACTATAGGGAGGGGAGAGGTGGCAGTCAATGCAGGATTGCTGCACTTAAATGCATGCAGTATGTGAAACAAGGTAAATGAGCTTATAGTGCCGATTGAAATCGGAAGGTACAATGTTGAAGGACCACAGAAACATGGCTGCAAGGGGATCAGGGCCGGGAACTAAATATCCAAGATACGTGTCCTGTCGAAAGGACATGCAAAGGGGGCAGTGAAGCTCCGTTAGTAAGGAATGAAATTAAATTGATAGCAAGAAGCGATATAGGTTCAGAAGATGTAGAATCTGTGTGGGGAGAGTTGAGGAACCGCAAAGACGACAAGACCCGGATAGAAGCTATGTGCAGACTTCCTAGCAATTGTCAATATGTTGGGTTTTTAAAAATTATTTATTCATTTTGTGGGATGTGGGCGTTGCTGGCTGGCCAGTATTTCTTGTCCATCCCTAGTTGCCCTTGAGAAGGTGACAGTGAGATGCCTTCTTGAACCACTGCAGTCCACCTCCTGTGGGTTGACCCACAATACCATTGGCGAGGGAATTCCAGATTTTAACCCAACGACAGTAAAGGAATAGCGATATTTTTCCACATCAGTGCGGTGAGTGACTTGGAGAGGAACTTGGAGGGGGTGGTGTTCCTATATGTCTGCTGCTCTTGTCCTTCTAGATGGAAGTGGTTGTGGGTTTGGAAAGTACCGTGTGAGGATCTTTGGTGAATTTCTGTAGTACATCTTGTAGATGGTACACACTGCTGATACTGAGTGTCGGTGGTGGAGGGAGTGAATGCTTGTGGATATAGTGCCAGTAAAGCGGGCTGCTTTTTCCTGGATGGTGTCAAGCTTCTTGAGTGTTGTTGGGGCTGCACTCATCCAGGCAAGTGGGGAGTATTCCATCACACACCTGACTCGTGCCTTGTAGATGGTGGTCAGGCTTTGGGGAGTCAGGGCAGAAAAATATCTGGAGATAGAAAGGACATATAAGAAAGACACTACCACAGTAATCATGGGGGCCTTCAATATGCAGGGACTTCAATGTGCGTTGTGTGCCAATCAGTCCCATAGCTGATCTCAAGAAAAGGAATTAGTGGAATATCTACATGATGGCTTATTGGAGCAGCTTGTGCTCGAGCCCACTAGAGGCTGCTGTGTACAGGTTGGGTCTGGGCCCTCAGTTGTGTCAGGGACTGGGGACTCTGACCAGGAGCAGCACTGGCACCCTGATTTCTGTGTGGGGCAATAGTGAAACAGCTGAGGTGTCATTTGGTTCAATTAGACAACTGTTATTACCGGAAAGGAGCAGCAGATGGAGCATGCGGTTCACATGAACTAATACACTCTCCTCACTGAAACAGATGGAACCTTTACTGAACCTTCAGAGTTACAAAATGATGTGGTGCCTAGACACTTGCCTTCACTCGAACACTCTCTAGTGAGCTACTGGATTGCAGTGCAACAAACAGAATTTGTTGCTTTTCCAACAAAAAAACTGCAAATGTTGGAAGTCTGAAAGAAATACTGCAAATATTTAGCAGGTGCGGACGAACAAATGAGTTAACATTTCAAGTCCAAGATATTTAATCAGAAGGGTCATTGTCCCTAAATAGCTACCTGATGGTGTTGTTACTAAACAGAGCAAGCCATAGAAGAGATCATAACCTGCTGGGACACCTTAGAATTGTGGTGAGATTTGAAGATTCAATCAAAATATTGATAGTTGTTTGATTAGCATTTTTAAGAATGAATTGTTCAGACCCTGTGCATAGGGGCTCCATTTGTATTGTAATCCCACTGCAGTGCACTCATGATTTTGCCATCACGAATTAAATCCAGAAGACCTACGTGGAGACTTTATAAAAATTTGCTTCTTAGAGATTCTTATAGTCATGAAATAGGAGGGACAATTAGGTAAGGTGATTCTGCAGAGTAATATGATTGAATAGAGGTAACACAATCCTTCCCCAGTTTTTGCACAGCTAAATGTTCCGTTGGGCCTGAGAATAATACAAGGGTACTTTTTACTTCACTGCTTGTGCCAAGTCATCCTTTCTATGCCAGTAAATGAAGCTTGGTGCATTCTCCAGTATTGATCATTTTTTTCTCTCACGAACAGGAACATAATCAGTCAATATAATGAATTTACCAGACTGCAACATGTTTTTAAAGATCATTTTAAGAAAAAAAATGTACAATCATTGTAAAGTGAATGATACATTTTGAATGAGGGGAGACCGCGTATGCAGACAATGTCTTTTTGAACAAATCAGGAAATATATACTTGGTATGCTTGAAAGTAGACCTGCAGATACAGGACAATTTGCATTAGAAAAACAGTTGGCAAACTGTGAAAGCATCACCAGTTTATTTCTTCTTCATTTTTATATTAATATAATTGGCACCTTGTGATTGGCTGAAAAATTGTTTGTACCATTTGAGAAGAGGAGCTAGCTTGCAGTAATTTAATTTTTATCACAATATTATACAGAGCCAACACAATTCAGTTTTAATGAGCACCAAAGAAAGGAGGGTTGATAGCTTAATTACAGTTTGTATTGGATTATGACTTGAATATTATTGCCAAGTCTGTTGCAGTGGCTTGTCAACTAACGATTGTAAATTAACTAAAAGTAAGAGCTCTAAATGCCCAACCTACCTATAAGTTATGCATTTTTAAAATAAAACAAAATGTCTAAACTGCACTGTTTTGATGTCACAACAATTATTACACCTCCCAATCCTGCATGCACATGAGGGCAAATTTCATGGTCATCATTGAAGCAACGGAGCTTGCTGCTGATCTCTCAAAGGGGCCCACAAAGACCTACCGATCTCTGTGGTATGGATTTCCCCTTTCCCAACATTAATTTTAACCTGGCGCCTAGTCAAGAAACACTGATGCTATCTACCAGGGTAAACATTTAATTATGCTGAAAATATCATCGCACGCTGCAAACGAGGAAGTAAATGCACTGACTATGTTTTTTCTCCGAGATTTGCTGAAACAGTAAAATAGAAGGTTTGAAACATGCCCATTAGAAGTTTAAGTATTACTATTATTAAACAATGTAAATTAGGCAGAAATTTATAATAGTAATGAAATTGTAACTACTTCTGTTAATTGCTTCAAAATAATTGAGTGAAAGGGAGATTGCTTCCCAAAGTAAGAAAGATAAGAATTATTACCAGTTGATTGTAGTATAATATTGGGGGATTTCTGAAAAGTTACGTCAGAAAGAAAGACTAAATTAAAGGACTGAAAGCTGATGGCTCTACTAAGTAACAGCAATATGGGGAAAAGGTTAGTAACAGATTAATAGAGAAAGATTCTGTTTCAGTGACGATTTTAGATTTAATCTGACTAGAATAATTTCAGCTTTACCTGCTTACTTTTGTATTCTAATCCCTCTGCAATAAAGGCCAGCTTGATTTTATCTTCCTAATTATTTACTGTACCAGCATGTCGACTTTTATATTTCTTGGGCATGGACATTCAAATCTCCCAGAAAAAGTTATTAAAGTCTCACTATACCTTTTTTTAAAAAATCATCCTGCCAAAGTAATCAACCACACACTCATCCACATTATGCTGTACCAAGTGCGTTATTTCTTTCCAGATCCTCCTCAGAAGCTATCTTTTGCGCTTTGTATCTTCAGCAAACTAGGGCATTTCAGTTTGTAAATTCGATGTTCACCTTACTAGTAAGGCTAAAATTTATTACCCATTCCCAATACCCTTTTGAGAAGGTGGTGGCAAATTCCTTTCCTGAATCATTGCAGTCTGTGGTGGGTGGAATATTTGCACCTCAAGTGTTGATTGGAACGAGAACTGCAGGATTTTGAATCAGCCACTGTGAAAGAATGGTAATATAGTTCCAAATCAGGATGGTGTCTGGCTTTGAGGAGAACTTGCAGGTAATGGTGTTCCCATACATCTGTTGCCCTTGACCTCCTAAGTGATAGGGATTACAGTTATGGCAGATGTTGTTTAAGAAGTGTTGGAGAGATGGTGCATATTGTTGTCATTGTGCACTTGAGGTCAGTAGCTGTTTGCTGAACAAAAAAGCCTGTCTGATTGAAAATCTCAGATGGTATCAAACTTCTTTAAGTTTTGCCAGAAATGGACTCAACCAGGTAAGTAAGGAGTATTCCATCTCAATCCTGCCTTGTAGAAGCTTCAGTAAATTGGACGTGAGCTTTTGGCAAAGAATAATTGGAGGTTGTTTAGGGAGCCGTTGCTACAAGTACTGGATAGGTTTGTCCCACTGAGGCAAGGAAAGGATGGTAAGGTGAAGGAACCTTGGATGATAAAACATGTTGAACACCTAGTCAAGAGGAAAAAGGAAGCTTACTTAAGGTTGAGGAAGCAAGGATCGGACAGGGCTCTAGAGGTCAACAAGGTAGCCAGGAAGGAACTGAAGAATGGACTTAGGAGAGCTGGAAGCGGGTATGAGAAAACCTTGGTGGGTAGGATCAAGGAAAACCCCAAGGCGTTCTATGCTTATGAGAGGAACAAGAGGATGGCCAGAGTGAGGGTAGGGCCAATCAGGGATAGTGGAGAGAACCTGTGCATGGAGTCAGCGGAGGTAGGGGAGGTCCTTAATGAATACTTTGCCTCAGTATTCACCAGTGAGAGGGACCTTGGTGTTTGTAAGGACAGCATGAAACAGGCGGATATGCTCGAACAGGTTGATGTTAGGAAGGAGGATGTGCTGGAAATTTTGAAAAACATGAGGATAGATGAGTACCCTGGGTGAGACGGGATATACCCAAGAGATTTTTCCTCAATTCTCATTGACTTCATACTTGCAAAGGCTCCTTGATACTGTACTTAGTTGAATGCTATCTTGTTGTAAAGGGCAGTCACTCGCATTGCCGATCCATCTTTGGACAGGCGCTGTAGTGAGGTGTTGGCCTAGTGGTATTATTGCTGGACTGTTAATCCAGAGACCCAGTAAATGATCTGGGGACCTGGGTTCGAATCCTGCCATGGCAGGTGATGGAATTTGAATTCAATAAATATCTGGAATTAGGAGTCCAATGGTGACCATGAAACTATTGCTGATTGTCAGGAAAAACCCATCTGGTTCACTAATGTCCTTTAGGGAAGGAAATCTGCCATCCTTACTTGGTCTGGCCTACGTGTGACTCCAGACCTACAGCAATGTGGTTGACTTGTAACTGTCGTCTGGGCAACCAGGAATGGGCAATAAATGCTGCCTAGACAGTGGAGACCCTCATCCTGTGAATGAATAAAGAAAAAAAAAGGTCAGGAACAAAGTTGCTCCTGCAAAACTCAAACTGAGTGTGAGTGAGCAGGTTATTGCTGTGTAAGTGCCATAGTTGACTGCACAGTTCATCACGGCTGAGATTGAGAGTGGACTGATGTGGTGGTGATTGGCTGGGTTAGACTGTGCTCCCTTTTTGTGAGCAGGACATACGCAGGCAATTTTACCTGTTGTCGGATGTCTGTGTTTAGAGTGGTGCTGGATCTACTTAATTGGGGGCGCAGCTGGTTCTGGGCATGAAGAAGGTTATCTAAGATCACAGTGGAACTTGTCCAACTGACCAATGGGTCAAGGAATGGCAGATAGAGTTTAATTTGGATAAATGTGAGATATTGCATTTTGGTAAAACAAACAAGGACTTGTACAAATAATGGCAGGGCCTGGGTAGTGTTGTCAAGCAGAATGAACTAGGGGTTCAAATACATAGTCTTAGAAAGTTACGGCACACGTAGACAGGGTGGTTAAGAAGGCATTTAGCACGCTTGCCTTCATTGTTCAGACTATTGGGTATAGGCGTTGGGATGTCATGTTGAGGTTATATAGGACATTGGTGAGGCCACTTTTGGAGTACTGTGTACAATTCTGGTCCTCCTGCTATGAAGGATATTATTAAATTAGAGAAGGTGTTGAAAAGATTTGCCAGGATGTTGTTGGGATTGAAGGGTTTGAGTTATAAGGAGAGGTTGGATAGGCTGGGACTTCTTTCCCTGGAGCATATGAGGTTGAGGGATGACCTTATAGAGGTTTATAAAATCTTAAGGGACACAGACAAAGTGAATAGCAAAAATATTTTCCCTAGGTTGGGAATATTAAAAACCAGGGGACATTTTTTAAGGTAAGAGGAGAAAGATTTAAAAGGGACCTGAGGGGAAATATTTTTCACATACAGTGTGGTTCGTATATGGAATGAGCTATCAGAGAAAGTGGTAGATACAGTTACAATGTTTAAAAAACATTTGGATAGATACATGAATGGGAGAGGTTTAGAGGAATATGGGATAAACATAGGTATGTGGGACTAGTTTACTTTGGGAATTTTTGTCAGCATGGATGAGTTGAACCAAAGGACCTGTTTCTGTGCTGCATGACTCAGTTCACAAGTTTTCAATGCTATTGCTAGGATGTTGTCAGGACCCATAGCCTTTGCAGTTTCCAGTGGCTTTCAACCACTTCTTGACATCAAATGGAGTGAAGCAAAGTGATTGAAAACTGGAGACCTCAAGAGGAAGCTAAAGTTGACAATGCAGTCCCTACTTTTGGCCGAAGGTGGTTGCAAATGCTTGAGCTTTTCAGTTGCACAAGTGTGCTACGCTTCCTCATTAATGTTAGTTGTTTAATTGATCTCCACCATTCACTGAGCTTAGATCTGATCCATTGATTATAGAATCACTTGGCATTCAGCATATCACGTGCTGCTTGCACTGTTTGGCATATGAATAGCTCTGTGTTGTGGCTTCACTCATTTTGGATATGCCTACTGCTGCTCCTGGCACATCCTCCAGCATTGAACCAGATCTGATGGCTTGGTTTGCTGGGGGTGATTCTACAATGAGGGATTTGCTGGACTGTGCGATGACAGATTGTGGTTGGATACATTCTGCTGCTGCTGATATCCCACTGCACCTCTTGGGTCCTAATTTTGAGTGGCAAGGTCTGTTGTGAATCTATCTCATTTGGCATGCTGGTGGTACCACGAGAGCATGGAGGGTATCCTCACTGTGAAGATGAGACGTCATCTCCAAAGGTTTATGCTACCCATCCTGTCATGGATAAATGTGTCTGTGACAGACTAGTGAGGATGAGGTTAAGCAGGTTGTTCCCTCACCACACAGCATATGGCTGTCAGGTCCTTTAAGGCTCAGGCAGCTCACTCAGTAGTGATGCCTCTTAGGCACTTTAGGTAAAGGAGTTTGATGTAGCCTCGCCCAGAGTGCATCCTTTGTCCTTGTCAGCCTCTCTGTTTCCTGCAAACGGTGTTCGATATGGGGGAGAATTGATTCATAAACAAGGAAGGGAGGCAGCTTGTAATCAATAGAATGTTCTTCTGATCTCGTGTACTTTAATATTATGAATGCAAAAGCACTATGATAATGATGTTTAGACCAGTTTGATAAGTTACAAGAATTTTATTTTCCAACTCCATCCATTGGATGGCACTCTGACATGCTCTTTTCACTATGATCAATTATTAGCAGTAGCTGCAAAAAGGTTTTTGCAAAAGTGTCCTTTTCTCAGCCAAGTATAAAATTATCCTATCAGTACCTCACCAAAGAAAACCCATTGTTCATCTATGAGCATCTACAACACTCTAGCAACTGAATGGTCTTGTGGGCCTAATGTTTTCTTCTTCTCACATCTGGACTTGTTCACTTCCCAGAAGAAGCTTGAAGACAGTACCATATTTGTCAGTTTATTAGCTGCAGTTATTTAAAGTTGACAAGTTACCACATTACACTGGTCATTAGCATGTGTTAAGGAATTACGCACCATGTTGGCATTGCAGCTTTTAAAAACTAAATCTGACTTGAATGACTAAACAAAAAAATAAGATTCAAACCACATGTTGATAAAGTAATGAGAAGGAAGGACATGGAAGCAGAGCAGCAAAAAGACATCTTGGTCTTCCTTCAACTGAAAAAAAAAGGAATAGAATGAGTGAACATTTGAAAAATAGGAAGAAGACTTTTCATCGACATGCAAAATAGTTACAAGTGGAAGAAGAAGTGAAAAATCAGACGCCAGATTACAGGAGGAATAGAATTTCTCTAGCAACCAAAATTAGATGAGCAATAGCAGGTAGTGTTGCCAATTTAGGCAAGACAGCATCTTGGTAGTACAAATTTATGAACAGGCACAAGCTAATCATGTGTACTGAAATTGAGATAGAATAAGATTAGGACCGAATACAGAGTAAAGCAATTTGAATTTAAATTGTTAACTACTAAGCGAGCTGGTCTTCAGATTCTCTTTTTATTGTGGCCTCAGTTGTGTGTGCCCAGAACTGATAACTACTAACAGGGCTTAATATTTTAGACAATCACTTGCATGCTCAACCACCAACTCTCCAGACACAACTTACCCCTTCTTCATTCACTCATTCCTTAGAACAAACATGAGCAAGACGCAAGGAAAGAAAAATATTGATGTTCTATTGAATGACCGTGTTGACTCTCTGTTGCTTCTAGCTCCATTTAAAAACATCTGACCAGGAGAAGAACCACTGCACTGTCATTTTGGCTTACACAGTCAGCAAAAAGGCTGCTGCTGTTTCTGATCTGAGGAGGAAAAAACAACACCAAAGGTTCAAATTCCACATGTAATTCTTGTCCATGTTTGTTATCAGTTCTGGACACACACAACTGAGGCCACAATAAAAAGGGAGTTGTGGAATCTGAAGACCAGCTCGACTCCAGGTAGCCTTACTAGGCAAGGACAGCTCAGTAAACAAGCCATTTAAACAAACTATGCATTTGAAGAATGGCAAATAGATGAAAGCTTGAAGTTATGACTTGCCACCAACAAGGCACATGCAGGGGTACATCATTTTGTGAGTTGGTGAGTAATTTGTGAAACACAAGACCACTGAAGTCTTTTAAGAAATGTGATATCAGCAGTACCCTAGGTAACAGTGAAGGTGATGTATTATTTGAAGTGACCATCACATAAAGCCAATGATGATGAGTGTAACAGTACTGAGAAACTTTTAAGCTTCTTTGATTTGTAAGATTTGATACATTGATTTTGTTCTGTGATGGCAAATATTAGTATCAAATACATGTGTGGATAGAATATTTTTTCCTCTGTTTCTTTTGAAACTTCTGGTGTGTCTTATGATCCAGTATCTCTCATAATCTAGCAGATGCAATGATCAGGAGCAGGAATACTTAATGTGTTTACTTTGTCTTTGAGGTCAGTTATAACATTCCAGTACTGCAGCAGGTGAGATCATTGGTTCAACACAGAACAAGAAGTTGAATCTGGTCCTTGGGTTCAATTGCCTTACCAGCTGAGTAAATGCTGGAAATCTGAAAGTACGATTGAAGATGCTGAAATTACTACAGCACACCAAACGATTAAAAAGATAGTAGGAACTGCAGATGCTGGTGAATCTGAGACAACAAGGTGCAGGGCAAGCAGCATCATAGGAGCAGAGAGGCTGACGTTTCGGGCCTAGACCCTTCATCAGAAAGGGGGGAGGGGAAGGGCGCTCTGAAATAAGTAGGGAGAGAGTGGGAGGCGGATAGAAGATGGATAGAGGAGAGGATAGGTGGAGAGGAAACAAACAGGTCGAAGAGGCGGGGATGGGGCCAGTAAAGATGAGTGTAGGTGGGGAGTTAGGGAGGGGATAGGTCAGTCCAGGGAGGACGGACAGGTCAAGGGGGCGGGATGAGGTTAGTCAGTAGGAGACGGAGGTGCGGCTTGAGGTGGGAGGAGGGGATAGGTGGGAGGAAGAACAGGTTAGGGAGGCAGGGACGAGCTGGACTGGTTTTGGGATGCGGTAGGGGGAGGGGAGATTTTGAAACTTGTGAAATCCACATTGATACCATTGGGCTGCAGGGTTCCCAAGCGGAATATGAGTTGCTGTTCCTGCAACCTTCGGATAGCATCGTTGTGGCACTGCAGGAGGCCCAGGATGGACATGTCGTCTGAGGAATGGGAGGGGGAGTTGAAATGGTTCGCGACTGGGAGGTGCAGTTGTTTATTGCGAACCGAGCGTAGGTGTTCTGCAAAGCGGTCCCCGAGCCTCTGCTTGGTTTCCCCGATGTAGAGGATGCCACACCGGGTACAGCGGATGCAGTATATCACATTGGCAGATGTGCAGGCGAACATCTGCTTGATGTGGAAAGTCTTCTTGGGGCCTGGGATGGGGGTGAGGGAGGAGGTATGGGGGCAGGTGTAGCACTTCCTGCGGTTGCAGGGAAAAGTGCCGGGTGTGGTGGAGCTGGAGGGGAGTGTGGAGCGGACAAGGGAGTCATGGAGAGAGTGGTCCCTCCGGAAAGCAGATAAGGGTGGGGAGGGAAAGATGTCTTTGGTGGTGGGGTCGGATTGCAGATGGCGGAAGTGT
>NC_063335.1:11442235-11456891 GCF_021869965.1 Rhincodon typus
AAAAGGCCCGAAACGTCAGCTTTCCTGCTCCTCTGATGCTGCTTGGCCTGCTGTGTTCATCCAGCTCTACACCTTGTTATCTCAGATTCTCCAGCATCAGCAGTTCCTATAATCTCCTATTCTGCTGCTTTGGTTCTCTGCTTTATGCTCCATCTCACCATGCTGTATCTATTCTGAATTCATACTTAATTACTTTGGTAGCTGTTGGATGATCCAACTTCTATTCTGTAAAGTTTGACAGTAATTACTTACAAATAATTCTCTGAAATATCCTGCTGAAAATGTGTGTTTGTGCAATATCTAAAAGTGAAATTCTCTTTGATGTTAATCCTGGATTAATCATATTAACTTGCACAAGTGAAGGATGTTATTGAATTAAGTGCTTGGAACACTTTTATTAGGGCTCTTATGGTGCAACAGTAGTGTCTGTACCTCTGAGCCAGGAGGCCTGGGTTCAAATCCCACCTGATCCAGACTGTAATAACATCTCTGGACAGGTTGATCAGAAAATTTCAAATTTACGACTGAACAGGCTTTGGTGCTCTCTGAGACACCTTGGAACACTTAAAGGGGCTCTTGTGGCACTGTTGCAGTGATCCTACCTCTGAGCTAGGATACTTTGGGTCAGGTCCCATCTGCTCCAGAGGGTTTTCTAGTGACATCTCTGAACAGGTTCATTAGAAAACAATGATATCATTGCATCTCTTGTCGTGCAGTGATAGAGTCCCTACAACATGGCCAGAAGATCTGGATTCAAATCCAACCCACTCCAAAGGTGTGTCATATGTATCTGAGCCAGTTGATTAAAATAACTTGGAAAGATTAACTTGGCTGTTGTGGTGTTCAAGTCCTACCTGTTCAAGAGGTGTGTGACAACATCTCTAAGCAGGTTGATTGGGGAATATATTTAGAGTAAGGAGAGTCTGCTAGAGTGTTGGGTTGTTGGTAGCTGGGAGGCAATATCTGTAATGCTGCATTCTGTGAATAACCCCATCATCAAGTTATAGGTGCGAATATGAGTTAACAGCTGTTTGGCCCTTTGCGAGTACCCTGCCGTTCAATATAATTGTGGCTAATCTGTCAGTGTTTTGAATTTCACTATCCCATCTATCCCCGATTTAACATTTGATCCTCTTGTCTGTCAGCATCTTTGTGTACAAAGAGCCCTTGCAACCACATTTCAATGAAAGGTGTTGGCGCATCCCAAAGTGCAGCATTGATGTGTAGCACTGTACTCTAAGTGGATTGGAGATGTACCATGATGATGCATTGTGGTTGGTACAGTGCCAATGCCCTGGACATGGGATGCACGCGGTCACTGCCCGTGGAGTGTACCCTGAGATGTTGCTGCCAGAGGTCTAAGATACCTGGAGGAGTAAGTGGTGGAGTTGCCAGCTAACCACTCTGACTTTTATATTGAGAATTCTCCACATCTAGTTTCTATCCACCTGATAGGAAATTGGGGAATGAATGTTAATGTGGGTAATACTATGTAATGCTCCATGCTGATAAGCCTCTTGATGCTCATTAGCGAGAATCTCTTCTCAACGCCCAGGGCTTGCAAAATGAGACTTTCTGGCCTAGTTTGACATCTCACCCAAATTTCCTCTCTCCCTTTTGCCTTCTCCTAATTCGTCTTGTCCATCAAATCCACCATTGAGCCATAGAATGGTTACAGCACAGAAGGAGGCCATTCGGCTCATCATGTCCATAACAGCTATATGGAAAAAGCAACTCATGTTGCTGCTTCTCCCCACTTTTTCCAACTTATGCCTCTGCCACATTTTCAGGCAGACCCAGGTTCCAGATCCTAACCACATCTTTTGGAAAAATATTAACTGTTACCTGTCTAAAATTTCCAAGGTGCACTGTTTAAATAATCTTTAAGACCTTAGTTAAGCAACAATATTCAAGTGATATTACTTAAATATTCCGGTTGATGGTTGTAAAAGGCCTATGAAAAGTAGGTAAAATTTTTAAAATCTCAGGTAGAAACTCTCTCAACTAAACTTTTATTAATTATAAATGGAACAAGCTAACACGTTCCTCTTGCATAGGAGATGGAGAGGAAACCTGTTTTAGAAGCATCTGAAATCTCAGGAAAAATAAAGAACTGAGGAATTTGGAGAAACTCTGGTCAGGCAGCATCTGTGGAGAGAAATACATAGCTAATGTTTCAAGTCCAGCGACACTTTGTCAGAAGTATCAGGGTGTATTTTTTTGTGAAGCTACCTGTTTCCCAAACCCTATGGACTCTACGTTGATAGGAACATTGGAAGAGACCAACTGGATTAACAGATTTCACACTTTTGGGTCATGTAACTTGCACTCATGCAGATCCCTTTGTGACTGAGATTGGACATGTGGGGTCTCCTTATCACATTAGTTTCCTGGATATACTTCCCCATTCTTGACTGGATAGGGTTAGATATTTGTTGGCTCTGTTCATGTCCTCTTACTTTTGACACTTAGTGTACTGTTAACTGTATGGTACCTTCACCAGGTTGATGCCTCATTCTAAGATACCTGGGAAGGAAGGTATTCCTTCTTAGTGAATCGGGATTGGTCTTGTGGCTTGGAAGTGGAGAAGTGAAAAATGTAGATCAGCCACCAGGAGGCATGGCAGTGAAGAGCTTCAAGAAGCTTCACTGTTCAGATTCTTACATCAAGAGATTGAGTGCACATGACCTTCACAGCAAAACAAAACCAAGAACAGTGCAGAGAATAGCAGAAATGTGGCCATCTTTATCTCATGAAGCTAATTGGAAGGGATTATGGAGAGTCCACCTCCTATTTGGCTGCCTGAGGAGAGCCATCACCACTCTGCCTGCTATGCAATAACATTCAAACCACAATCTTCACCAGCATGTGCACCACAGACCAAATACTTGTACAAAGTGGTGTTCAGCAAGGGTGTGTCATCGTGCGAATGACAACTCCATCTTCCTCACTTCGACACTCCACCCAATATCAATGAAGTTTCCAGCTGTAGTGGAGCCTCTGTACAGGATGAGTAGGAAACTGCTCTGTTTATATTACCTTCAGTCCAGAACCAAGATCACTCAACCCCTGTCATTGAGCTTAACTGTGCGAATGACGTTTACATGTCTACACAGTCACTCCAAGGCTGAGCACCAAACCATCTTTGACTCGTTCATGGAAGCAAATGAGAGAGTGAGCCTTGGACTAAGCATCTGAAAGACAACGATACACTATCAGGCTGCTCCTGCCATGTATCACTATTCCTTGACTGTCAAGATCCACAGTGAACCACTTTCCAATGTGGGTCAATTCTCCTGCCTTGGGAGCTTCCTTTTCAGCAAGGACAAAGAGTTATGAAATTCAGCATTGCCTCCAGTGTGCCAGCTCAACCTTTGGTCATCTGAGGAAGAACATGTTTGATGACAAGGACCTCAAACCGAGGACCAAGCTCATGATCTATAGGACAACAGTGTTGCCTGTCCTTCTGTGTACATCGGAGACATGAACCAAATCCAGCAAAATCTTCAATCACTTGAAAAATATCAACTGCAATGGCTCCTCAAAATTGAGCAGATCCCAATGGCAGGATAGACACTCTAATCTCAGTGTCTTCTGTCAACCCAGCATTGACTCATTTGTCTCTGTTAGTCAGATGTGTTGTATGGGTAATGTTGACCAGATGCCTGACACATGATTCCCAGAACAGGCTATCTACTTTTGAACTTGGGCTCCTAAATGTTTTAATCTGTATCGATTCTTAATGTCTGAGCCGAAAAAGGAAACTGTACTGGGAAGGTTCTCCGTGGAATATTTCTATTTGAGCCAAATTCCGTGTCTTTGAAGTGAATCTCTAGTTCTTTCACAGGTAAAAATGAAAGCTAAGAAATGATGCATTTCAAAAGTTGCGAGGGAAATGTTTGGGGCAACTGTAACTGTTGGGAATAAATTGTGCTAACTTGTTTTAATTGCACTTCTGTATCAGATACTGTTGTTGGAGCAACTTTTCAAAAATGGTTTGTCAAAGCCATTAACTAAAATGAAGACTGATGTAACTTTCATTTGTGCTCCCTTTGCCTTTGCAAATGAGAGAATGAATAATTTTAATTAATTCTAGGTTGCTGCTGTTCTCAAGAAATTGTTCCATTCTGAGAATAAGTAATAGCTGATTTTATTTTAAATGTATTGCATGTGAAAATTAAAATTTGTATAATAAGTTACATAGCTCTTGCAATGTTGTAGATTAGATTCGGATGTTTTTGAAATGTTTTTGACCTCTGTCAAATATTGTCCAGATCAAGGTGAATAGTGATGCTAGAAAATGCTGTACAAATATTTTGTGTAATACTATAAAGGTAAGTGATGACCGAGTACTATTATCACTAGATTATTAACCCTGAGAGACCCAGCTAATGTTCTGGGGTTTGAATCCTGCCATGCCAAATGGTGGAATTTGAGTTCAATAAAATGTGCAATTAGAAGTTTAAACATAACCATGAAATCATTATCAATTGTTGGAAAAACCATCTGGTTTACAAATGTCCTTTAGGGAAGGAAACTGCCATCCTTATCTGAAACAAAAACATTAATTGCCAGGAAAGCTCAGCAGGTCTGGCAGCATTTGTGGAGAGAAAGCAGAGTTAACACTTCAGAAATTCAATGAAGAGGAGTCACTATCAAATGTTCTTCATTGCCAAATGTGTGCAGTCAGTGGCACCTTGAATGAGCCAGAGGGGAACGCAGTTGACCATTTCTTCTGATTAGAGCTATCACCCGAGGATGTTGACATAAGCCAAATGTTCTGGCAAACAACGCAATGACCTGCCTTTTAGATTTATGTGCCACCAATTGAGAGCCCCTTTATCTGTGCAGGTGCATTGGAAGGAGCCAGAATAAAGCAAATTGAGGACGGTGGGCACTGAATTGGCTTCATCAAGGAGGCAGCTCTTCCTGGAGTAAGCAGCAAGTGTTTGAGGCCACCTGAGGTGGTAATCTGCTCTTCAGATAGATTGAAGTTGAGCCTCAGTTAAACCTTTTGTGGGGAAAGCACCACCAGTGATCCCAGCTCTCTATTTCTTTCCACTTTAATCTCTATATCTGCGTTATGCAACCACAGCACAATATCACTGTCAGAAATGTCACAAATGATCGTTGTCACTTCTAGATGTCCTGTTCCTAAACTTTGGCACACCTCCTCCCAACTCCCCCACCTTGCTGTTATCTACTTAACTCCACCTTCTCAAAGCTTCTATGCTGATCAGAACCACTAAGCACTGAGCCTAAACTAAGTTAAGGTAACGTGATGGAGAATGGAAATATTAGATTTACCAAGTAAACAATTGGATGGAAGAAAGTATCAATCAATGTTTTAAAAAGCAAACAGAAATAAACAATAATCTGAAGCTTAAAATAAGTCATAAATTGAACTGAACCAGCATATATAATATCATTTATTTGGCTACAGGTCAGAGGATGGAAACTCAGCAGTGAGTAACTTGTCTCTCCATGCCTACCATGTACATGACACAAGTCAGGCAGATGAGTGGATGAATGCAGTTCCGACAACACTCAAGGAGCTTGATACCATCCAAGAGACAACAGCCTGCTTAACTGGCACCATATTCACTGTCTTCAACATTCATTCCCCTTCACCACCATCACACAGTGATGGCAGTGTGTGCCATCTACAGGATGCACTGAGCAACTCACCTGAGCTCTTTCAGCAGCAGCTTCAAACCTGCTGCCTCCAAAGGACAAATGCAGAGCATGCACCAGAAAACTGCCACATGCATGTTCTCTTCCAAGCCACACACCTTCCTGGCTTGGAACTATCTTGTCATTTCTTCACTGTCGTTGGGTTAACATCCTGGATCTTCCTTCCTAACCAGCACTGTGGATGTACCGGCATCCCAAGTACTGTAACGGTTTAAGAATGCAGTTCATCACCACTTTTTCATGGGAAACTAGGGATAGAAGTAAATGCAGGTCGAGCTAGTGACTCTCTCATTCGCTGAACAGGCGATGAACTTTGCCTCAACATTAAATACCTCCATGAAGTGCAGACTAATGTCACCTCCTTTTATACTGGTGAGTTTTGAGTCCCCAGAACTCCATAATGAAAATGTTAAGTCAGCTGCTTGTCGTAATGATCATGTGGTTTCCACAAACAGCCAAATGCACCTCAGCCAATCGTGGATGTGGCCATGTTTGAACTAGGCTTTAGCTGAACTTCAAATTTCTACTGCTTATGCTTTGGTATTACCTATCCAAATGCAAAGCACTCACTTTACACTTTAAAATTGTCTCTGTACCCCGCATTGAATAGAAACAGCAAGATGATTTTTCTTGCTATTTTTCAAATTGTTATTTCTGATTTTAAGAGTAAGTTTAACACTTCTTTCCAAATAATTGTGCACTTGAGAAGTCTACTGTTTCTATCCTCCAAATGCATTTTTACTCAACTTTTGATTTTTAGCACTGTGTAAGTAAATAGGTCTCAATTGGGTTAAAATCAGTACTAAGTTGAATTTAAAGGTATTGGTAATTCCCAATTATGAAATACTACTTTTCTTCAGAACATAGCCAGGACTCAGTGACATTTCTGTGGTATTAGCACACAAGGACACTTAATAGTATAATAGTAATAATAGTATAAATCATTTCCAGAAAGAGAAAACAATTGCTTGCTTCTTTTGTAAATGGCAGACTAAAAATATATACAAATTTTCAGAACCTCAAAACTGGAGCTGCTTTGGGAAATGTTTTATCCAGCTGTCTTCATTTTCTTGTTTCGCTTTCTTTCATTGGATGCTAAGTACAAGCTTTTGATTCTGGTATTTCTGACAGTTAGTGTGGCTCTTTAAGAGGTTATTTGAATCATTCCTTAAAAATACTGAGTAAATTTGTGTTCTAAAAATGCTGGCCGTGACTTTTAAATGCCTTGTTTGTAATCTTCACAATTTCATTATTTGCATTTATTGATCTTAAATAAAATCAATTGTGGACAAGAAAGGAACTTATACCCGAGCCAAAAAGAATTTGGTCAGAATTGCTATCTTTCTGGGATAGTAATTACAATTCAATTGATACGAAGCACCAAATTATTCTTATACAGAAGTGGTCTCATGTTAATAGGGGCAATATTGTGAAAATATTTGTGACAAGTAAGAATTTAAGACAGTTCTGATCATTAGTATCTCCTTTTGAAACTAGCAACCTTTTGCCACTCGTAGTGCAGTGTCCTCTATGTTATGACCAACCAGAGATTAAGTGGTTGCTGTGTGGAATATTTCGATTCTATCATCAAGAGCACCCTGAGCACTCTGATTATTATCTGCTGAGTGTTTTCAGTGTGTCCTGTTTTCGTTGCAGGTTTCCAGAATTTGTCCCCATTTGATTTTCATTAACCTTTTTAAATCATAATCATTTTTGTAGCAAGTATTCAACTCAAATTCATAAATTGCTGAAAATAAGATCCTTTTCCTTTAGTGTCCAGTTGAATGAGCTGACCATCCTCCCCAAGCAAAGATTCAAATCCATTAAATAAATCTACTTCAGTTGAGAGTCATTTGACCTATTGACTCACTTTGATTTGTAAAATATCATTGATAGTCAAGTGACAAATATGCTTGTTACTGACAGATATTCATTTACATTGTAGCTGCATTTCAGCTACAAGCTAAGCTGAAAACTATTTGATTAAAAGCAATATAGCTTGGATGCTAAAATCTAAAACAAAATCAGAAGGTGGAAATATTCACCAGGTCAAGTAGTATCTGTGTAGAGAGAAACAGACCTCACATTTTCAGGTTATGGTAAAATAGCACAAGCTGAAATGTGAATTCTATTTCTCTCACTACAGATATTGCCAGACCTGCTGAATATTTGTAGGTGACTGATCAGGATTTCGCAAACTAAGTTGTTATTGCCAACAGGGTCACAGGACAAGGTTTTAGGCTTGCAAGCTTAGAGATTGCAATGGTGATGGAGCTGTAACTGAGTTTTTTGGCCTGTTTTTAAATGTTTCTTTTTGATCAATGGGCAAGCTATTTTCTGAGGATTGACTGTTGCTTCAACCACAGCCTGTAAAAAGATGAGCCTTTGCTTTGTTTTAGGGAAGACCCAGCAGTTTTTAAACAAGTCTGAACCCCCTCTGTCAACAACCTTCTGAACACCACCTTCCCTTCCCATTCCCAAAATTTCACTACGGAATCACAAGATGTCTGAGGCATTAAAATGGGCTCACGTAGGCATGATGGTTGAAAAGCACTGACTAGGCTAAAACTTAACGAGATAGGGGAAAGTTCCGAGTGTAAATGTTGACTGTAAAGAGTCGAATCAAGACCTGTAATTTGAGGTCTGGTATGTTTCCAGAATGTAGGATAGGATAGGATCCCTACAGTGTGGAAACAGGCCCTTTGGTCCAACAAGTCCACACTGACCCTCGGAGCATTGACACCCAGACCCATCCCCCTATTACCCACCTAACCTACACATCCCTGACACTACGGGCAACTTAGCATGGCCAATCCACCTACCCTGCACATCTTTTGACTGTGGGAGGAAACCGGAGCACCCGGAGGAAACCCCACACGGACACGAGAGAATGTGCAAACTCCACACAGACGGTCACCCGAGGGTGGAATCAAACCCAGGTCCCTGGTGCTGTGAGGCAGCAGTGCTAACCAATCAGCCACAGTGCCTCACTCGATCTCAATGTCACACTCCTGTGCTGTAAGATAACTTCACCAAATAGACTTGCTGTGATTTTTTTTAAGTGGGTTTGGCCCATTCTGAACTGATGATGCCAGTTTGGCCACCTGTGTAAAACTGGAATCACTTTGCACCAGCATTCAATTCTAAGGGCAAAAACTGTAAGTAAACATGTATTTAGACATGCATAATAAATCTATAATTCTAGCGATCATGTATTGAAGTGAAGGCCTCGTATGTCTAAGGCCACTGTGTTTTGCATTGTACATTTATATGTTGCTATTTATAATGAGCTTAAGTGTGCGTCCTTCCCAAACTTTCTCCCACTATGACCCCTGTTTCAAGGGTTGAAGATTGGTGTGACCTCTTGGTGAGGGGGTGGGGGAGAGGGGAAGGGAAGAGGTGGTGCAGATCTGAGAATTAATGGTGAGGGGGTGCGTACTGTCAGAGCAGGATTATGGCTGTTAGGAGCCAGTCAGAGCTTCGTTGAAGCCATTGTTGCCTCAGGTCATGACCCATAGATGTCAGCCGGTGATCCCACTTGGGTCCCCAATCCTGCTTTGGGACGCTCTGCCTTATTGGCTAACTGCAAGTAAAGATCGAAACAGACAGCGCATCAGGTTAAAGGTAATGGCTCTGCGTTTAATCCTCCCAACAGAATGCGTTGACTTACTTTAACGATTTCTGCTGTGGTTTCTTTACAGAAACACCAGTAAATTTTGCAACACGAAAAGCTACAGATTCTGAAATAAAATCAGAAAATTCCAAAAATATGTAGTCGCTCTGACAGCATCTTTTTAGAATGAACCCGTGTTTAAGTTTTCAAGGCAGTGACCTTTCATCAGAAGCAGTAAACGTTTTGATGTTTTCAGGTCGAGCACTTCTAAGATTGACAGACAAGAAATTGGAAAGGATGGGTATTGTCCAAGAAACTCAACGACAGCATGTCCTTCAGCAGGTCCTGCACCTGAGAGTCCGAGAGGAAGTTCGCAATTTACAGCTACTTACACAAGGTACAGATTACTGTGTTGGATAAAGCTATTTGGGCAAATCCATGTACATTAAAGGCTTCTGAAATATCAATAGCTGCCAGTCCTCCTTATCAGTAACCATCATTTTAACTCCTTTTGGAAAAAAATGGATGTTTTAAATCAAACTAAGAACTCTGAAATAGTACATCTAATTATTCTAAAGTCAAGATTAAGTAAAACTATTTATCTACGTCCCTGACTAGATGAGATTCAGTGCAATGTGCATTAATTAAAGAAACAAATTGAATTAAAAGATGCAACAATTATGCCCTTTGGTAAAACGTGATATGATTTTAATCTCTATATCCAATTTGTGTTTAACAAGAAACACAATTTCCGAAATGAGAAACCGTAAGGAATGGAAACATTTTGCTTAATTTTATAATTCTTCTCTGCCTGTTTTAATCCTTGTAAATCTTCTTTCCCTAACGTCACCTGGCTCTATGACCACTTTCTCCTCCCTCCACTCCTCAGCAGCAAATTCTGCATTCCTCCGACTCCAGCATTTTGATCATGGATAACACAGTGTGGAGCTGGAGGAACACAGCAGGCCAGGCAGCATCAGAGGAGCAGGAAAGCTGATGTTTCAGTTCGGGACCCTTCTTCACTGAAATGCCAACTTTCCTGCTCCTCTGATGCTGCCCGGCCTGCTGCGTTCCTCCAGCTCCACACTGTGTTATCTTTGATTCCAGCATCGGCAGTCCTTGCTATCTCTGAGCATTTTGATCATCCTCTCTTCTCATAGTACCGTGATCAGCCTTCCATTCAGCCACCTAGTTGCAGAGTTTTTGACCTTTCTATTTCTTTCTCTTCTCTCAAAACCCTCTTTAAAGCCAACATCTTTTTAAGTTGGGTCAAAATCCTGGAACTCCCTCCCAAATGGCATTGTGGGTCTATCCACAGCAGGAGGACTGCAGCAGTTCAGGAAGGCAGCTCACCACCACCTTCTCAAAGGCAACTAGGGATGGGCAAGAAATGCTGGCCAGCCAGCGATGTCCACATTCCATGAATGTGTTTTGAAAAATGTTGCCCCTACTATTGTCTCTTTTGGCTATTGTCCATTTTTAGCAGATTTACGTTGAAATTCTGTGAATTTCCCTTGGACGCTTTTTTTTAATGATGCAAAATAAATGAAAATGATTGTAGTTGTGAATTAACATTAATGTTTGGTGGCTGTTAGTAGCATTGTCATCTCTAAGTCACGCATGTGTCGAGGTTCGCATTCACTATGTGCCCTCAACTTCCTGATGGACTTGTGGTCAAAGGTGTTTTTCTTTGCAAGTTTCTCCATGAAGGACAGGTGACACGGAATGGTCCAACTGCTTGGAGCGTTCCACAGCAGTGAGGCCAGTCCCATTCTTCGCAACACTGAGGACAGGTAGAACCTCAGTACATAGTGTTTGTGTACTGAGGGTCTATGCACAGCTTGATACAAAGGTGGCCATCAGGTTAGGGCAGCATTGGGTACATTCATCGCTCCCGCGTTATCCAGAGCTTTATACAGGTGTCCCTGTGGACATGGTCCATCTGATACCCCCAGATGAAGTGCAAGATGGCTTGGGTGACTGCAATGGCACAGGTTCTGGGAATGGGCCAGACCTGCGCCATGTATAACAACAGAGAGAGAGTGCCTGATGACCAGGTTTTTACCCGCAATGGAGGGGGAGTGGTGCTCACAAAAGCCCAGTCTCTGCTTCACCTTGGCTGTGCACTCCTCCCAAATTTTTGCACATGCCCCAGGCCCTCCAAACCATATTCCCAACACCTTCAGGTAATCTGTCCTGACAGTGAAGGGGATAAAGGTTTAGTTGGCCCAGTTCCTAAAGAACATGGCCTCACTTTTGTCTTGATTTACCTTGGCTCCTAAGGCCAGTTCAAACTGATCACAGACACCCATGAGTCGGCACACTGACAGCGAGTCCGAGCAGAAACTGGCAACGTCATCCATGTACATGAAGACTTTGACCTGCAGGCCTCCGCTACCTAATACAGTCATCACTCTCAGGCTCACATCCTTCCCGATGGACTCAGCAAGAAGCTGAATATAGCACAAATAAGGCAGGAGAGAGTTGTCAGCTGTGCCTGACTCCAGCTCTGATCGGGAAGCTTTCTGATACCCACCCGTTGATTTGAGACTGCACTACTGATGCTGGTGTAGAACACTCAAATCCAGTTGCGGATTCTCTGCCCAAAGCCCATTCTGGAGAGCACATCCCACATGTATGTGAGCGATATCCTGTCAAAGGCCTTCTCCTGGTACAGGCTGATGAGGCAGGCATCTACCCCTGTCCTCCAAGTGGCCATTCCTATCCTTAAGGAGTACGAGGCTGTCGGACATCTTCCTGCCCGGTACAGCACAGGTTTGGTTGAGGTGAATCACCGATCCCAGAGCAGATCTGACATGGTTGACGATGACCATCGACAGGGTTTTGTAGTCTGCATTTAGCAGTGAAATTGGTCACCAATTTCTAATTACCTCCCTCTTCCCCCCACTTTCCTATTCTAAGAGAAATGCCGTCAGGAGTTCTCAACACCCCATTGGCAGGGCCACCCTTGGTAAGCTCAGAGGATAAGAAGCAGACAAAATGCAATCCATAACAAGTCCTGAACAGTGATTCAGGAGGAAGGTATTCATGTGCAATGGCGGATGAAGGCTGAATCAGTAAGGAGATGCCCAGTCCTCAAGTTTTCCTTGCCATTGGAACTGGATAAACCTTCTGTCAAGGACCATGTGTCTGCTGGTGTGCAACAGCATTCTCATGTTAAAAGATGTCCCGATTAATGTGTCTAACTATTGGGATTCAGAAGCATTCTGTGAACATGGGTAACTCCAAGCAGGTGAGCTAAGTGAAGAAGTGTTTAGGGTATGTTGGGGTAGGTTGGAGAAATCTAGTTGTTACGGGGACGAATAGGGCAGGTGGGGAGAGTAGGTGTTGGGTTTTGAGGGGTGGAATGGGTGGGGGGGCGTGGTGCAGGAATGGGTGTTCGGGTCCGTTAGCTGGAGGTTGGTTCAGGTCTAGTCCAGAAGCTGAGAGGTTGGGGTTTGGCTCTGGACCAGTGGCAGTGGAGGCGGGAGAGTTGGGTCCAGTGGCGAGGGTTGGGGAGGCGTTGGAATCCGGGAGGAAGGGGGTTTGGGTTGGGCCCAATACCGGTGGGGACAAGGTGAGTCCATTATGAGGGGGCAAGAGGTTTCAGGTCACACGTGGGGTATGTAAATGTTTTGGGGGAAGTGTAGTTGGATGTGTGTGAGGCAAGTATGGGACCTGTTACATAGTTACTAAGGAGTGAGACTATGTAGTCAATAGTTTGACTTTTCCTGAGTAATTATTTTATTCAAATTCATTAGAACCATTTCAAAGACTCCAATTTTTTTTAAAATGTTGGCTTTTGGAAGATTCCAGAGCATACAAGAACAGCCCAGTGTAATCTTTCATTTCCTGGGCAATTCCTTCAAATTGTGGTACAATGGGAATTCCACAGGGTTCCTGTGTGCAGCTCCCATCTACACTGGAATAACAATCGTTTGGCCAGTACAAAATCTAGGCCAGCATTCTCTTAATAGTTAACATCTGAAGTGTGTCGGGAAAAATAAACCAACAGTGGTCATGTGTGAAATTGTCACGTTATGAAATAAGACTTTTCAGAATATGAAATTGTCATTAATGTGATGCTTTTTGTTGGCATGAAAATTGTACTTTGAGTTATAACAAGGTGTCAGTGCGTATTGTCCTTTTGAAGCGCAGCCATAAAGTGTATTGTTAAGTTTCTCTTATGATTTATTTCGGGTAAAGAGTTTTGAAATATCCTTTTTTTTTGTTCATTTTAAGCAAATAACGTATAGTTGAGATAAGACATAGTAGTACTGTTGGGAGAGAAAGGGTTATGGTATTATCCCGTGGTGTTTACTGAATGAAAACGAATTATCCAATGCATACGTTTGAAAATTCCAAAATATTTGATCAGGTTCATAATTAAATTGCTTTCAAAATAGTGTTTGTGTACTTTCCGCCATGTTTTACACTTGGGCTGATTTCAATAACAGTGCATACGTTCAATCCTAATTTTCATATTTCAGTAATTTCTGCTGGGCATTCACAAATCTGGTCTGCCTTGTGTTTTTAGCGCACACACAATCAATACTTCAGCACACTCCCTTCATAAGATCTGAAAGACAATAGCATTCCCTTATTTCCCCATTGATTGATTGATTGTTTGCTGCAGAATATTTCTACAGGTAGTTAGTGCCTTACATAGCTCAACAAAATAGCCATTTTCCTCTGGGCTGCTTCTAGTTGTATATTGGTTGTCTACTTGATTATTTGAAATCCCAAGCCTAAACTATCCAAAGATATGCACTCCCAGGCAGTAGCGATTTATGAGCACAAACACTGGTAAGTTTCCAGTCCATGTCACATTGTTGTTTGGCCCACTTATGTAGCATGTTTACCACAGTCTTGCCAAAGATGAGTTGGATAAGGAGGCGATGTTGGATAGGCTATTGAGACTAAAAGTTAACAAAGCATCAGGAGCAGATGAGGTGAATCCAAGCATAATGAAGGAAATGAGGTTGGAAATTGCAGAGGCAATGGCCATAATCTTTCAGCCTTTCCTAAACTCAGGGGAGATGCCAGAAAACTGGAGAATTATAGATCTTATGCCCTTGTTCAAAAACAATGGTAAGGATAATGTGAGAAATGATAAACAGACATTTGATGGGAAAGGACAGAGCATACAGATCTAAGAGCAAATCAGATAAGACTGAAATCCATAAAAGTAATAAAAGGACAAAAATGAAGGCATCTGAAACAACAGAGTAATTAATAGTACAAATTAAGATAAATAGGTGCAATCTGTGGCCATTACTGAGACTTGGCTGCAGGATGATCTACTCAGAGATAGTAGGAACTGCCGATGCTGGAGTCTGAGATAACACA
>NC_063335.1:11461891-11481531 GCF_021869965.1 Rhincodon typus
TGTGTGTGTGTGTGTGTGTGCGCACACGCACCACAAACAGAAGCGCTGCTTATACCAGGCTTACTTGACAGTAATGTTTTACATGAATATTAAAAAGACTCTTTATGACTGCAGAGCATTTCTGACAAGCCCAGTCTTGCTTTGGTGAAAATGGAGGGCAAGATAGTGAAAAAGAACAGGTTTTTCTCCCCATCCTAACACCCACTGATAAATCCAATGAGTATGTCCCCTAAGGGGACTTGACAGGGTGGATGCTGGGAGGAATGCTTTCCTTTGTTGGGGTGGGCAGGGGGCTGTCTAGGACTACAACACAGTTTAAAGATTAGTAGTCTCCTATTCAAAACTGAGATTGGAGAGGCATTTTGTTTTTCCCCTGAGAGTCATTAGTCTGTGGAATTCTCTTTTCCGGAGAACTCTTAAACTGGGTCACTGAATATGTTCAAAGTTGAGTTGGACAGAATTTTGATTAAGAAGACAAAGGTAATTGGGGGAGGGGGTGTGAAGAGAGTGTTGTAGAAACGTGGAAGCATTGAAATTTACAAAGTAGGAGCAAGAGTAGGTCATTCAGCCCGCTCCACCATTCAATGTGATCATGAATGATCATCCAACTCAGTATCCTGTTCCCACTTTCCCCCCAGATCCTTTCATGCTGTTAACTGTAAGAATTCTGTCCAATTCTTTCTTGTTAACATTCAATATTTTGGCTGCAACCACATTTTGTGGCCGAGAATTCCTTCGGCTCACCACTAAGTGAAGAAATTTCTTACCATGTCTGTCCTAAATGGCCTACCCTGTATCCTTAGACTGTAACCCCTGGTTCTCAACTCCCCAGTTGTTAGGATTATCCCTCCTGCCTATGTTTCCATGAGATCTGCCCCTTATTTTTTAAAACTTGAATTAATATAGAGTCCCTACAGTGTAGAAGCAGGTCTTTCGAGTCCACACTGATCCTCCAAAGAGCATCTCATCTGCCCCATCCCCCACAGCTAACCAATCTAGCCTGCACATCCCTGGATACAATGGGCAATTTAGCATGGTCAATCCATGTGGGAGCCCACACTGACATGGAGAGAACATGCAAATTCCATACAGACAGTTGCCCAAGGCTGGAATTGAACCTGGGACCCTGGTGCTACAAAGCAGCAGTGCTAACCACTGAGCCACCCCAATGTAGTCCTAATTGATCCATTCTCTCTTCATATGTTAGTCCTACCATCCCAGGAATCAGCCTGGTAAAACTTTGTTGCAGTCCCTTCATTGCCAGAAAATCCTTCCTCTGATAAGGAGATGAAAACTGCATACAATTGGTCTTAGTATAGTCTCAACAAGGCCCTGTACAATTGTGACAAAAACATCCCTGCTCCTGTATTTGCTATTGCTGTTGAACAAACATGATTAAAACATTGATTAATTTACATTTCTTTTACAATTAAGATGGCTTTGGTTGTGCGAGTCAGGGAAGACTGTTTTCTCCAATTGTAGAATCTGTACTAAGTGAACAACAAAGTAAACTTGTTATTAAAACAATGAAGAGGGATTATATGAAATTAATTTGCATTGCATATCATTGATTCATGGAATACTTTGCCTTTGGAACTGGCTGAAGCAAAGACCATTGCAGGAAGAGATAAAAAAATGGATAGATGTTTGTAACAGTGGAAAATATGGGATACGGATAGGTCCCAAGGCAATGAAACTAGTATTGGAATGCTTGAGCAAAGAGCCCACATGAACACCATGGATCACATGACTTCTTGCTGCACTGTAAGTCTTTAGAATGGGGATCTGCTGGGAGAATTAAAATTCACACCTCGGCAATTATTCTAAGCAAAGTCAACAATTGTCTCATTTTGCCCTTTATTGATAAGCCCCAATATCGCATTAACCTTGCCATTCTGTAACTGTTTGAGGATCTCTAATCACTGCATTACTAATTATAACAAAGCAAACAGATATATATAAATATATAATATATGTCTGAATCACAAACACCTCAATGGTTCAATTTTTCAGATGCAGCAGTATAACCTTTTGCAGCGAGAATACAGCAAAGAATTTCAAAAATTCAAATGTCAGCACTCAAAAACTTTATGGAAGACATTTTGGAGAGGCAAATCGGGCAGGACTTATCCATTTAATTATAAGCTCCTGGGGAGTGTTGCTGAATAAAGAGACCTTGGTGTTCATGTTCATAGTTCTTTGAAAGTGGAGCGGCAGGCAGATAGGATATGTGGTATGCTTGCCTTTATTGGTCAGTGCATTGAGTATAGGAATTGGGAGGTCATCGTACAGCTGTACAGGACATTAGTTAGGCCACTTTTGGAATACAGTCTGCAATTCTGATCTCCCTGCTAAAGGAAGGATGTTGTGAAACTTGAAAGGGTTCACAAAAGATTTATAAGGATGTTGCCAGGGTTGGAGGGTTTGAGTTATAGGGAGAGGCTGAATAGGCTGGGTCTATTTTCCCTGGAGCGTCAGAGGCTGAGGGATGACCTTTATGGAGGTTTATAAAATCATGAGGGGCATGATTAGGGTGAATAGACAAGGTCTTTTCCCCGGGGTGGGGGAGTCCAAAACTAGAGGGCATAGGTTTAAGGTGAGAGGGGAAAGATTTAAAAGGCACCTGAAGGGCAACTTTTTCACACAGAGGGTATGTGATGAGCCGCCAGTGGAAGTGGTGGAGCCTGGTACAATTACAACATTTAAGAGACATCCGGATGGGTATATGAATAGGAAGGGTTTAGAGGGATATGGGGCAAATGCTGGCAAATGGGACTAGAATTATCTAGGAAATCTGGTCAATATGGACAAATTGGACCAAAGGGTCTGTTTCCATGTTGTACATCTCTATGACTTGATGAATCTATATTTTGAGTAAATGTCTGTCATAATATCAAAAGCAATGGTCAACATTTTGCCTCATTTCCCAAACTGCAGGCTACTGACTTAACTTAATTCAAAAGCAAAATACCACACTTGTCGCTTGTGTGGAGTTGGAGCCTTTATCAGATCGGCGATGATCCTTCTTAGAGTCACAGAGTCAAACAGCACAGAAACGGACCTTTCAATCCAACTTGTCCATGCCGACAAAGTTTCCCAAACTGAACTAGCCTCACTTTCCTTCATTTGGCCAATATCCCTTTAAAGCTTTCTTATTCATGTATCTATCCTTTGAGGGTCTAAATGACCTACTCCTCTTTATTTCCATGTTCACATCCCTTACCTGAGCTGTAGCTTAGCCAGTTCTGTACAGACACGATTAAACCTGAACCTGCTTATTTGGTTCATCCCACTCCTTGAATTTATTGAGTTATCAAAACACAAAGCTGTATATTTAGTTCAGTTTTTATATCAAAATAGCTTTATCTTGAGGATTTGATGAAAGATGTCAATTTAAAATAGATTTATAACTACTGCAAATTATTGTAAATGGCGTAGATTTTAACATTGAATTTAAAGTTTCTGTAGATGAATAACCTTATCACTTACATTGTGTGTGGGAAGAAATTTAACCTTTGGAATTAACTTGTCACATTTCATGTACAGTATATTGTAATTTAATTTATAACATTTCTAAAGAGTCTGTGAAAAAGTAACTTGGTTTAGTGATGGATATTAATTTTCCACTTGGGAAAATCTGATGAATGCTCCCACAGCTCTCTCAATATCCTTTTAAACAAAAGCGGCAATCTGTTGCTTACTGATTGGAACATTGAATGGTTTTAAAACTGCAAATGGATATTCTTTTCTTAGTAACCTTTTCTATGTGCTTTCTATGAGTTCTTGCTAAGTGAATATTGGAAGTCATAATTGTCCCATAGGACCATGGGTTGCGTTCGTATTAGAGAGATGACTGGCGGTGAGGTTAACATAAAAGCGACTACACCTCAGGTGAGGGGTCATGTTGAGGCTTTTATGATGATCTCCACCAGCATGGGAATCGAACGCATGCTTTGTGCATCATTCTGCATCCCAGAGCAGCTGTCTGACCAGCTGAGCTAACTCACACTTTACAGGCTGCTGTTATCAAGATAAATGATTGTACAAACTCTTAAGTGTGCTGCTGTCCTCTTCTTTTCATACCTACAAACTATATGGGGGAATAAAAAAGAGCAGAGAAGACCCTCTGGTCCATCAAGAACACCCCGTAGAATTGTCATACCTGATGTAAACGTTTTGTAAATTCGTAATTAAAATAGTTTTAAGTAGCTTTATCAATTTTTTCCAGTTGCTGTACCTATTTAAATATTTGACAAAATAAATATTTTCATCCTCAAATATTAAGGACCATAATCACTTTCAATGAAATGACCGAACCACAGAAGATACTGAAAGAGATAAAGATACTAAGATTCAATTTCCTGCATACGTGGCATTGATCTGGAGGAAATCAATTGCAAGAATAGAAAGGAATTGTGTGGACCGTTATTTGTCTAGATGTTGACGCTGTGCAACAGTGTTTGGTCTAGAAGGTAAAAATCCCTGAGTAAGGAGAGAGTTATTGAATTCAGTTAGCAAATGACTGCATCAAATAAGAAAGATGATGATAATTTGTGGAGCTGTGACAGAGTGACTAATGGATCCATGCAAATCAATGATTTGGAAGTGAAGAAAAAGGTAAGACTGACAGGATAGTTGGGGGAACACAAGGAGTAGCAAACATTGAAGCAGGCCAAAAGTTGCAGTTAGAATCCTACATTGATTCCAAAATCAAGCAGAGAAATAGAAATTGAAATTGATAAGTAAGCTACTTTGAAACCAGGCGAGGGAGAAAAACAAAACCGTGACTGTAAGAATAAAAAATTTTGACTATATTGAAGAGCTTAATGAAACCATTTGAACAGTGTGCAGTTAAGGCCATTCCTTCATTTATATAGCACCTTTCATGACCTCCGAAATTCCCAAAGTATGTTTGAAATGACGTGACTTAATAGGAAATGTGCTGAGTAAGTTTCATTCAAATAGCAGTCATCAGTGGAACTTAGTTCACATGGCACACTAAACTGAATATATCACAAGATGTGATACTGATTCCTTTCAAAACATTGGCCAGAATGTTATAGAAGACTAAATGATGTTGGCTCTAAGGTTTTGGCTCGGGCTGTGGATGTTGTGGTTGGGTGGCTCACCGAGCTGATGATGTTGTCCCTGGCACGATGTCTGGGAGAGCCATGTGAAAAGTCAAGCGAGGTCTATCTCAATGTCAGAAATCACATGACACCAGGTTATAGTCCAACAGGGTTATTTGAAAACACAAGCTTTCGGAGCATTGCCACATCATCAGGTGAAAGGGCAGTGCTTCAAAAGCTTGTGTTTTCAAAGAAACCTGTTGGACTATAACCTGGTGTCATGTGATTTCTGACCTTGTCCACCCCAGTCCAACACCAGCACCTCCATCTCACAGCTATCTCGATGTCAGCTGCAATTAGCTGCAATTTCCAACAGCGTTCCAGTGTGCGAGATGATATTCTTGTTAGACAGCGATGAGATGCCTGTTCAGGTTTGTTCTCAGCCGAACAAACTGCAGATCTTGCCTCATTAATACTCAGCTGGCTGTGAACAAGCTCGATGGTGAGAGATCTCGACAGGGAAGCCTGAGCAGGTACCTGCCTTCTCCAGATCTCCATCCTAGACACTCAATACTACCATCTCAGGGTGTGGTCCAAGGGCACCAACTGCACATTCCAGAGGGGCATGGACACTTGCATCATAATAGCACATCTACAATCTACTTCCAGGATGCTTCTACACTTTAAAGCTGCACTTCAGGGCACACTAGCATTGAAATGCTACTGCAAGGACACTTCACACACAGAGACCCAGCTCATTGACTGGCCAGGCTACATCTCAGGACGGCTTGCTTGCTATCTTAGTGCTAGCATATTTCGAGCCTCCCTGGATGCTCACAGCAGACTTGCCTTATCCCTTGAGCCACAGATACGAGGCTTAGAATACTTCTCTCTCGTCCTGCCATGTGGTAGAGAAACAAAGGCAAGAAGCTTGTAACAGTATTAAGCAGTCCTTGGTCAAGTCAAGGAAGACGGCCTTCAGTCAGTGGGTCCCACTGCAGTAAGTCAAGGCCAGTCTCTTGTACCAGTCCAGCGGCTCGGATGTGATCAGTCAGCCACTTGAGCGGTCAGGGTCAGACATGGGATGAGGAGTTGGCTGTTGGGCACCCCAACACTAGTCTCTACTACTCCTACCCTAATGTGGACTGTTTTCTCCTGGAATATGAGAAAGGGAAGATCTGAGGGAGATGATAGTGACTGACACAGCTGTTACTGTTATTGTATGTGGGAGAAAAGTGGGGAATTGCAGAAGGCATTCAGTGTTTGTGATGTTGGGGGTTTGGGGGTGGCTGATAGTGAGTGTGGGGAGATGTTGCAGGCAATAGTGAGAGTGGCAGAGCATGAACTCGGGTGGGAGGTGGGTACGGAAGCAAAGATAGACATATGAGGTAACAAAGTAAATGGTGACTTTTAAGCTGGCAGATCTGAGAAGGTCATTGACCTTCTTCCTACACTACTGGGCATTCCCCCAGATGGCTGAGTTTGCATTGGCTGAGGTGGCAACTTCAGACAAGGCTGGCAGAATCTTTGTTACAGCCTCCTGTGTGCCTTCCTGGGGAGAAAGACAGCCCTTCTCTGCACGATCCCATGCATGAGGACCTCCAAATTCCTGCCCATAAAAATTACCCTCTCCGTTAAGTCTGGGGCTCACAAACCATGTAGGGCAGCTGCAGACTGAAGGTGCTTGTCTGGGTACACAACAGGCTCTTAAAGGTGGCATTAACAACAGGGATGCTGATGCGTTCCCGGATATCAGCCAGAGAGAGTTCTTTCAGTTATGGCAACTGAGTAAGTGAGCCAAGCATTGGACAAGAAGGGTGCCATAGGGCCAGGGTAAGTAGTTAATGAGGCGAGTCTCGTTTATTGTGTGAGAAAACTGTCTGAGCTTCACAGTGTGAAATACTCCATGAAATTTGCCAGAATTGATACTTAGCCAAAATCATGAGATTCAGCCTAGAGTCTCGGATCTTATATGCAGATTTGGTTATCTACTGTTGTTGGAAAAATGGGGCGATGGAAAAGATTCAGCAAATGGTTGTCTAGCTGCCTGATATCTGGCATCTAATATTTTGATCTACAGAAGGTGAATCTATTTGCACTGGCCAAGCGCATACATGGAACACCTTGGAGGCATTCAAGATCCTGAAGTGAACAGACAAGCTGATTTTTCTATAAACAGTTGATCATAGCCCTGAGAATGGAAACAGAAGGACATGGGCAGCAGATACATGAGAACACCACCACCTTCCAAGCCACTCACCATCCTGACTTGGAAATACATCACCATTCTTCCACTGGATCAAAATTCCGGAAGTCACTCCCTCACTGCACTGAGGGTGTACTTACAACAAATGTACTGCATGGGTTCAAGAAGGAAGCTGACCATTGCCTTCTCATGGACAGCTAGGGATGGGCATTAATCACATCCAAATGACCTTTTCTAAACAAAAAAACAAACTGTAAGCAGTAGAAAGTAAATGGATGTGTCAGGGAGAAGCATTCCATTGGACTTGAATGTCCACAAAGGTGATCAAATCTCATCAGATTAGTAATGCTGACGAAAAGTCTGACTGGCATTTAGAAAGAAAATCATTTGAGGCTGAGGAAATATGTGTTCAGCGGACACGAAAATATAAAGTCAAATTAACCTTTCTCATTCTCCTGCAGCCACTTAATAGAGAAATCACAATTATAAGAATAAACTCATTGAAACTTTTGCTTGTATTTCAAAATAATTTGTAGAGATTTGGCAGCAAGGGGAGGAGCTGAAGAAAACTATTTCATCGATTAAGCTGATGGGTACTGATCCATTCTGGGAAATTTGGCGCATGTTCTGAAATGTATAATTCAAATATGACTCCATTAACTCTGGGCAAATAAATCAGACCCAATATTTTGGAGGAAGCTGTGACTATTAAGTTAAAACTCTAATGAATAGCTTTTAAAACTATTTCAATGAATAAATTTCACTTGCTGAGAGAGTAAAACAAATGAGAAAGCATTTTGAATGATTTGCTGGATCCTGCTAGCTAGATTGAAAAAACGGAATGAAGTATTGCAACTATAACTTAACAGCTGGAAACACACAGCAGGCCAGCTAGCATCTGCCAAGAGAGAAACAAAGCAAATGCTTCAGACTGATGATTTATTGTCAGAACTGATTTGTTTGTCAGAGGACAACCTGTGTTATCTCATAATGGAAAGTTAACAACCTCATTTTCTGTTCTGCTTAACAGGAACTTGCTTTTGCTACAGGAGTGGATATTTTGAGACAAGTTTATCTTCACCTATTTGATAATCTAATCAGTCTTGGCATTTATTTTTGCCGATGTTCTATGATCATTTTAAGCACTGTGACCTTCATCAGGAGCTCTTGTCCTTGAAATCAAAACTGTATAGCATTCCTATTTCTGCCAACAATGGTTAAATGTTGGGATGTGTAGAAAGTGGATGAAAGATTTACTTATCTTGCTGATTAATTGATTGTACTAAATCTTTACAAAACAGCTGAAGTATTATATATAATTCTGGGCATTGTGCTTTAAGAGGATGTTAGATTTTCTAGCAAGGTGCCAGGAATGAACGATTTCAGTTCAAAGGAGAACTGGAATCATTTTTTTTAAATGTTTATTTATTTAACCTATTTTTCTAATCAACCTGCTCAGAGATGTTATTGCACGCCTCTGGAGCAGATTGGTCTTCAACTCAGGCCTCCTGGTCGAGGGGTAGGGGCACTTGGATCACCTGGCTTTGACCTGGGCACCAGAAAAGACAACAGCAGAAACCCTGCAAAGTCCTCCTTATTAACATCTGGGGGCCAATGCCAAAATTGGGAGAAGCTGTCTAACAGTCTAGTCAAAAAACAGCCTGACGTAGTCATACTCACAGAATCATACCTTACAGACAATGTCCCAGACACCACCATCACCATCCCTGGATATGTCCTGTCTCACCGGCAGGATAGACCCAGCAGAGGTGGCAGCACAGTGGTATACAGTCGGGAGGGAGTTGCTCTGGGAATCCTCAACATTGACGCCAGACCCCATGAAGTCTAAGATCTGCAGGTGCCACATCCAGTTGTGAATGGTGGTGGACAATTAAACAACTCACTGGAGGAGGAGGCTGCACAAATATTCCCACCTTCAATGATGGAAGAGCCCAGCACATCAGTGCAAAAGATAAGGCTGAAGCGTTCACAACAATCTTCAGCCAGAAGTGCCAAGTGGATGATCCATCTCGGCCTCCTCCAGTGGTCTCCAGTATTACAGATACCAGTCTTCAACAAATTCGATTCACTCCACATGATATCAAGAAACGGTTGGAGACACTGGATGCTGCAAAATCTACAGGCCCTGACAACATTCCGGCAATAGTACTGAAGACTTGTGCACCTGAACTTGCTTCTCCCCCAGTCAAGCTGTTCCAGTACAGTTACAACGCTGGTATCTACCCAACAATGTGGAAAATTGCACAAGTATGTCTTGTACATAAAAAGCAGGACAAATCCAACCCAGCCAATTACTGCCCCATCAATCTACTCTCGATCATCAGTAAAGTGATGGAAAGTGTCATCAACCCTGCTATCAAGCAGCACCTGCTCAGAAATAACCTGCTCAGTGATGCCAAGTTTGGGTCCCGCCAGGGCCACTCAGCTCCTGATCTCATTACAGCCTTGGTTCAAACATGGACAAAAGAGCTGAATTCCAGAGGTGAGGGGAAAGTGACAGCCCTTGATATCAAGGCTACATTTGACAGTGTGTGGCATTAAGGAGCCCTGGCAAAACTGGAATTAATGGGTATCAGGGGGCAAACTCTCTGGGGGTTAGAGCCATACCTGACACAGGAAGGTGGTCGTGGTTGTGGGAGGTCAGTCATCTCAGCTCCAGGATGTCTCTGCAGGAGTTCCTCAGGGTAGTGTCCTAGGCCTAAACATCTTCAGCTGCTTCATCAATGACCTTCCCTCATAAGCGCAGTAGTGGGGATGTTCACCGATGATTGCACAAAGTTCATCACCATTCGCGACTCCTCAGATACTGAAGCAATCCATGTCCAAACCATGCCCAAATGCAACAAGATCTTAACAATATCCAGGATTGGGATGACAAGTGGCAAGTAATATTCATCCACGAAACTGCAGGGCTATGACCATCACCAATAAGAGACAATCTAACTACCACCCCTTGACATTCAATGGTGTTCCCATCACTGAACCCCCCCACTATCAACATCCTGGGGGTTACCATTGACCACAAACTCAGCTGGACTCACCACATAAACACCGTGGCTACAAGAGCCGGTCAAAGGCAAGGAATGCTGCGGCGAGTAACACATCCCCTGACTCTCCAAAGCCTGTCCGCCATCTACAAGGCACAAGTCAGGAGTGTAATGGAATACTCCCCACTTGTCTGGATGAGTGCAGCCCCAACAACAACCAAGAAGCTTGACACCATCCAAGATAAAGCAGCCGGCTTGACTGACACCACCTCCACGAGCATCCACTCCCTCCACCACCGATGCTCAGTAGCAGCAGTGCGTACTAACTACAAGATGCACTGCAGAAATTCACCAAAGATCCTCAGACAGCACCTTCCAAACCCATGACCACTTCCATCTAGAAGGACAAGGGCAGCAGATATGTGGGAACACTACCACCTTCAAGTTCCCTTCGAAATCACTCACCATCCTGACTTAGAAATATAATACCGTTCCTACACTGTTGCTGATTCAAAATTCTGGAATTCCCTCTCTAATGGCATTGTGGGTCAACCTACAGCAGGGGGACTGCAGCAGTTCAAGAAGGCAGCTCACCACCACCTTCTCAAGGGCAACTAGGGATGGGCAAGAAATGCTGGCCAGCCAGCAAAAAGAAACTAGCCCTGTGTTGCAAGAGGTCTTGGAGTAATTCTACACCCAGTAATGAAGATTTGATACAACTGATCAAAATATGAGTGGTTTTGATCAAGAAAATGAGGTAGAACTCCATCCAGTAGAAGAGTCATGATCTCAGGCTGCCACCCTAAATAACTTCATTGCTTCCATGGTTAGCAGAGATGATTCCAGTGGACAGGACCACCACTTCAGTATAAATCTTAGCCCAGGAGTCCACAAATGTACAGAATAGCACAGAAATGTAGGACATGCTATTTGCGATTCACAACGCATGCTCCGGAGTTATGTAGAGGCATTCCTGATCACGTAGCGCAGCTCACAGAATAAAGTGGTGAGGATCAGGCGAGTTGACAGGTGCTTCTGCTTGAAAGGGAGCTATTCTCACTGTAAAAACCCAAATACTTGAAAAATGACCTAGCTTGTTGAATGAGATGTACTGGGTTTTAATTACATTCTGATTTCATCACTGCTGCTAAACACCCACACTGAAACTGAAAGCCAATTTTATATTTGTGAAATGTTAAATTTATCCATAATAAATTCCAGATACAAAGTTCTTTTCATTTGAAAAGATCATTTACTTTGGCTTAGCTCTGTGTATGGTACAGGATGATGCCAACAGCATGGGTTTAATTCCCATTCCAGCTGTGGTCGTTCATGTCAGCCTGTATTCTTACCTTGCACCACTTGATGTGGAATTGTGCTGCTCAAACTATATTGTTGTGATATCTTTGGAGATCAGCATCTTTTTAAAGAAATTCAAACACACATAGTTATTTACTAAGAGAATTATGCCACAAGATTTAATGTTTTAACAACAAATGCTTACTGTACAAGTTAAAAAAGGTGGTACTAATAAAACTGTATTTTGTAAACACTTGAACTTTACCTGAGGAATCACAACACACTTCCTGTTCTACTTTGATTTTCCCCAAGAGTTTCCTCATACTTTATTTATTGCTACCTGAGGGTTCCTTCACTTCTCCAAGGTATGCAATGACTCTCAGGCATTCACTGATTCTCCTCAGTGTTCCTGCTATTCTCCAGGTTATGAGCTTTCTTGAGCTCCTTCTGTTAACATCTTGATATGTGACCCTCCAATTCTCCTTCAGCACCTCCCCATTTCAAGCACAAGCCTCACTATGTTCTTGCTTTGCAGGAATACCGTTTTCTTTTCCATAGCCTGCTATTTCTGGTCCCCGGATCCTGGCAGACTGTCTGCTTCCGCTAAACTGTTGTGGGCCCAGACTTCAAATGTCCATTTCTGTGGTGAATCACCCATATAAAACCAAAACAGACACAAAGAAAAACACTCATCCTCACAATCTCACCCCACATGAAAGTGGTGAGTCTGTGATGACCCATGGGAAGATCGGAAATAATGTTGCCCAATTCCCTTTCCTTCCCTTTGTTTCGGGAAAGCTTATGAATAATTTAAAACTCTTTTCAGACCACTGTAGACATCCTACTTCCTTCGAGAAGCTCAGATGTAGTTTTCAGTTTAGTTTCCAGTATATTCGACTGTTACCTTATTGAACTCACATGGGTCAATCTTTGATATGCAATTACTGTGGATTTCTTTACCAGCTTCTCAAACCAGATGTCCTTGTATGTCTTGATTTTAAAAATTCTCAACTTAAAAATTATATTCCTAAAATATGTTACATCATGCAATTAGATATTTATAAGATATAACCAATTGTCTCTCTTTATGAAGGTAAATTAGCACCATTTTAATGTTTAATTGTTTATTTTGAGTATTATTTCAACATATCTTCTTGCACTCATCAGGACAGAAATATAAGAATACCAAATCCCAAAGGGAATAATAATTTAAACTCCAGGAGAAGAGGGTCCTGATTGCCAAGGAGAATGTCCTAGGAAATAACTGCCCTCAACTTCTTTTTAGTTTGAAAGGCAGAGAAAGAACATCCCCACACTTTGTGGCTTTTCAAGTAAAGATTGAGGAATAACTATTCTTTGGTGTATTCCCCATGGCAATTTAAACACAATTAATTCCTAAAACAAAACCTGGAATTTGAAAGCTAGTCTCAGTAATGGTGCCATGAAACTGTCATCAATTGTAATAAAAAGTGCATCAATTGTTATAAAAATGCAACGAATGATAGTTAGAGAAGGAAATCTACTATCCTGACCCACATGACTCCAGATCCATAGCAATGTGTTTGGCTCTTAACTGCTAAATAAGAACCGAAAGATCTGCAGATGCTGTAAATCAGAAACAGCAACAGAAATTGTTGGGAAAGCTCAGCAAGTCTGGCAGCATCTGTGGACAGAAATCAGAGTTAGCATTTTGGAGGCAGGGTCACTCGACCAGAAACCTTAACTCGGATTTCTCTCCACAGATGCTGCCAGACCTGCTGAGGTTTTCCAGCAAGTTCTTAATGTTGGCTCTTAACTGCCTCTGTAATAGGTTAGCAAGCTACTCGACACAAGTGCAATTAGCCTGGGCAACAAATGCTAGCCTTCTAGCCGTGTTATATCCATGAAAGAATAAATTGTCTTTTTTTTTAAAGTATTCTACACTGATCTTGGGAAGCATTTCTTTACGTTAAGTGCAGTGGAGTTTTGAATCATCTTCCTCCATTAGCCTGTTAATTGAAATTTTCAAAATTTGAGTGATAGATTTCTGCTAAGAGAGGGTTCTCGGAGATTCTGAATGAGGTGCTTTGTGGATTTAAGATATGAACCAGTCATGTTTTAATTGAATGGTGGAGCATGCTCAAGGAGTTAAATGACTTACACTGATCCTAATTCCTGGGTATCCCACTGGCAATCTTCCAAAGGTTACTACTTCCTAGTTCAATGAATAACATTTGTATGAAAATCTTTTTTAAAACCATGGAAATGTTTAAATTCCTTGAGTTAAGACAAAACCAATGAAAAGTTCTGATGAAGGATCATCGATCTGAAACGTTACCTACTTTTTTCTCCACAGGCGCTACACAGCCTGGTGAGTGTTTCCAGTATTTCTGTTTTCTTTTTGATTTCCAGAGTCAGAAGTATTTTGCTTGCGCATAAACCTTGATATAGCAAATTTCATTTTTTAAAAAAAAATTTAGCCTATCATGGTGGAAACTACAAAGAGGCACAGATGAGCTTGACTTCACCCGATTGAATGTTCCTAACTTCAACTTTGACTACTTTCTGCAAGAAAGCAGGGATTATGTCAGCAGTCTGGTATAGTGTTTCGAAAATAGCTGATATTTAATGTGTCCTATGTAGGCAAGTGAGGATTACAATTCTGGTTGAGTGTTTGTACAGGATGACAGGGTATGATGAGAAGTGATGCAGTTATTGGTGGAGTATAAAGGGAGTTGGAAATAGAATTGCTAGGCTGGAGCAGTGGACAAGGTAAAAGGAATCAGGTTATATGGTGTCGGGGGCAGGGAAAGTAACAGGAGTAGGCCATTCGGTGAAAAGAACCTGACTTGGCATTCTAGATAGAGTCATAGAGATGTACAGCATGGTAACAGACCCTTTAGTCTAATTCGTTCATGCCAATCAGATATCCTAAATTAATCTAGTCCCAGTTGCCATCCCATTTTCCTCTATGTACCCATCCAGAGATGCCTTTTAAACATGTAATTGTACCATCATAGCTATTATTGCCACAAAGCCGTTTTCCCACACTATCTCCATATCCCTTAATGCCACTTATCTCCAGAAATCTATCGATGTCTGTCTTGAACCTGTTAGATCTCAGAGATGCTTCTGCAATATCCCTGTAAAGGACACGCTAATGTCAGCACTGTGACTCACCATCAGTGTGAATATCCCAATGAGGTGATATTTGTGTTAGCTCCTGTAACACAAGAACAAAATGTGGGTACATAATACTGAAGTATTCAATAGACTTGTATTACAGCTCCCGTATGTATCACATGTATCCCCATCACAGGCACTTTGTGCCTGGGCTAAACTAAAGCAATTCTGATGCAAACTGTAGCACATTTCCCTCAGTGTCTTATGCAGCAAGTCAGCTCAGTAAGATTGAAACCACATGTGCCATGATCCACCGATGTCTTTAGAATACGTCCCTTAAAGATATACTAACTGTGAGAAATAACACAACGGAGCTTGCTTGATGACTGAGCTTCCACAGTCCTCTAGGGTAGAGAATTTCAAAGGTTCACCACCCTCTGAGTGAAGAAATTCCTCCTCACCTATGTCTTGAATCATCTGCCCCTTATCCTGAGATTGTCTCCTGGTTTTAGAGTCATCAGCCAGGGGAAACCAGTATATCATTCCTTAGACAAGGGGACCACCACTGTAGACTATAGTTCCAGGTATGGTCTCAGCAAGACTCTGTACAATTGCAGCCAGACATCTTTATTACTGTACTCAAATACCCCTGAAGTGAATTGCAAAACTCTGTTCGAATTTCTAATTGCTAGTTTTTAGTCATGCCCAATCCTTTTGGACATCTGCACATCCCACTCCTCCCTATTCCAGAAATATTTTGCTTTTCATTTTTTTTCGACCAAATTGAATAATGTCATATTTGATCACATCATATTCCCTCTGCTGTGTTCTAGCCCATTCACTTATCTTTCCAAAGCCCTCTTGAAACCTCCTTCATGCTCTTTGTAATTTATGTTTCCACATAGTTTGGTGTCATCTTCAAAATTGGTTCCCACATCCAACTGATTCATATAGATGATAAAGTGACACTTCTCGTGCTCCACCAGTAACAGACTGCCATCCTGATAATGATCCATTTATTCCTATTCTGTTTTCTGTCTATTAACCAATTCTTGATCCATGTTAGTATGTTCCCCTCCTAATCCTAATTCTACTTACTAACCTCTCGTTTGGGACCTATAACCAAAAGCCTTCTGACAATCAAAATATACCACATCTACTGGTTCTCCTTTATCTAAGCTTTAAATAAAATCCTCAAACATCCAATAAGTTTGTCAAATGTCATTTCCCTTTCAGAAATCTATGTTGACTTTGCCCAGTTTTGCTGTTTCTTTCTGAATTTTCAGTCATAATATTCTTTGTAGTAGGTTCTAACATTTTCCATGCTATGGACATCAAGTGAATAGATCTGTACCCCACTAGTCTCCCTACTCCTTACACTACTCTTCCTTCCTCTTCCTAAATAGTTAAATTTGCTACCTTCCAGTCAATGAATCTGTAGAATTACAAAAGACAGCCACTAAATCTATCCACTACCTCTGTTGCTACTTCCATCAATACCCTAGAATGAAGTCATCTGGTCATCAATCCTCAACCCAGCTATTATTTTCAGGTACTAACTCTTTACTAATACTAATTTATTTCAACTCTTTAGTTACAGAAGATGATGAGTATTTCTGGTAGATTTTCTGCATTTTCTTTCATCAACACAGTCACAAAATAACTCTTTAGTTTTTCCATCTTTTCCTTTATCTTCTCCTGTCCCCATCTGTAATGGCCTCATATTTATCCTTGCTAATCCTTCTCCTGACACATATCAATAGAAGCTTTTGCAGTCTGCCTTTGTTCTTCAATAGCTTACCTTCATATTCTCTTTTCCCTTTCCTCATTAGTTTCTTGGCCCTCCTTTGCTGGGTCATAAATTACTCCCAATCCTCAGGCCTATCACAATTCCTAGCATTCTCATAAGCCACTTCCTTTGATCTAATATAATCTTTAAGCTCCTATGTTACCCATGGTTGAGTTGCCTTTCAAGTTGATGTGATCTTATTGAATGGTAGTTTTGAGAGGCCATGTGGCCTATTTCTGTACCCACAGTATTTTTCTTATGCTGTCACACATGTACATTTCTATTAAGCAGTGTTCAGTTTAAGTTGATTATCATGTTGTGATTTCTAGTGCTGACTAAATTCAGTCTGCAAAGTCAGGTGCAAATCATTTTTCTTCATTTCAATCTACTTTGGGAGGTAATAATTTACAGTGTTGAAAATAGAAGCAATTTTGCTAGCTACAGGATATAATACAAATGCTGTAACACTTACTTCAATTCTTTATGTACTTCCTAATGTGCAAGCATTACAAATTGAAGAAAGGCAATTCTATTCAAGCAAACAAAATCATAACAATATCGAAAGAAAGGATAAAATATAGTACAATTTATTCAGTGTAAAGCTATGATTGGTACAAAGTGAAAGGGGCCTTGCTGTCAGTATTTCTTTCAAAACCAACTTCAGGGCTTTTTATTTTATTTTTGCTGAATGAATATTCTTAAGATATGAAGCTTCGGAATATGGTCAACATAAATTGATTTCATTAGTTATTAACCTGGAGTACACCAGGGAGCTGCTTTTCCATATGAGTTCTCTGAATGAATCAACACAATTCCAGGAATAATGCCATCAGTATGAATCATCCACAAAAACATGATTTGCCAGTGGAGGAATGGAATTTATATTTGTCATTACTTGTAATGCATTTAGCACGTTAATCATCATTCGTAGACTCCGGACTGGCTGAATACTCTGGATTTTCTGATGGAAAGTCTATATCTGTGTAGTAAATTGTAAATTCTAATTGTAATAATGTTAGGAAGGGGTTGCTCTTGCATAGTTTGAGAGTGGTGGCATAATAAAGTGTCCATATTATGTTCATAGAAATAGGAAGTAGTTAATAGGTAAACTTTGATTCAAGGTGAGCCCATTAACCAGTGCTCTTCTCCAACAGTGCTACTTCTCAGTTAGTCAGTGAATATTGTTTTTCAAATCCTAGTAAGTATCACTGAGTCTGTTCCTCTTACCCTTTTTATCCCTTCACTTCAATCACATTAAGGTCTGTGTGAAGGAAAGTGCCTTTGTCATGAAAGCTTAGCTCTCCTGAAGACATTAGATGAACTAATATCTTCACAAACTGATAGATTAATTATGTTGAAAGAGCAATGTTTGTAAATTAATATTAATGTCTCCCACCTTTAAGTTTCTGTAACATAATGTGGATGATAGAATTCCCCTGAATTACTGTTCAAAATTAATTAGGTTTCATTTAGATTCATGACTCATCTTTAATTAGACATTTGAAAGTGATACTACTCATTGTATATTGGTGGATGTCAAGTCAAACAATATATTCAAGAAGACAGCAATTCACTTTTCAAGTCGGTTAAAATTAATTGCATTTTATGAAGTTATTATACTGGAAATACAGTCAGTCAAAATTGAGTTCACTGTATTTGTTTGCCACTGTGCACATCCCACATTAAAACTTGAGTCTACATGTCCAACAGTGTTTGCACATTGATCTTTTCTGTTAACATCAACCAATAGTTCAGAATTTTGAAGTTTAGAATCACAGCCAGGCGAAAAATTGTAAAATCTCATTTTCCCTCCACCACCACAGCTTGCTATTTTCCCTTTTGCAAAAATAAATCATAAATGTACAGCTCAGGCTTTGGGAGTTATTATTCAATATTGTTGTGTGCTAAATTATGTTAAATGTCAGGGCATTTCCTCAATAGCTTATTGAATGGGACTCTGTAATTACAAAGAACATGACGAAAATCGAGATTTGTAGGAGCCGACATTCGTCTGCTAACACGTAATCATTGCTCAAATGTAAAATCTTTGCTCTACTCTGTTTTTTGCAAGTTTAGTTTTATTATAGTATTGTTAAAGTAATCCACAACAGAGCCAATTGAGAAATGACTCCCATATTGCTCAATAAGAGGAACAGTTACTCAACCAGGTATAAATAGATAGAGGGACGCTACTCTCTGACGCACACAATTTCTCTGAAAAGTGCAGTGAAAGATTTTACAGATTAAGATTTATGGATCTTGATACATGGCACCAGGATCAAGAGGTTCCACACCTATTCCTTCTAGTAGGAACTACAGGGGATGATTTTTCGCAGAGGTCTGTCACTGACCCACTGTAACTTCAGAAAAAGTATTTTAAATCATGAAAATCTGGTGCAAATACTATCAAGTTACAGTGAATAATCTGGAGATCCTCCTGTGGATTTTTTTTTTAATCATAGAGCAGAGAAGAAATGGTGCACTGAGTCATGTTCTGTGCATCATGTGAAGTAAGCATGATGACCTGTGCTCACAGATTATTACAGCACAGAAGGTCCATTCAGCTGCTTTTTGTTGGCATCAGTTCTCCAAGTGCCATTTGCCTGCATTCTACCTGTAACTCTGCAGTGTTCCTTTTTCAAATAACTATCAAAGTCCCCTTTGAATGCTTTAATCTAACCTGCCTCCGCCACATTTGCAGGCAATGCATTCCATGCTCTGACCAATCATTATCTGAAATCCTCAAATCATTTCTGTTATTCCTAATGAATTTAAATCTGTGCCCTCTGGTTCTCAATCCTTTCATGAGTGAAAATAATTTCTCTCTCTATCGACTCTAACCAGACCCCTCATGATTTTAAACAATTTAGTCAGATCACTTCTGAGCTATCTCTTCTCCAAGATCGCAGCTTCTCTAGTAAACCTTCATAACTAAGATTCCTCATCACTAGAATCATTCTTGCAAACCTCTTCTGCATTATCTCCAATGCTTTTACAACTTTAATAAAATACAGAGCTCTGAGCTGGATACAGTACTCCAGTTGAGTCCAACCTAGTGTTCAACATAGATAGTAGGAACTGCAGATGCTGGAGAATCCGAGACAACAAGGTGCAGAGCTGGATGAACACAGCAGGCCAAGCAGCATCATAGGAGCAGAAAGGCTGAC